>NC_037328.1:152766963-153072258 GCF_002263795.3 Bos taurus | reverse complement strand
AGATTGAGGGCAGGAGGAAAAGGGGACGACAGAGGATGATATGGTTAGATGGCATCATTGACTCGATGGACATGAGTTTGAGCAAGCTCCAGGAGTTGGTAATGGACAGGGAAGCCTGACATGCTGCAGTCTGTGGGTTACAAAGTCTGTGGCTTTGCAGATGGGGTCACAAAGAGTTGGACACGACTGAGCGACTGAACTGAACTGATCTCTGCTTTGGCGAAGGAGCTATTCTGATTTTTTGCCCATTTTTTAATTGGATTGTTTGTTTTCTTAATGCATCTTGAGAGTCTTTTGTAATCCTGGATAAAAATTGTTTTTCAGATACGTGATTTGTAAATATTTTCTCTTAGTCCGTGACTTGTCTTTAGTTTCTTTTGCAGAATAGAAGTTCTACATTGTGATTAAGTTCACTTTATCAATTACTTTTGTGGTTCATGTGTTTGGCATTCTGCCTGACCCCCAATCAGGGAAATTTTCTCCTGTTTTAATTTTACATTTTTATATTTAAAACTATGATCAGTTTTGAATTTGTTTTGTATAATATGTGAGATAAAGGCCAAAGTTCATTTTTGTTGCTACTGCTGCTGCTAAGTCACTTCAGTCGTGTCCGACTCTGTGTGACCCCATAGACGGCAGCCCACTGGTTCCACCATCCCTGGGATTCTCCAGGCAAGAACACTGGAGTGGGTTGCCATTTCCTTCTCCAATGCATGAAAGTGAAAAGTGAAAGTGAAGTCGCTCAGTCGTGTCCGACTCTTAGTGACCCCCATGGACTGCAGCCTACCAGGCTCCTCCGTCCATGGGATTTTCCAGGCAAGAGTACTGGAGTGGGGTGCCATTGTCTTATCCTTTTTGTTCCTACTGCTATATTTTTTGTTATATTTTTAAAACAGGGCTCGATATTACCTCTTTCTTCAGAGGAGACAAACCAAATAGTAGTTTAATTTTTTCATAGGTTACATCTTCATATCTTACACAATTTGGAGAATACAATGAAAAATAAGTCTCCCATGTTGGTCTGGTGGGCCACCCAGATACCACCATTCCCCTATTCCCCCTCAAGACCACCATTGTTATCAGTTTTTTATATATCTTAACAAGAATAATTTACACATTTATAATTCAACTGAGTTCAGTTCAGTTGCTCAGTCATGTCTGACTCTTTGCGACCCCATGCACTGCAGCACACCAGGCTTCCCTGTCCATCACCAGTTCCCGGAGCCTGCACAAACTCATGCCCATCGAGTCGGCGATGCCATCGAACCATCTCATCCACTGTCGTCCCCTTCTCCTCCCACCCTCAATCTTGCCCAGCATCAGAGTCTTTTCTAATGAGTCAGCTTTTCACATCAGG
The DNA here is from genome assembly GCF_002263795.3 of Bos taurus. NCBI lineage: Eukaryota > Metazoa > Chordata > Mammalia > Artiodactyla > Bovidae > Bos > Bos taurus. The sequence continues at coordinate 153,070,901 of NC_037328.1, read as the reverse complement.
TGGCCAAAGTATTGGAGCTTCAGGTTCAGCATCAGTCCTTCCAAAGAATATTCAGGACTGATCTCCTTTAGGATGGACCAGTTGGATCTCCTTGCAGTCCAAGGGACTCTCAAGAGTCTTCTCCAACACCGCAGTTCAAAAGCATCAATTCTTCAGCACTCAGCTTTCTTTATGGTCCAGCTCTCACGTCTGTACATGACTACTGGAAAAACCATAGCTTTGATTATATAGACCTTTGTCAGCAAAATAACGTCTCTGCTTTTTAATATGCTACCTAGGTTTGTCATAGCTTTTCTTCCAAGGAGCAAGCATCTTTTAATTTAATGGCTGCAGTCACCATCTGCAGTGATTTTGGAGCCCAAGAAAATAGTCTTTCACTGTTTCCATTGTTTCTCCATCTATTTGCCATGAAGTAATGGGACTGGATGCCATGATCTTAGTTTTTTGAGTGTTGAGTTTTAAGCCAGCATTTTCACTCTCCTCTTTCACTTTCATGAGGAGGCTCTTCGGTTCCTCTTTGCTTTCTGCCAGAAGGGTGGTGTCATCTGTGTATCTGAGGTTATTGGTATTTCTGCCATCAATCTTGATTCCAGCTTGTGCTTCATCCAGCCTGGCATTTCACATGATGTACTCTGCATATAAGTTAAATAAGCAGAGTGACAATATACAGCCTTGACATACTCCTTTCCAAACTTGGAACCAGTCCATTATTCCATGTCTGATTCTAACTGTTGCTTCTTGACCTGCATACAGATTTCTCAGGAGACAATAATGTCTTTTAAAATAAATTATAAACTGTTCTCACCAAAAATAAAAAGAAAGAGAACATTCCAGCATGCCAGAAACCCCTCTCATGCCCCCTTTCCTGTCTCCTCCTCCAGGTCACCACCGTTCTGATTTTTATGGGAATCAGGGACTTGCTTTTTGCTATGGTGCCATCACTGTCCCTGAACACTACAGTAGACCTTGGCCTTCGTAGTGTAATATCACAGTACATACTCCTTTGTGTCTAGCTTCTTTCATCAAATATTGGGCTTGAAGCTTTCATTCACACTTTGCATGTGGTTGTAGTTCAACCAGTTTCACTGTTTCGTAGTATTTGTACTGGGTTGAACAGTATCTCTCCAAAATTTATGTTTGCCTAAAACCTCAGAATGTGGCCTTCTTTAGAATAGGGTCTTTGCAGATGTGATCATTTAAAATGAGATCATACGGGATTAGGGTGGAGTCTGAACCCTATGACCAATGATGTCCTTACGAGAAGATATCGAGAGGAAAAGGCCATGATAAGACAGAGCGATGCAGCCACAAGCCACAGTGGTTGCAGGCAAGCCCCAGAAGCTATGGGAGAGACAGAGCAAAACCTCTGTCCAAGGAGCCAGGAGGAACCAGCCTGGCCAAAATCTTGACTGTGAACTTCCAGTCTCCTGAATTGGGAAGAATAAGTTTCTGTGATGGGAAGCCACCAGTTTATGGTAATTTGCTATGGTAGCCCAGAAGTCTAATACAGTATTCCACTGAGCAAATCAGCCACAATGTGCTTATAAATAAACCTCCACTTCCGATCCATTCTGCAGCGGAGGTAGTTTGGTTAGTTTCAGGCTGGTAGCAATTCTGAGTAATGGTTCTGGGAACACTGTGATCACATGTCTTGGAGCAAAAGGCTGACGCCTCCCCTATACCACACTGCTTCCTGAGTGCTCAGCCTCCGATGGCTATGCCTGTAGGAACTCCTGGTCCTGTCATGAAGCAGACTCAGAAGAAGGAGAAAGGACAGCAGTGCAATTGGCAGAGCCCTGGTGATGCCTCTCAACCTGCCCCAGCTCCAGCCCAGGCTGCAGAATCAGGGGCCCCTCAGCCTCTCCTGCCTGAACCCTCCTCCTTGCCTCCATCTCTGGCCTTGCTGTGGACCTCACCCCAGCCATCACTTCCTGTTTACAGGACCCCCTGCACACACACACACACACACACACACGCACACACACTGACGTTGACCTCGCATCTACCCCTAGCCAGTCTCTGATCCCCTTTCCGTCCCTTTCTTCCTTTGCTGGTTGACTGGGTTTGGGACTGGACCTACTCTATTCTCTGTCTTGTGGACTCAGCCAACGCATCTCAGATGGAAAGTCCTTAACGATGCGTCCCTCTTGCAAGGAGAGGCTCTTTGAAGTATTTTCTCTCCCCCAAGGAGGAAATCAGTTGGCGGTAGAGAATGGTCACTCCCAAGGACAGCAGAAGGTTGGAGGCAGAGCACACAGGCGTCTTGGGGAGGAAGAGGTGAAGGGCATTTCAGTGGAAACAGAGATGCTGGTGCTCACGGCTGCAGCGCATCTCCCAGAGACAGCATCACGGGGAAGAAAGAATGTGCCTGTCAGCTGCCAGAGGGCTGAGGCAAACGCCTGCCTCCACGCCTTCAGCACCCGCTCCTCAGGATGACTCACTTTCTAAGCTTCCAGAGCTGTGACGACGATTGTTTATCTGACACAAACGTCGAACTTGTTTTCATGACTGCAATACTAACCCAAAGCCCGCTAGGCTGCCTTTTTCCAGAGTGACAACATCCTCTTGTTATGAATTCTGTGTTTCACTTGGACCTATCTTCATAGCATTTGTATTTTTCTGTACAACTCGTTCTGAGAAATTGGGAAAATAGCAATATTGATGTACATAGAATTCCTTTTTTGTTTTATTCTTAGGGATAATCTACTGCTTTGATTGTGAAATACGATGACAGACCAGTGGCTAACCCCACCCATCAGTGCTCTGAAGCCAGGAGTTGAATATTTGTTTCAGGAGGATTCCAGCAGCCAATATTCATTCACGGCTGCTCAAAGTTCTCCTACAGAAAAGTCTAGGGAGATGGTGGCTGAGGGGCTATAGTTGAGAATGGAAATGTTTAGGGTTATGAGAAAGCAAACTTTTTTGGAAAAAATCCTAAGTTTTCAATGATGCCACGTCTTCTCTCCCAACTCATAAGTTAATGTGTTAGAGGTGGGGATATCAGTCAAGGTGTGACCAGGGAAGCAAGATGAGTAATGTGGGAAAACATAGATCTGCTGTAGAGATGAGATGGTAAGTAACGGCAGGAGCTGGTGCAGAGGGCTGTTAACTCTGCGTTCGGTGGGGGTCAATCCTGAAGTCACTGTAGGTTGGCAGGCCAGGCAGTTAGGAAGAAATTCTGGGAAATGGAGTTCTGATAGCTAAGTTAGCATGAAACACAAGCATTCTAGTGGTGGACTCAGAAGTACCAAGCAGCAGTTAAGTCTGGAGCTCCATCATGGAGGCCCCACTAAGCTAACATTGCGTATACCACTTAACACGTGCTGGACACTTTTCTAAGCTCTTTGTATGTATTCAACTCATTTAATCCTCACAACACCCCCTATGAAGTAGTTGTTTTCATTATTCCTATGTCACAGTGAGAAAACTGAGAGATCATGAAGCTACTAAGTGACAGGCGAACCCTAGTTCAATAGCACGAATGCTGGACAGGCTTTCATTCATCTTCTTTTCTTTTTTTTTTAACAGCCTACCGTTCTTTAACCCTGAAGCTTGCTTTGTTTTGCTCTTCTGCTTTGAGTCTCCTTGCCCCTCTCCCTATGAGACTTGACAGGCTCTGGCTGAATTTTCTCGTGAGTGTTTTTTCTGGTATGATCATTGTTCTTCTCTTCCCTGCAAATCATTTGACTTCCCTGTGAGTCAGTTTTCACTGTGTACCAAATGAACCCAAATAGTGTCTAAACAACTTTCATTAATTCTTGCTTTTGTCTCTGAGGGTTGGCTGAGGGTCTGCTGATCTAGGCTGATATTACCTGAGTAGTCTGCTTCAAGTTACAAGTCCAGATGCACTTGGCATCTCATTGATTTGGGGCTCATGTCAGATCCATGCATATTGATTGTTGCTAGAAGGCAGTGCCTACACAGGACTAGCACTTCTCATGATGATAGAAGAGGTACAGAGAGTACAGAGTCAGGTACGACTCCTAAGGCTAGGTTCAAATCTTTGTACCACATTCTACGGGCCCAAGCACAAGTCTGGGTCAGGGAGGTATAAATATAGATGGAGAACACAGATGGCGTAGTGTGTCTCCAGAGGAAGGGAGAGAACTGGAGTCAATCACATACATTATTTAATAACACTGCTATTATTTAGAGGCAAGCAACTATCCTGAGGTTCTCCTTGAAACACTTTTCTAGATCTCAGAAGGTTAACTTTCAGAAGAAAAACAGAAATGAGTGGATATTTCAGATTTGGAAAGTTGACTAAGTGGTCAACAGCCAGAGGAGAATTTTAGGCATGTTCTCTGCTCTCCTCCCTACACCTCTAAGGTCAAATTTCACCCTTTGGTGTTCCATCCTGTATCTCTGTGACCCTCAGGCAGAGTTCCACTGATTGATGTCATCAACACATTGCTCTCCCTCCAGCATCAATTCTGGTGTGTTTGTAGACTGACCATTCTAGGTTCTCACCATCTTCCATTTCCTTTCCAAACATCTCCAAAGACATTTATCCTCCACACATAGCAGTTGGACATGATTCTCGAGGATTTAAGGAGCATGTGGTGCCTCTAGGGAGAAAAATCTGCTCCATCCTTATGACTCAGGTGTGTCAGAAACTTAAGTTGAATGTTCTTCTTCTACATCTTTGCATCCTGTATCCTCTTATTTATTTGTTCATGTGTCATTTGTTTTAAAAAAATATTTTGTGTCCATGGTGGGGCGTGTCATCTACATTTCTTCTCTTGGGTGAGCTTTATGCCTGTTTTTTCTTCTGGGAAAAAATTAAAAACATTTTTTTGGAGCTGAACTCATACTGGTCAGCTGAGTTCCCTGCAACTGGGGCAGCCCTCCTCCAAAAGAACTTCATCCTTGTAGAAGTCTTAACAACAACAACCATAGCATCAAATCAAAACCCAACCCCATTACCAATTCCCCAGGATACTGCAAACTCCTGGAGGAAAACAATGCAAGATGTCTTCACATTTTAATATGCACAAGGCCTGGCACAGTTGGAATTCAAATGATCTTTGTTAATTAAATGAGTAAATTCCAAACCTCTGTGACACAGAGTCCATTGTGACAACACTTCTGAAAACAAGAACACTGCCTGGTTGAATCGCTGTGGGTGTTATTTTCTAGGGAAAGTTCAATTCTAGGCAAAATTGTGGATTTCAGAATCTTGACTCTGTAGGTCCCCCTCTTAAAACTCTATGTCCCTATATGTCTCTGGCTTATTCCCAGGGTGCAAAACAAATGTAAATAAGCTTTAGAGCTATTTACTTTTTGTCCACAACGATTTATCTAGTATCTATTATAAGTCAAGTACTATGTGGGTTTTAGTGGTTATAAAGTCAAATACAGCAGGGTAACTGCCTTGAGGCAGTTAATGGGGGATATGAACCGTACATACATGTAAACATATAATGATTACACATCGTGACAAATTACCAAATGCAATGGTAATCCAGAGGAGGTACCCCTAGTCCTTCCTGGAAGAGGTGACATCTGAGCTGATTCTTGGTAGATAAATAAGAACTGGGGTGCGGTCCCAGCAGAGAGAATGGCATGTCCAAGGACTCATGCTGGAGAGCAGTGAACATTCTTGGAACACCAGGAGTTCACCATGATGGGGGGAGACAGTGTGAGTTGGGGTGTGGCTGAGCTGTGTGGTCAGAGAGGGAAGCAAAGATGGATCATGCCTGTACTCTTTAAGGTGACTTCTGAAGTGCTTATTTATCCTGAGGGCAATGCAGAGTCATTGAACGTTTGTAAACAGAAAAATGACCTGATAAACTTGTGCTTTACAAAGATACAGAGTCAAGGAGACCAGTTATGAGACCATCGCAGTGATGAGGCAAGAGGTAAGTGTCCTTGTCTGGAGGACCCAGTTTGGTGACAGGTCACTCGTGACAGGCTTTCACCGTCCAATGCTCCACACAAGCTCTGGTCTACATGCCTTGAACATGTTACAAGCTTTGGCTACTTGATTCACACTTGACTTGAACTTCCTTCTTTCATGACCATTTCATCCTGGCAAGTTTGGAGTTTACAGCCTACAACCTTTAATAGCTTTTCAGTACATAGTTCTCAGACTTTTTATTTCTTTTTAAGTGGAAAACTGTGGGGATTTTTCATGCATGAAACCCGAGAATGCATGAATGATTTGGTTCAAACTTCTTCCAAAATATTGACTTTGGATAAAGAACAAATAACCAAATGTTAGGCTGGAGCTCAAGAATAGGTTGGACATCTTTCTTGCTTCTTCTCCTAAAAAAAAAAAAAAAGAAGAAGAAGAAAGTGAAGAAAAAGGAAAAGCAAATGAGATTTCTCATTTCAGGAACTATATGTATACATATAGCTGATTCACTTTACTGTAGAGTAGAAACTAGCATGATATTGTTAAGCAACTATACTCCAATTTAAAAAAACAGAGATTTCTCATTTCATCATTTAAGAATTAGTATCTGAATAATCCAATAATATCCATGTGAACTTCTCTAATTCTACAGCAAACAGCAGTATCACATTCTAGCCCTCAGATAAAGGTCAGGCTCAGCACTGCCCATCATGCTGAGTCCTCCCCTGCCTTCCAGGCTGTGCCTACATCCTCTCCCCAAACTGCCAACACCACGTAGGCAAGGTCCCAAGCAAGAGTGGCCTGGGCTTCTTGTCATTAGGATATAAAGGAGTTCTGTTCTAATGATTCTTCAAAACAAGCAACGATCAAGTAAAGTGAAAATTTTGCTTTTCACTTTCCCAGGCCTGGCTACCTGTACCCAATTCTGAAGTTCCATAAGGTCACATGTGATGCAATGGGATAGAACCCATTTTCTGTCCTCATCCAACCCCCTTATACCCAGATTCTGGATGCTGTAGAAGCTCAGGAGCTGTTCTGCAAAAAAAACCACCACACAACATAGGGACATAGAACGAAACGGTTCAGTATTCCTCACAATGCTGTGGATTGACTGGGTATTCAAATGCCTTGCAGGTACTGGCTGGGGTGCTGGGGTGGTTAGAAGGTCCTCGGTGGCTTCACGCATGAGACTGGAAGTTGGCACTTAGTGCCATCTAGGAGCTCAGCAGGGGCTGTTAGTTGGAGACCTCCATTCTTCTCTTTGGGGGTTTTTCTCACGGATAATTGGGCTTCCTTACAATGTGGCAGCTGGGGCCCAAGGAGGGATGTTCCAACAGGTGAAGATGCTCTTCTCCTACACAGAGTACTTCCGCTACATTCCTTGGTTACAGCCACTCACACAGCTAGTACATATTTGAGGGGAGAAGAAATAGACGCTAGTTCTTGATAGAGAAACGGCGGGATCTGTTGTGTAAGAGCACGTGGGGAGGGCAAGAGAATCGCGATGTCTTGAGCAGAAACAGGAAGAAGCCAGTCCTTAGAGGCTGTGTGGACAGCTGACTTAGCAGTGCTGACATCCGGACACTGAAGGGCAGACTTTCCTGGGGTAGGACCAGTGAGTAGCTAAGCACTAACCTCTTGTGGAGCCTTTTGTTAAAAACAAACCAGTTTTTAGGCTTGTTTCTTGGATCACGGTTGTAAATATCCTTCCTATAAAAAGGCTGTCAGTCTCTTTAAATCTGGCCCAGTGCACAGTCTGATCCTGAGGGAAGTAGTCATGACAGCATCCTTCAGATGCGACTGGGCACGTTCAGGGTGGTATGGCCGGAGACTACACTTTCCTTCAATGTACACTGCCAAGCTCTGGGTGGTGACAACCTGGTCACAGTGGATGGACCCAGAGTCCAGGCCAGAGAAGCTGGACCAGGGGAGACAGCCGGTAATGATAGACCTCGCCTGACACCCCATCCACCAGAATCATGTCTCATTGATGTGACTCCCCAACATGCTCAAGTGGAAACAGACGTGCAGAAATGAAAAGAGAGAGAAGCAGAGGGAAGAAGCAGCTGAGTCATGAGGGTGGGGTCAATGGGACAGAAAGAAATAGATGCCCAGTCCTGGGGAACAAGGTATTCAGGACACCAGAGCCATCGCTGGCTCAAACAGTGGACTTGTTACAGCTTCCTCTGCATCTGGCCTGATGGGGAATGCCCAGGGCTGCCCCTCTACCCTCCATGCTCCCGCCTCACTGGCCTTCTGTGTGTTCCTGAAACTTACCAAGCTCTCACGTAAGGGCCTCTGCACCAACCGATCCCTATGGCTAGAAGATTCTGCCCCACCTGGCTCATTGGAGTCTTCAAGCCTCAGTCACTTCTGCAAAGAAGTTTTTCCGGACCATGCAACCTGGAATAGCTTCAGACCCTTCTCCCCTATCACTCTCAGGCATATCATCAGATTCTTCACTTCCTAGCACTTATGCCATCTGAAATTACCTTGCTCATTTATGCATGTTTTCATTATTTATCAAACCCTCACTTGAGTGGAAGTTCCACGTAGTCAGGAACCTTGTGGGTTTTATCCACCTCTAAAGATTGAAGGCAGGAGGAGAAGGGGATGACAGAGGATGAGACGGTTGGATGGCATCACCGACTCAATGGGCATGAGTGTGAGTAAGCTTCGGGAGTTGGTTATGGACAGGGACGCCTGGCGTGCTGCAGTCCATGGGGCCACAAAGAGTCAGACACGACTGAGCGACTGAACTGAGCTGAGACTCCCTGGAACCTGGAACACAGTCTGATACACAATCGTGCCCAATGTTTGCTACAGTGGGTATCCCTCTTCATTCCTCATAAATTGAAAGCACCTCACACCAACAGAGCAAGGGCCCTGAAAACCTTTGTGGTAGATGACTTTGTGGTGAGGAGTGGCAAGGTGGCCAAAAGCCACAGAAGCCCTCTGCACTGATGAATATTTAAGTTCCCTAAAGGGGCTTCCCTGGTGGCTCAGATGGTAAAGAATCTGTCTGCAATAGAGGAGACACAGGTTCAATCCAAGGGTAGGGAAGATACCCTGGAGAAGGGAATGGCTACCCACTCCAGTATTCTTGCCTGAAGAATTTCATGGACAGAGGAGCTGGTGGGCTACAGTCCATGGGTCTGCAAACAGTTGGACATGACTGAGTGACTAACACTTTCACTCTCAAAAATAGAACAGAAAAACTGTTCCCAAAACAACAGCAAAACTAAGGACATTTTGCTAAGTTGCTTCAGTCGTGTCCAACTCTTTGTGATGCCAGGGACTATAGCCTGCCAGGGTCCTCTGTCCATTGGATTCTCCAGGCAAGAACACTGGAGTGGATTGTCATGCCCTCCTCCAGGGGATCTTCCCAACTCAGGGATCAAACTCACCTCTCTTAATGTCTTCTGTGTTGGCAGGCAGGTTCTTTACCACTGGCGCCACCTGGGAAGCCAGGGACATTTGCTCCCTTGTAATTAACTGTGTGGTGCTGGAGAAGACTCTTGAGAGACCCTTGGACAGCAAGGAGATCCAACCAGTCCATCCTAAAGGAGACCAGTCCTGAATATTCATTGGAAGGACTGATGCTGAAGCTGAAGCTCCAATACTTTGGCCACCTGATGCAAAAAACTGACTCATTGGAAAAGACCCTGATGCTGGGAAAGATTGAAGGCAAAAGGAGAAGAGGGTGGCAGAGGATGAGATGGTTAGATAGTACCACAGACTCAATGGACATAAATTTGAGAAAATTCCAGGAGACGGTGAAGGTCAAGGAACCCCGGCGTGCTGCTTTCTGTGGGGTCACAAAGAGTTGGACACAACTTGGTGACTGAACAATACCAAGAATAATTAACAGTATTACATAATTTTCACTCACACCCAATGACAGCCAAGATGAGTCAAGAAATTTCTGGAAACGTTCTAGGACCTTCCTTCCTTCAATGGCCTACCATCTGCCTCTCACTACCACAAACATAGTAACACTTACCAAGATATCCAGATTTGCAGATGATCTGCCAAAGCTGTATGCATGTTTCTCTGAGTCTGGTCCTCTAAACAAACATCCAATGTTCAAGGCATTTTAGCCACTGGATCCTATAGGCAGAGCATCTGAGGTGAAAAGCTTTTGAGTGGTTTCTGAAATGTCTGAGATATGAAAAAAGGAAAAAAAAAAAACAAAGAATACTGTATCTCAGACAGAATACATATAATTCGATAAATGTTTAAGTAAAATGCACGTGGAACAGGGTTTTTCTCAACAGTAAATACTCAGTACTATAATCTGAGGTGGGCCGAAACTGTGGACGTGGAAGGACTGGGGATACAAGGGAAAGACTGTGAAGTCTGTGTGGGTTAGCCCCCACATTGTTAGCCTCCATCCCTCTTAATATCTTTGGGGTGGTGGGGATATTATCAAAGGCAGTGTGCCAAGCACTGCTGACCATCATAAAACAACTCTCACACTATTTGGTGTCCCTAAGCCATGGTGACATGGCCTCATCTACACGTGACTCCATCTGTACATGAAATCTTTGCCTCACTGACAAGGTCTAGAGAAGCCAACAAGTGCGTCCCTGATTTTGTGGTTTAGGGCTTAGAGCGTGATCTGAGACCAGGATTCCCAATTCCGGTCTCAAGGATATAACGTCCGATTTTCCCCATACGTACACTTGTCAGATCTCATGTCCTTGTTTTGGTTCAGAAAACATGGCTGATTATGGAGGACAGGATTTGAGGATGACTGAGAGAGGAAGAGGAAAGTGGGAGGGGTCTCAGGGTCAAGGTTCCCCTGACCGCTCCCTAGGCCGCCTCTCTCACCCCACCCTCCCACCTCCATGTTTCCCAGTTAAAGCTCAAGAGAGGATTCAGGATCCATCCAGAGAGTCTTCTGGAAGTCTTGGAAACCAGATTAGGAAGGATGGATGTGAAGAAGGAGTCTGGGGGAAGGGTGCAGAGGTAACAAATAGTGGAGGTGAAAGTGAAAGTGAGGTCGCTCAGTTGTGTCTGACTCTTTGCAACCCCATGGACTGTAGCCTACCAGGCTCCTCCGTCCATGGGATTCTCCAGGCAAGAATACCAGAGTGGGTTGCCATTTCCTTCTCCAGGGGATCTTCCTGACCCGGAGATCAAACCTGGGCCTCCAGCATTGCAGGAAGACGCTTTACTATCTAAGCCCCTAGTGGAGGTGGGAGGGTACTTAATGGAAAAAGTTCTGGGAGTCCCTCAGAGGTGGGCCTCAAACCTCAATTTTCCATACAGAGTTCTCTCAGGGATTCCCTGTCAGATATTAATGTCCTTCCTCTGGGGCTTCCCTGATGGCCCAGTGGTTAACAATCCACCCACCAGTGCAGGAGACACCGGTTCAGTTCCGGTCTGGGAAGATCCTACATGCTGCAGAGGAGCTAAGCTCATGGGTCACAAGTAGTGAAGCCCACGAACCACAGAGCTTGTGCTCTGCAACGAGAGAGACCACTGCAGTGAGAAGCCCAAGCACCACAACTAGAGAGCTGACCCCAGTCGCTGCTACTAGAGAAAGCCCACGAGCAGCAACAAAGACCCCACACAACCGATACATACATAAACTTAAATTTTAAAAAAATGTCTTTCTTCCACAGTGGAGCTCCAGGCTTGGTGCAAAGCACCATCAATGTGTATTTAATATTGGAAATGAGGAATATGGGGATATATAACAAATCTAAAGAAAGAAAATGAAGTCACTTAGTCATGCCCAACTCTTTGTGACCCCATGGACTGTAGCCTACCAGGCTCCTCCATCCATGTAATTTTCCAGGCAAGAGTACCCGAGTGGGTTGCCATTTCCTTCTCCAGGGGATCTTCCTGACCCAGGGATCAAACCCAGGTCTCCTGCATTGCAAGCAGATGCTTTACCATCTGAGCCACCAGGGAAGCCCCAAATAACAAATCTAAACTGTAACAAATCTAAAACTGCTTCAGACTCAGGTTGGATATAAAGAGCTTTGTGGTTGCCATGGTTTTAGTTTTTTCAGGGCTGTCATTCCAGACCATGGCAGAGTAGAGACAAGTCATTGTATTTTTTTTAAAGATCTCCAAAGTGTTTCCAGGGTCCTCCGTTACAGTGTTCTGGCTGTCTGCAAGCTCTCAAGGATGGCAACTTCTCCTTGCTGCTGCTGCTGCTAAGTCACTTCAGTCGTGTCTGACTCTGTGCGACCCCATAGGCAGCAGCCCACCAGGCTCCCCGTCCCTGGGATTCTCCAGGCAAGAACACTGGAGTGGGTTGCCATTTCCTTCTCCAATGCATGAAAGTGAAAAGTGAAACTGAAGTCGCTCAGTCCTGCCAGACTTAGCGACCCCATGGACTGCAGCCTACCAGGCTCCTCCATCCATGGTATTTTCCAGGCAAGAGTACTGGAGTGGGTTGTCATTGCCTTCTCCGACTTCTCCTTGAGATCTAACTAAATCTCACCTGCAGAAGCTCCGGCCACCCAGCATGGGAGCCAGAGGAACCTTCCACCCGTTTCCGACGTCTTCTTCGAGATGATCAGGAAGCCTTTGGAGGCCTGATAGTCCTAATCCCCACCGTCTCCACTGTGGCTTGTGGAGTCGCTGGTTCTAGAACCTCAGCGTTGACTCTGCCCCTCCCTGAAGGGGTCTCTTCACGCCTGCCCCCCGGGGAGGAGCGACGGCAGCTCCCAGCAGCAGCGAGGGTGTGCGCTGGTGAGTGTGAAACGGCGGCCCACTCAGGCCTGCTCCTCACCCCCGCGGCCTGCCGGCGGCTGGTGGCTGCCCCTGGCACCCAGCGCGCCCAGGCAGGGCGCTCACGCACCCCCGCGCCCCGAGCAGCAGAGGCAGACGCAACGGGGGAGGGTGGCCTCACCCAGAGGAAAAGGCCGCTCGGCAGCCGGGTCAGAGGGCGCGGGGCCGCTGCGGTGTCCCGCGCACCCGGCCGTGGCGTTTCTGAGGAAGGGAGGAGCGGAAAGCAGGGCCCGCAGGCCTCCTGAAGGCCGCCCAGCCCCCGAGAGGGTCCCCCACGCGCCTCGGGTCGCCTGGAGTGAGGCTCGAAACCGACTGCAGCGTCTCTTCCAGCTCAAGGCCTGCTCGACTGTCGGGGCTACTGAGAGACAGAATGGAGGCGAGCCCTGCCCTGCGGCTCCAGGAGCAGGGGCGCCTTGAGAAGGGACCCGTGGGGGTGGCCTGCTGCTGTAGGGAGCGTGTGCCATGCACACGAACAGCTCCAGAGCTCGTGGACACCAGAGGCCCGGTGTCCGAGGTCCCCCACAGAGAAAAGCCTACTGACACGCGCCGCTGTGGGCCGCAAGGGCACTGGGCTTGGAGTGAGGGCCTGGTTCTGCAGCGGTCTCTGGACGCCACTCGGGGTTTTAGGGGATCCTGGGCTCCATCAGCTGATTCGGCTGAGGCTTAAATTTGTGCCCCAAATGTTCCCAGACCTCCATGTGCCACAATTGGTGAGCTGGGTTCTAAAGACAAAATATAAAGTGAGACCACTGCACATATAAACAGTCCCCTTTAAAATCCCTTAAATTACTCAAGAACACAGAGACACACTTATTTTGAGAGGCATTTGTGAGATCAGAGGCCCTCCAAGAAGAAGCAGTCACATCTACCCATCCCTGCTCAGCCCAGGCATCCAATCCCCTTATTGAACTAACACTAACACTGCTAAATGGTTATGGGTTTGGATTGGCTGTTTGTGAGTTTGCTAAGCCCCTGTTGTCAAATTTGCATAGGTTCCAGTATGCACGTTTTGCAATTCTAAGTGTATTTTGAATTATTTGCTAGTTCTAAAAATACACTTAGACTAGAAACTAAGGAAAGCTATTATATGATTTTTGTTTTATTTATTGCAATGATATCTACACACATTTGCAAAATTTTTTCTAAACTATGAACAAGTGTGATGAAATACGCAGATTATCCATGACGTTAGATGCAGATGGACTAGGGGGTCCCAGGCAATAAGGCTGACATGGTCAAGTGGGAGACAATAAATGAGAAGGTCTAAACCACTTTGCCAACAAAGGTCCGTCTAGGCGAGGCTATGGTTTTTCCTGTGGTCATGTATGGACGTGAGAGTCAGACTGTGAAGAAGGCTGAGCACCTAAGAATTGATGCTTTTGAACTGTGGTGTTGGAGAAGACTCTTGAGAGTCCCTTGGACTGCAAGGAGATCCAACCAGTCCATTCTGAAGGAGATCAGCCCTGGGATTTCTTTGGAAGGAATGATGCTAAAGCTGAAATTCCAATACTTTGGCTTCCTCATGCGAAGGGTTGACTCATTGGAAAAGACTCTGATGCTGGGAGGGATTGGGGGCAAGAGGAGAAGGGGACGGCAGAGGATGAGATGGCTGGATGGCATCACTGACTCGATGGACATGAGTCTGAGTGAACTCCGGGAGTTGGTGATGGACAGGGAGGCCTGGTGTGCTGCGATTCATGGGGTCACAAAGAGTCGGACACGACTGAGCGACTGAACTGAACCCACCGCCAACTTGAAATCTCCAGGTGTCTATGCTTCCCAGGCAAGACTGTGCTGATTGACCCGCATGGATACTTTGGTTTTCAACCCACAGAGCAAAACACTAATTTTTAACAAGGGTGGTTGGACTTATGTTCCTTTAGCCCCTGCAGTCTGCTTACACCCCACATGTGGCGTTGTCATTTTTAAGATGTTCATTATTAAACTGTGCTTTCTTGCTTGTGGACCTCAGAACATCCTGGGGAGGCAGGAAAAATGAGTACACATCCCGTTTTCCAGGTTAAGAAACTAAAGCTCCCAAACCCAAGGGTCTTGTCTGGGATCCAACAGGCTAAATGGATGTTAGAGTTGGAACTAGAATCCAAGCTTTCTGATTTGAAGATGGTCCAGGTTCAAAAAAATTCAAATAAAGCACAGATTTTTATCACTGTGCTTACCAGGAAGGGTTTGTTTGTTCTTGTCTTAAGCAGAGAAATGGCCTGTGTGCCCAGTGAACTTCCCGTTTGGCTCTAGAATAGGTCTTTGAATTCTCAGCCTGAATCCTTCCAGACGGTGCTGTTCACAGGACCCTGTTTGCCTGCCCCCTCTGGTGGCTGTTACACGCATAACAGGTCGCAGAACGGCTGCTAGGGCAGTGGTGGATTTCCCTTTCATCCGTCGTGCATTCACCCCTATGTGCGCAGGCTCCACACCAGCGCCTGATGTACACGGATAAATATAATAGAGCACTGTCTCCTGTCTCCTAGGTGCACGACAAACAAGTGAATGGGTGACTGCAAAACAGTGGGGCAAATGTCCTGGAGAAGTATGCAGAAAATGCTGGGCACACAAAAGACACGTTTGCAGGAGAAGGAGCAGAGAGGAAAAGGAAGGAAGTGGCCTGAGCCAAGTTCCAGAGGCCGAGGAGGAGGAGGAGAGGGAAGGAGGCATTCGGAATTCAGGGAGCGGCCAGGATCGAGTTCAAGACGGTAGAATTCAAAGCACAGGTTGCACGGAAGGAGGGCAGGAGATGGGTCTGAGAGACTGACAGGGGCTGGATCATGAAAAGTTCTCCAGGTCACACTAGCATCTGAGTTCATATTCCCTGGGCTAACGGCCTCCGAACTTTTTTGATCATGTTCCCCATTAATAAAAATATTTGAGTGTGCATCCCCAACAAACAGACATTTACTCATTTATACATCTTATGCCCAAGTATGCGTGCTAAGTCACTTCAGTCGTGTCCGACTCTTTGTGATCCTATGAACTGTGGCCTGCCAGGCTCCTCTGTCCTTGGGATTCTCCACACAAAAATACTACATTGGGTTGCCATGCCCTCCTCCAGGGGACCTTCCTGACCCATCTTCAAACTCACGTCTTTTACATCTCCTGCATTTAGTGCCACTTGGGAAGCCCTGTGCCCAAGCAATGCAGTTAAAAGCATAGGGTCTGGAGCCAAACAGACTAGATCTGAGTTCTGGTCTTGCTGCTTATTAGCAGATGACCAGGTGGCGCATGTTGTAAAGAACCCTCCCACTAATACAGAAGATGTAAGAGATGCAGGCTCGATCTTTGGGTCAGGAAGATGCCCTGGAGGAGGGCATGCAACCCACTCCAGTATTCTTGCATGGAGAATCCTATGGACAGAGGAGCCTGGTGGGTTACAGTTCATAGGGTCACACAGAGTTGGACACGACTAAGTGACTTAGCACCCTTTGATCACATAAGGTCTCTGGACCTCAGCATCCTCATCTGTAAACTGAGGATAACAGCAGATCCACCTTGTAGGGCTGTGGAGAGGATTAAACAAACTAATTAGGAAGAATTTGGGACAATGCCTGGCATATCAGTTCAGTTCAGTCGCTCATTCTCAAGCTTAGCAAGAACCTGTTATGTTTAAGGAAGTTGTATGTGCAATATGCCTATGTGTACTATTAATGTGACTTAAAAATTTTTTTGTGATGAAAAGCCCTAAAGACCTTTTGAAGAAAAACACAAACAAATGCAAGAGAAATAATAGATAAGCTAATAATGATAAGGTCCCTAACCAGCCCACACAGGAAAATTAAGGGAAAAAATTCTAATGTATCCCATTCTGCTTCTCCTCAGAGAGCTGAGATAAAGCATGAGTGTGTCTAAATGTGGGGGCACAATATGTGTGGGGGTGTGAGTCACATAGTGTGAATGTGTGTGTGAATGTGCATGTGAGCATGTGATCATGAATGTAAGTGTGAATGTGAGTGTGCATGTGGGAATGTGTGTGTGGGCACTGACTGTACATAAATACGACTGCATTTGTGTAAGAGTTGTGCGTTTCAGAGCTCATTGTATGAGTGAACACGAGTGTGTATGTTACTGTTCAGTCCCTAAGTCCTGTCTGACTCTGCGACATGGATGGCAGCATGCCAGGCTTCTCTGTCCTTCACTATCTCCCTGAGTTTGCTCAAACTCATGTCCATTGAGTCGGCGATGCCATCCAGCCATCTCATCCTCTGTCATCCCCTTCTCCTCCTGCCCTCAATCTTTCCCAGCATCAGGGTCTTTGCCAGTGAGTCAGTTCTTCACATCAGGTGGCCAAAGTATTGGAGTTTCAACTTCAGCATCAGTCCTTTCAATGAACATTCAAGACTGATTTCCTTTAGGATGGACTACTTGGACCTCCTTGCAGTCCAAGGGACTCTCAAGAGTCTCCTCCAACACCACAGTTCAAAATCATCAATTCTTCGGCACTCAGCTTTGTTCATAGTCCAACTCTCACATCCATACATGACTACTGGAAAAACCATAGGCTTGACTAGACAGACCTTTGTTGGCAAAGTAATGTCTCTGCTTTTTAATATGCTGTCTATTTGGTCATAGCTTTTCTTCCAAGGAGCAAGCGTCTTTTAATTTCATGGCTGCAGTCACCACCTGCAGGGATTTTGGAGCCCGAAATAGTGATTTTGGAGCTCAAGCCTGGCACATAGTACATGTTCTATCAGCCAGTTTTACTACACGCCTTTATAACTTGGAGCTAGTTTAAAATTGGAGTTGGGATTTACACCAAGTAGGGGATCTATTTACTCCAAAAAAAAGTCTGTTTTAATATAAATGTACTTCAAAATGTCAGGAATTATTCTAGTCTTCAAAATTTCCAACGAAGAGCAGACCACTCCTAGTCCCTCACCCACACACCTACCTAAGATGAACTATCGTTGTCATCCCTTGATACGATGTCCGCAAAATTCACAGGTGTGGGTAATTCCTCGATTTGGCTCGAAGCAGCCAGGCCGGGCTGAGGGTGTGGCCTCCAGCCGACGCTGATGCTGGTCTCCGTACCACCCTTGGGAATTTTAAAAGGAAATACAAATATCAAAGAAACAGCGTTTTAAAAACATTTTCACTTTGATAATTAGGACACAGCATATTTTTGTTCTCACTAAAAAAAAAAATGTGTTTTAGCAAAGATAAAATATGCTTGATTTTTTTTGACGTCTAGGTGTAATACTTTGTAGTGTAGCCATTTGAAGTTCTGGTTCTAAATTCAGGTTACTCTAGTACTCGGTTTTGAAATGACTGAAAAGGAGCTTCACCAGCACAGACATCAAAAGAAATAAGTGCTTTTATGGACCATGCCTAATAAATAGCGATACTCATTTTCCAGCCTCATCCACCAATTATACGAAGGTATTTGTTGAAATTCAGCTGAGAGTTTCCACTTTTCCTGAAGTCATGCACTTGTTCTTGCAAAATAATTGGAAAGCTTTACCTTTTCCTGCTGTTAAAAAGTTAGTTGGTGTATAAGGTTAGAATATCCTGTTTCTAAGTTTTGAAAGTAAGCAGATATGCGAGTTTTTATAAGTTGCCCACTTACATATTTTCAGCCTCAAAATCACATAATTCTAGAGAAATTTCTGCTATACATTTCAGTATAAACTCATGTTCTCCAAAGCATGGGTTTATTTTGAAAAGCTGTTACTGGCTCACACTTTGTTATAACATAACCTTTGCCTCCAAAAGACGAGTGTATTTATTTTTCCCAAGTATCTTTTAGGTACATTTTACTGACACCACTTTCATCACGGTAAAGGTCAGCAGATTTAGAGCATTGTCTGTTTATAAAAGAAAAACTTATAATATGTTTTAGGTTGACAGCTTATTTAAATACTTTGCCACTGGAAACCCTTTTAACTTGATCTAGTACGGATTGGGAGGCAAACTGGATGCATTACCAGTTACTCTGCTTCTAGGGAGAGAGTTGTATACATGCTGCTGCTAAGTCGCTTCAGTCGTGTTCAACTCTGTGCAACCCCATAGATGGCAGCCCTTCAGGCTTCCCCCATCCCTGGGATTCTCCAGGCAAGAATACTGGAGTGGGTTGCCATTTCGTTCTCTAATGCATGAAAGTGAAAAGTGAAAGTGAAGTCGCTCAGTCGTGTCCGACTCTAGCGACCCCATGGACTGCAGCCCACCAGGCTTCTCCATCCATGGGATCCTATAGACACATACGTAAAACCAAAAGCCTTCATTGGGGCCCACAGATGAAATCACTTCCACCAGCATAATTTTAATCAGGTGGTGTGCTGTTAAATGTTTAACCATCAGCAATCTGAAAAGTCAGGACCCCAGAATAAAGAGTCTCACCATGGTCCGTTTCAAGCTACCAACATGATGCCACTGACAGGCTTCCCTGGTAGCTCAGCTGGTAAAGAATAGGCCTGCAATGCCGGAGACCCCAGTTCGATTCCTGGGTCTGGAAGATCCGCTGGAGGAAAGCTTGGCAACCACTCTGGTATTCTTGCCTGGAGAATCCCTATGGGCAGGAGCCTGGAGGGCAACAGTCCACGGGGTCACAGAGTCGGACACGACTGAGTGACTAAGTGCAGCACAGCTCAGACCATTACACACGTGCGTCACCCAGATGCACGAGCCACAGATGACCTCCAGAGCGTACGTGCCGGCAAAATATAGTAAAAGTAACTAGAAAGCAAAGAGTGTATTTAAGAATGTAGTACTTTTGTTTTTAAAATAGCTTATTTTATTTTTATAATAATGTCTGTGCTTATCAACCAATTCACAAAACTCCTAAAAATGTAATAATGTGCTCTCATGATCTGTCATAAACTTCTCCCACACTTTGGTACACTCAGAGAGCAGTGTCCTGCCCAAGTATCCCGTGTGTGCATGTGTGTGCATGTTTGGGTGTATGTTCCAGACTATGTATGGTATTTACTTCTGAACGTTTCATACGACACAGTTCTGACTTTTAAAATATAATCAGTCTTTGAAATTCAGTATTTTTCTTACAAGAATAATTCGGTCAGGTACTGACAAAAAAATCATCTGTCTGGAATTTACATTATGTTTATAGATTGATTGCTTTGGGAATAATCTGGATCTTTTCAATACTGATTTCTAACCTGTAAATGAGCGTGCCTCCCCATTTCGTCATCTTGCCTTTGTCTCTCGGTAAAGTTTTAAAGTTTTCCTCCTATTAGTCTTTCATAAGCAAGCTATTTAGTGATTCATAGTTCTGGTTGTCATAGTTAATAGAATGGTTTTTCCCCCCTGATATTTCCAAGTTGGTAATTGATGTTATACATAAAAACTGCTGATATTTTATACAATGAATGTTGCTTTTTAATATCTTTATTATAGAAATAGAGTTCTTATTGAAAAGTGCCTTTGGCTTTTAAATAATGTGTAGCAGGGCTCCAGGTCCCATGAGCAGAATCTCAGGCAGGCTCCAAAATCAGATGGTACAGGCTGGGATCCGGGCTCCACCAGTCACCACTGGCCACCACGTTAACCTCCTGGAACTTTGCTTCCTCACCTGTAAATTAGAAGCAATGATAAATATGCTTCAGAGGGTTCCTAGTAAGAGTTAATGTTATTTATAAAGCACTTAGTAGAAAGCCTGGCAGGCAACGAGGACTTGGAGTATAAAAGTCACTTTATATTCTTGAGCCACTAAGATTTGCCATTTAGATTAGCACATCTTGAAAGAGTAATTTCACATGGTAGCAAGGTAATGCTCAAAATCCTTCAAGTTAGGCTTCAACAGTACATGAACTTCCAGATGTACAGGCTGGATTTAGAAAAGGCAGAGGACCCAGAGATCAAATTGCCAACATCTGCTGGACCATTGAAAAAGCAAGAGAATTCCAGAAAAACATCTACTTCTGCGTCACTGACTACACTAAAGCCTTTGACTGTGTGGTGCACAACAGACTGGAAAATTCTTTAAGAGATGGGAGTATTAGCCCACCTTACCTGTTTCCTGAGAAACCTGTATGCATATGAAGAAGCAACAGTTAGAACTGGACATGAAACAACAGACTGGTTCCAAATTGGGAAAGGAGTCTGTCAAGGCTGTATATTGTCACCCAGCTTATTTAACTTCTATGCAGAATACATCATGCAAAAGGCCGGGCTGGATTGCTGTAAGAAATATCAATAAATCTCAGATATGCAGATGACATGACCATAATGGCAGAAAGTGAACAGGAACAAAAGAGCCTCTTGACAAGGGTGGAAGAGGAGACTGAAAAAGCTGGCTTAAAACTCAGCATTCAGAAAACTAAGATCATGACATCCAGTCCCATCACTTCATGGCAAATGGATGGGGGGAAATGGAAACAGTGACAAACTCTATTTTCTTAGGCTCCAAAAATACTGCAGATGATGACTGCAACCTTGAAATTAAAAGATGCCTGCTCCTTGGAAGAAAAGCTATGACAAACCTAGACAGCGTATTAAAAAGCAAAGACATCACTTAACTAACAAAGGTCCATGTAGTCTAAGCTATGGTTTTTCCAGTAGTCATGTAGGCAGATGTGAGAGTTGGATCATAAAGAAGGCTAAGCACCAAGAATTGATGCTGTCAAACTGTGGTGCTGGAGAAGACTCTTGATAGTCCTTGGACAAAAAGGAGAATGAAATCAGTCAATCCTAAAGGAAATCAACCATGAATATTCTTTGAAAGGACTGAGGCTAAAGCTGAAGCTCCAATCCTTTGGCCACCTAATCCAAAGAGCCAACTCGTTGGAAAAGACTCTGATGCTGGGAGAAATTGAGGGCAGGAGGAGAAGGGAGGGACAGAGGATGAGATGGTTGGATGGCATCATAGACTCAGTGGACATGAGTTCAAACAAATTCCTGGAGATGGTGAAGGACAGGGAAGCCTGGCATGCTGCAGTCCATGGAGTCACAAAGAACTGGACACAACTGATTGACTGAACAATGAGCAACAACAATCCAACTTTTCCAACACCACTTGTTGGAGAGACTGTCTTTCCCTCATTGTATATTCTTTCCTCCTTTTCTGAAGATTAATTGTTCATAGATGTGTAGGTTTATTTCTGGGCTCTCTATTTGGTTCCATTGATCCATATATCTGTTCTTATGCCAATACCAACTGGTTTGATTACTGTTACTTTGTAGTATTATCTAAAGTCTGGGAGGGTTATGCCTCCAGCTTTGTTCTTTTTCCTCAGAATTGCTTTGGCAATTCTGGGTCTTTTATGGTTCCATAAAATTTTTAGGATTGTTGTTCAGTTGCTAAGTTGTGTCGGACTCTTTGCAACCCCATGGACTGCAGCATGCCAGGCTTCCCTATCTTTAACTGTCTCCCAGAGATTGCTCAAACTCATGTGTGCTGAGTCGGTGATGCATATCCAACCATCTCAACTTCTGTCGCCTCCTTCTCCTCCTGCCCTCAATCTCTCCCAGCATCAGGGTCTTTTCCAATGAGTTGGCTCTTCACCTCAAGTGGCCAAAGTACTGGAGCTTCAGCTTCAGGATCAGCCCTTCCAATGAATATTCAGGGTTGATTTCCTTTAGGATTGACTGGTTTGATCTCTTTGCTGTCCAAGGGACTCCAGCACCACAGTTTGAAAGTATCGATTCTTTGGCGCTCAACCTTCTTTATGGTCCAGTTCTCACATCTGCCTACATGACTTCTGGAAAAAGCATAGCTTTGACTATATGGACCATTGTTAGCAAAGTGATGTCTCTGCTTTTTAATACACTATCTAGGTTTGTCATAGCTTTTTTCCAAGGAGCCAAGAGTCTTTCATGACTGCAGTCACTGTCTGCAGTGATTTTGGAGCCCAAGAAAATAAAATTTTAGGATTATTGGTTCTAATTCTGTGAAAAACATCATGGGTAATTTGATAGGGATCATGTTAAATCTGTTGATTGCTTTGGGTAGTATGGCTATTTTAACAATATTAATCCTTCCAATTCAAGAGCATGGTATATCTTTTCATTTCTTTGAATCATCTTCATCTTAGTTTACTTTATCTTGTTTACTTACTTCGCTTCATCTTTAGTTTACTCTATTTTGTGGTTTTTGTTCAGTCATTAAGTCGTGCCCGACTGTGACCCCATGGACTGCAGCATGCCTGGTTTCCCTGTCCGTCTGTTTCCCGGAGTTTGCTCGTGTCCACTGAGTTAGTGATGCTGTCTAACCATCTCACCCTCTGTTGCCCCCTTCTCCTTTTACCTTCAATCTTTCCCAGCATCAGCATCTTTATTAAAGTTTTGTAGTTCTCAGCATATAAGCCTTTAACCTCCTTGGTCAGATTTATTCCTGCCTTTTTTTTTTTTTTTTTTTTCATTTTGCTGTGATTTTAAAAGGGATTTGTTTGCTTACATGCTGTTTCTGATATTTCATTGTTTGTGTAAAGAAATGCAACATATTTCTGTATGTTCATCTTGCATCTGGCTCCCTTGATGAATTTATCAGTTCTGGTAGTTTTTGTGTGGAGTCCTTAGGGTTTTCTATACATAGTATCCCATCATCTATGTATAATGACAATTTTACTTCTTTCCTACCAATTTGAATACCTTTTTTTTTTTCTTATCTGATTGCTGTGGCTAAGACTTCCAATACTATGTTGAATAGAAATGGTGAGAGTGGACATCCTTGCCTTGTTCTAGATTTTACCAGAAAGGCTTTCAGCTTTTCATCATTGAGTATTATATTGGCTGTGATTTTGTCATAAAAAATTCTTATTTTGTTCCCTCTACACTCATTTTGGTAAGAGTTTTTATCATGAATGGATGTTGCATTTTACCAAATGGGTTTTCTACACCCATTGAGATGATTACCTTATTTTTGTCTTTTCTTTTGTTACTGTGATGTATCACATTAACTGATTTGCATATGTTGAACCGTCTTTGTGACCCTGGAATGAATTCAACTTGGTTGTGGTATACAATCTTTTTTTGTATTTTTGGATTCAGTTTGCTATTTTGTTGAGAATTTTTGCATCTATATTCATGAAAGATATTGGCCTGTAATTTTCTTTTTTGGTAATGTCTTTGGTTTTGGTATTAGAGTGATGACAGCTTCATAGAATGTCTCTGGGAGTATTCCTTTCTCTTCAGTATTTTCCAAAATACTGAAGAGAAAGATCAGTATAAGTTGAGAAGGATCAGTATAAAAGTTATTTTTTTTTATGTTTGGAAAAATTTGCCTGTGAAGTCATCTGCCCCTGGATTTTGTTTGCAGGGAGGTTTTGCACTTCTTCTTGATCCAGTCCTGGTGGGCTGTATATTTGTGGCAAGTTGTCCTTTTGTTCTGGGCTCTCCAATCTGTGGCATACAATTGTTCATAGTATTCTCTTTTTCTTTTGTATTTCTGCAGTGTCAGTTGTGATTTCTCCTCTCGTTTCTCATTTTATTTGGGTCTTCTTTCTTTCACCTTGGTGACCCTGGCCAGAGGTTTGTTAATTTTGTTTATCATTTCAAAGAAACAGCTCTTGATTTTATTCCTATTTTTTTTAATTTCTATTTTATCTCCTTCCTCTCTGATCTTTATTATCGCCTTCTTTTTTGCTGAATTTAGGTCATACTTGTTCTTTTTTTCCCCCATCCTTTTAGGTGATAGATTAGGTTGTTTAGTTGAGATTTTTCTTGTATTTTAAAGGCCTATACTGCTATGAAGTTGGCTCTAAAAACTGCTTTTGCTGCATCCCATAGATTTTGTATGGTTTTGTTTTCATTGTCATTTGCTTCAATGTATTTTTAAATTTCTTTTGATTTCATCGCTGACCCATTGATTTTTTCTTTTCTAGCATGTTTTTAGTCTCCAGGTAATTTTTTTTTTCTTGTTTCTTTTCTGTGATTGATTTCTAGTTTCATGCCACTGTGGTCAGAAAACATGCTTGAAATAATTTTTATATCTTTAAGTTTATCGATCCTTATTTTGTGCCCTAGTATGTGGTCAACCCTAGAGAATGTTCCATGTGCACGTGAAAAGAGTGTGTATTATGTTTTTCTGGGGTATAACATGTCCCGAAAATATCAATCAAGTCTAACTGTACTATTGTATCATTTAGGATCTCTGTTGCCTTATTGATTTTCCGTCTAGATGATCTGTCCATTGATGTGAGTGGGGTATTAAAGTCTGCTTGTATTATTGTACTCCAATCAATTTCTCCCTTTATATCTGTTAATATTTATGTTATGTATTTGGGTTCTCCTATACTTCACTTATGGTGGAAAGTGAAGAGGAACTAAAAAGCCTCTGAAAGTGAAAGAGGAGAGTGAAAAAGTTGGCTTAAAGCTCAATATTCAGAAAACTAAGATCATGGCATCTGGTCCCATCACTTCATAGCAAATAGATGGGGAAACAGTGGAAACAGTGTCAGACTTTATTTTTTTGGGCTCCAAATCACTGCAGATGGTGATTGCAGCCATGAAATTAAAAGACGTTTACTCCTTGGAAGAAAAGTTATGACCAACCTAGATAGCATATTCAAAAGCAGAGACATTACTTTGCCAACAAAGGTCTGTCTAGTCAAGGCTATGGTTTTTCCACTGTTCGTGTATGGATGTGAGAGTTGGACTGTGAAGAAAGCTGAGTGCCGAAGAATTGATGCTTTTGAACTGTGGTGTTGGAGAAGACTCTTGAGATTCCCTTGGACTACAAGGAGATCCAACCAGTCCATCCTAAAAAAGATCAGTCCTGGGTGTTCATTGGTAGGACTGATGTTGAAGCTGAAACTCCAGTACTTTGGCCACCTGATGTGAAGAGCTGACTCATTAGAAAAGACCCTGATGTTGGGAAACATTGAGGGCAGGAGGAGAAGGGGACGACAGAGGATGAGATGGCTGGATGCCATCACAGACTTGATGGACATGAGTTTGGGTGAATTCCGGGAGTTAGTGATGGACAGGGAGGCCTGGTGTGCTGCAGTCCATGGGGTTGCAAAGAGTTGGACACAACTGAGCGACTGAACTGAACTGAACTGATACTGAGTGCATATATGTTGATGAGTATAATGTCCCCACCTTATAGTGATCCCATATCATTATGTAGTGCCCTTCTTTATTTTTCATTATGGTCTTTGTTATAAAGTCTGTTTTGTCCAGTATAAGTGTTGTGACCCCTGCTTTCTTATATCCATTTACATGAAACAGCTTTTTCCATTCCCTTACTGTCAATCTATGTGTGTACTCTGTCATCTCCTCCACCACATTATATGATTTTGATGTCCTCTTGGTGGCTCAGATGATAAAGTGTCTGCCTGCAATGTGGGAGACCTGGGTTCGATCCCTGGGTCGGGAAGGTCCCTGGAGAAGGAAATGGCAACCCACTCCAATATTCTCGCCTGGAAAATTCGTGGATCGAGGAGCCTGGTGGACTATAGTCCACGGGGTCGCAAAGAGTCGGACACGACTGAGCGACTTCGCTTTCGCTTTCGCTTTTACGTCTTTATGTCATCCTTTTGCTGTTCATTGTGGTTGTTTTCACAGAAATTTATCTTTTTTAATCTGGATACTGGCTTATTTAATTATGATTTTCTCTTTCTTAAAGATTCTTACTTCTCTGCTATTTAGAGAGGACCTTTCAATATCACCTTTAGGATAAGTTTAGTATGTTATATTCTTTCAGTTTTTGCTTGTCTCAGAAATTATTTCTCTCTCTTTCTAGTCTAAATGATCTTGCTGGGTAGAGTATCCTATGTTGCAGTTTTTTTCCCTTTCAGGACTTTAAATATATCTTGCCACTCTCTTCTGGCCCATAATGTTTCTGTAGAGATAATCAGCTGACAGCCTTATGAGGGTTCCCTTGTAATGAACTCTTTGTTTTTTTTCTCTTGCTGCCTTTAAAATCCTCTCTAACTTTTGTCATTTTATTTATAGTATGTCTTGGTGTAGGCCTATTTTAGGTTCATCTTGTTTGAGACTCTGTGCTTCCTGTACCTGGATATCTGTTTCTCTCTTTAGGTTTGAGGAGTTTTTAGCCACAATTCCTTCAAATACACTTTCAACTCTCTTTTCTTTTTCTTCTTCTTCTAGAATACTCGTTAAGCGTAGATTGGCACACTTTATATTATCCATGGATCGCTTATGTTGCTTTCATTTTTTTCATTTGGATTTCTGTCTGCTGTTCTGACTGGTTGATTTTCATTACTGTATCTTCCAGATCATTTATTTGTTTTCTGCAGTATTCATTCTGCTGGTCATTGCTTTTAGCTCATCTTTCATCTTAGTGAATGAGTTCTCTAATTTTTCTTGGTTCCTTTTTATAGTTTCTAGTTCATTGTAATAGTAATCTGCATTTCTATCAATAGCCCTTAATTTCTTCAGTATTTTCATTATCTCCTTTTTTCCCTCAGTGGTTATTAGATTGAAGAGATCTGTTTCATTGTTTGTTCTTTCAGGGGAATTTTCTTGATCTTTTGATTGGGAGAGCTGCCTCTGCTTCTTCATTTTACTTACATTTCTCTTGCTGTATGAGTTTAGGAGAAACAATCATCTACTGTGGTCCTGAAGGGCTGTTTTCATGTGGGAGCATCCCTGTGTGGCCTGTGTGAGTTTAATGTTTTTCTGGTTTGAAGACTGCTTTCAGTGTGGATCCTGCTGCTCTTTGCTCAGTGTGTGCTGGCTGTTATCCCTTTGATAGGAGGTGTGACTGGCGTTGGTGACCAGAACCCGCACTGGATATTGAGCAGGGCCTCCTCTTTGCTCTGTGGTTGTCACCGCCCTGTCAGGGACAAGGTCTGCTCCCTATGTGTTGGAGCAGAAGCCCCCAGACCTGTCTCTATGCTGCATTTCTGAGCTGCAGTATAAAGTAGGTGGGATTGGAACTCTCCTACTGGGAGAGGAGCCACTAAGTATTCCCCTGCCAGAGCCGCTCACCCCTGAGTGTGCTCTGTGGTGTCAGCTGTCACTCACTGTGCAGGCTTGCAAAGTACACCATTGTCGGCACTGCCCTTGGTTCCACCTCAACCATGGGAATGCTGGCAGTGGACCCTGGTGTCCCTCAGGCATTGTTTTCCCAAGGCCACCAGCACAAAGCCACTAGAGTCGGGTCCTAGGACCACAGTAGTCACACACCTGGACCTCCTGTGGGAGCCACGGAGGCAGCTCAGACCCTGGTCTAGCCCAGGCGCCATGCGTACGTGCCCACAAAGCCCACAGCTGCTGAGGCCAGACCCACCCCTGCCCTGGGAGTACCCGTTGTTTCCTTGGATGTCACGCGGGTACCGTTTACAGAGCTCGCAGCAAAGGCGTAAATCCACGGTTCATGATGTTGTACAGAAAGATTTCAGTCCTGCTTCTTAAGTTACCTGGGGCTTAGCTGTGATTTCATTCCCATCTCTGTGCCTGGGCAACCTGCTGGTATCTGCTCCCAGAGCCCACTGAGGCAACGACTGGAGTGTGGGAGGTCTCTGGGGCAGGAACCCCCAAGGTGGTGGCTGGGGCATGCTCTTCTGGAGCCCGCAGAGGCAGCGGCTGTGGTGTGGAGAAAGGGGTGCGAGGGCAGCCTCTCCACTGCCCCTGCTCTGTGCTCCACTTAACAATGGTGCTTTGCTTCTATGGTGGGATGGGCTTCTTCCATGAACACCCCTGGTTATGGCCGTACCACACGCCAGCCCCTTCGCACTGTCTCTGAGCAGCCAGCTCATCTCCCCAGGTCTGTCCTCTAGGCCCCAAGTCTCAGCTCCCGGCCCCCACCTGTGCCAGTGGATGTGCGTCTCAGGCTGGGACACGCAAGGGGGTGGACCAGATGGCCTGCGCGGGTCTCGCTCTGTTCTGTCTGCAATAGACCAGTTGTTGCATTTTCCTCTGAGCCGCTGAAGCTTCCTTTCTGTCCTCGCCTATCACCCCCCTGGTTGAGGGAGCTTTCCAGAGCGTGAGAAATTTACATTTGTCCAGCTCTCTCTCAGGGGTACAAGTCCTGTCCTGCTTCCTCCTTTTTTTTTTTTCTTTCACCCGACCTGGCTATGTGAAGATTTTTATCATCCTTCCAGGAATCTGAGGTCTTCTGCTAGTATTCAGTAGGTGTCCTCTGACAATTGTTCCATTTGTAGATGTATTTTTGATGTGATTGTGAGAGGAGGTGTGTTCCACATTCTTCTACTCCACCATCTTGATTGGAACCCTGAGTTTTATTCTTGACTTTACTAAGTAATAATTAAATCTTTTACTGTTAAGTATGATGATGACTGTCAGTTTAAGAAAGATATTATTGATCCTGTTTGTTTAAAAGTTTTCTTCTTTTCCTTATTTACCATGTTTTTTTAAGGAATAAATAGAATACAAAGAAGATAGCTTTTCTCTTTTGGCTATTGATGAGATGAAGTATTATAACATATTTAATAGGATTCTTTTATTATTTCAGTTACTCAAGTAATATTTGATCATATTTTCATTGTAAAAATGTTAAATGGTATAGAAATATACAGAAGATACAAGAGTTCCATATTTTGGCAGCTATTGCTATCTCCACTGACCCCATTTCATCCACAAAATTATAACCTGGATATCTTCTATAAAAAGATATTTATATTAATTTACAGATACACATGTAGATACATAAGTATATAGTTTTGTTTTTCAATATGAGTGGAATTTTTCTATAATATGATTTAACCCACAAATTTTTGTTTTGTTTTGTTTTTTACTTAATGTGTGTCAAAGGTTTTTTTTTCAGTACATATACTGTAACACATTCTTTATTTAATTTTTATTGAAATATAGTTGATTTACAATATTGTGTTAGGTTCAGGTGTACAGCAAAGTGATTCAATTATATATATATATTTTTTTTTCTTGATGTGGACCATTTTAATAGTCTTTATTGAATTTGTTAAAATATTTGTTTCTGTTTTATATTTTGTTTGTTTTTGGCCACAAAGCATGTGGAATCTTAGTTCCCCCACCAGAGATCAAAACCACACACACAGCATTGGAAGGCAAAGTCTTAACCAGTGGATGGCCAGGGGAGTCCATATATATATATATATATATATATATATATATATATATATATATATTCTTTTTCAGATTCTTTTCCATTCTAGATTATTATAAGATATTAAGTATAGTTACCTGTGCTATACAGTAGGTCTCTGTTGTTTACCTGTTTTATTTATAGTAGTTGCTAAGTCACTTCAGTCATGTCCAATTTTGTGCAACCCCATAGACGGCAGCCCACCAGACTCCCCTGTCCCTGGGATTCTCCAGGCAAGAACGCTGGAGTGCGTTGCCATTTCCTTCTCCAGTGCATGAAAGCAAAAGGTGAAAGTGGAGTCGCTCCGTCGTGTCCGACTTAGCGACCCCGTGGACTGCAGCCCACCAGGCTCCTCCGTCCATGGGATTTTCCAGGCAAGAGTACTGGAGTGGGGTGCCATTGCCTTCTCTGTATATTTTAATCCCAAATTCCTAATTTATTCCCCCTTTCTCCCAATACATACTTTTTAAACACTGAGATTTAGTCATTCCCTTACTGATAAATATTGTTTCTTTCTCTTTTTTTATAAAGAAACTCTGCTACAGTAAATATTCTTGCAGACATCCTTGTGCTTGTTATGAAAGTGTTTCTTTAGGACACAAATAACTATAAACGGTATTGCTAAGCCACAGACTAGATGCATGTCTAAATGTAATAGATTCTACCAAGTTACCCTTCCAAAACGCTGTGCCAGCTTACCCCCTCCCCCAATAATGTCTGTGATTTTTTTCATTATTGAGCTACTTCTGCATTCTTAAGAAAAAACTTTACTCATTATATTGTTCTTCTGATGGAATATTGTGCTTTGCTTTTTATGATTCTTAGGACTATATTTGTATCTGAGATGGCAGTAGATTTCTGCTACAAGTTTTATACCAAGATTATGTGAGTCATGTACACACTGCTGTATTTAAAACGAATAACCGACAAGGACCTGCTGTAGGGGATGTGGAACTCTACTCAATGTTATGTGGTGGGCTGGATGGGAGGGTAGTTTGGGGAGAATGGACACATGTATATGTATGGCTGATTCCCTTCATTCTTCAGCTGAAGCTATTACAGCATTGTTTGTTAATCGAATATACCCCAATAAAAAGTAAAAAGTTAAAAAAATATATATATATATATACCAATGAACTAAAAAAAATAGATTATGCTAGTCTAGTAAAATTAAGTGAATTACTCTCCATCTTTTTCAGTGCTCTGGAATAGTCTAAATCCCATGATAGTTATATGCTCCATGGAGTTCTAGTGGAATTAGCTTATAAAATCTAGGCACATCTTGGGAGTGTCTTGACAAGTTTTAAAATGTCTTCTATGGTTGTGAGCATATTTATACCTTCTTCATCCTTGATAAATTTTAATATTTTATGTGTTGTTATAAAATCATTCATTTTACCCAGATTTTACAACTCTTACTCCGAGTTCAACACAATAATCTACATATAAAGCCTGTGAAGCTGTCCTTTATCTATGGTTATATTTCTTTCCTCATTTCATACTTTTTATTTTTTCCTTTTTTTTCTTGATTAGCTTTGCAACAGTTTTTTCTATTTTTCTTGTATTTTAAGCAAATATCTCTGACTTACCTTACTTCTCTTTTCTAAAAGCTATTCTGTTTTAATCCTGATCAGTTCCTACTTCCTACTTTTCTTAGTCATATTTTCTTGGCTCTCTTCTTAACTTCTAGTTGAACAGTTAATTTATGTTCTTTTTTAACTTATTTAATTGTAAAAGCTTTAAAACTCCTAATTGTTCTATGTGTACAACCTTGACCTTCTCGCTTATGTAATGTTCTTGTTATCATTGTTTTCTAAATAATCTGTAATTGCAGTTTTGTTTTCTCTTTGATCTAAAAGTTATGTAGGAGTGTGATGGGGTTTTTTCCTTTCTTTTTAAGGTTTTGGCAATCACACATACTTTCTCTGTATTTTGGTCCAAGATTGTAGCCTGCGTGATTTCTTCTTCTTGGAATATGTTAAAATTTTTCTTGTGGCCTAATAGCTGATCACTCTTAGCAAATGTTCCATGGGCTTAGAATAGAGAATAGATTCTCTGCAGGGAACAAAGTGTGACACATATCTGTAGTTGGGAAAATATTTTGATACAACCTAATTCAAGTAAATCCACTAAATTGCCAAACGGAATTTTTAACTCACAGCAAAGTAGTGTTTTTTTTTTTTTTATTGCAAAGGTTGGGCTTTGTGAAGCTCTCAGAAGAAGGAGAAGGAGGAAGAGGGGGAAGAGGAAAGGGAAGAAAGGAAGTTAGGTTGCTCAGAATTCCAGAAACTAGGGCTTAAATATGAAGAGTCAATTCTGGAGGACTAGCATTGGAGAAGGAAATGGCAACCCACTCCAGCGTTCTTGCCTGGAGAATCCCAGGGACGGGGGAGCCTGGTGGGCTGCCGTCTATGGGGTCACACAGAGTTGACACGACTGAAGCAACTTAGCAGCAGCAGCAGCAGTTTACTATAGAGATTCATGCTGTGGACCCTCAATTCAGTTTAGTTCAGTCGCTCAGTCATGTCTGACTCTTTGCAACCCCATGGACTGCAGTACAACAGGCCTCCCTGCCAATCACCAACTCCCATAGCTTGCTCAAAATCATGTCCATTGAGTCAGTGATGCCATCCAACCATCTCATCCTCTGTTGTCCCCTTCTCCTCCCGCCTTCGATCTTTCCCAGCATCAGGGTCTTTTCAAATGAGTCAGTTCTTAACATCAAGGTGGTCAAAGTATTGGAGTTTCACCTTCAGCATCAGTCCTTCCAATGATTCAGGACTGATTTCCTTTAGGCTGGACTGGTTGGTTCTCCTTGCAGTCCAAGGGAATCTCAAGAGTCTTCTCTAACACCACAGTTCAAAAGCATCAATTCTTCAGTGCTCAGCTTTCTTTATAGTTCAACTTTCTATCCATACATGACTACTGGAAAAGCCATAGCTTTGACTAGACAGACCTTTGTTGGCAAAGTAATGTCTCTGCTTTTTAAAATGCTGTCTAGGTTGGTCATAGCTTTTCTTCCAAGGAGCAAGCATCTTTTAATTTCAAGGCTGCAGTCACCATCTGCAGTGACTTTGGAGCCCCAAAAATAAAGTCTGTCACTGTTTCCATTGTTTTCCCATCTATTTCTCATGAAGTGATTGGACCAGATGCCATGATCTTAGTTTTCTGAATGTTGAGCCAACTTTTTCACTCGCCTCTTTCACTTTCATCAAGAGGCTCTTTAGTTCTTCTTCACTTTCTGCCATAAGGGTGGTGTCATCTGCATGTCTGAGGTTATTGATATTTCTCCTGGTAGTCTCAATTCCAGCTTGTGTTTCATTCAGCCTGGCATTTCATATGATATGCTCTGCATATAAGTTAAATAAGCAGGGTGACAATATACAACCTTGACGTACTCCTTTCCTGAATTGGAACCAGTCTGTTATTCAATTTCCAGTTTAACTATTGCTTCTTGACCTGCATACAGATTTCTGAGGAGGTAGGTAAGGTGGTCTGGTATTCCCATCTTTTTCAGAATTTTCCAGTTTGTTGTGATCCACACAGTCAAAGGCTTTGGCATAAGCAATAAAGCAGAAGTAGATGTTTTTCTGGAACTCTCTTGCTTTTTCAATGATCCAACAGATGTTGGCGATTTGATCTCTGGTTCCTCTGCCTTTTCTAAATCCAGCTTGAACATCTGGAAGTTCACACTTCATGTATTGCTGAAGTTTGGCTTGGAGAATTTTGAGCATTACTTTGCTAATGTGTGAGATGAGTGCAATTGTGTGGTAGTTTGAACATTCTTTGGCATTGCCTTTCTTTGGGATTGGAATGAAAACTGACCTCTTGCAGTCATGTGGCCACTGCTGAGTTTTCCAAATTTTGTGGGTATATTGAGTACAGCACTTTCACAGCATCATCATCATATTTTAAGATTTGAAATAGCTCCACTGGAAGTCCATCACCTCCACTAGCTTTGTTCATAGTGATGCTTCCTAAGGCCCACTTGACTTCACATTCCAGGATGTCTGGCTCTAGGTGAGTGATCACACCATTGTGGTTATCTAGGTCATGAAGACCTTTTTTGTACAGTTCTGTGTATTCTTGCCACCTCTTCTTAACATCCTCCACTTCTGTTAGGTCCATACCATTTCTGTCCTTTATTGTGCCCATCTTTGCATGAGATGCTCCCTTGTATCACTAATTTTTCTTGAAGACATCTCTAGCCTTCCCCATTCTATTGCTTTCCTCTGTGGATCCTACACTCGAGAAGACATGAGACATTACAGAAAACAGTTTTCTGTACTTGAAGAAACAAGTGTACAAGGTAGGAAGGAGAAGGATTCGAGAGGGGTAAGAAAGTGAGTGCAGGTGCGTATTCCTGGATGCAGGCTCTGGTCCTGTGCCTCCTCAGTAATGAAACAGTGAAAGAGGAAAGGCAAGAGTTAGGGTTGAGGGTCTGAAAAAAGCCCTGCTTCTCCCCCGGAGTGCTAGGAGGCAGGAGCTCTCCCAGCGTTATGTGCCCATGTGGGGTGGCCTCCAGGGAGTAGAAACGGTGGCGGGGCTCACCTGGACAGAGCAAGGGCCCTGGGGGACTCCAGTGACAGTAGAGAAGGCTGGTGGGAGAGGTCACTATGGCGAGGGGTGCAGGGACCTGCATTCGACGGCCAAAGACTGGGTGCTCCAAGCCACAGCCAGGTGTCAGGAGAGCTGCCAGAAGTGAGGTTAGGCCCGAGGTTCCCAGGGGCCCTTGGGCACAGGTCAGGGCAAGGAAACAGACTAATTAGTACCCTTGGTCACCAAGAAAGGAGGCCACCACCCAAGACCAAGCCGGACAAGGCTGTGGAGTAAAGGCCTAAGCTATGAGGTTACCTGAGACTTTTAAACCTAAAAGAAACTCAGGAAAATGCAAAGGCAACCTTGGTAGAGAAGAACTTTCTTCATATTTAATATCTCTGGGATGGGATGCAAGGCACAGCCAATGGCCTCTCACAGGCTCAGTGGCCAGTTAGTAGTCATCACAGGTGTCATTGCCTCTATGTGTGAAGATCAAAAGTACCAGCTTCAAAACTCGCAGATTGATGACTGTCCACAGCTTAGAAGAAAATGTCAAAGTAATAGAACAGCAGTGACCACCCTTTGGAGTAAAATTCTAGGTGAAAGAATCTGTAAATTATGAGCCAAGCACGAACCAAAAGTGTTATCAGTCAGGTTCACCGGGAAGCAGACTCCGACATGGGAGATAAGCATGCAGAGGTTTTATTAGGAAAAGCCCTTGGGTCAGACCTACAGACGGGAGAAGAACTGGGCAGAGGGAAAAACTGGGCTATGAAGGCCTCAGTCCAACCCACAGGGAGTTCTGAGGCTGAGAAAACCTTTTTGATTAGTTCCCAGTTGGGGCAGAGGCCAATGCTTTCCACCCCTGGGTCAGTCAGCTTTTAGAAGGAGACACAACTTTGGGTGAGGTGGCCCTGTTCAAACAAGGCAGTGCCCAAAGGGGACTAACAGGTAAGGGCTGTCTGCCAGCAACATTTCTATCAGCTGAGGATATAAGAGTTTCCTTACTGAAGGAGAATTGGGCTGGCAGACCATCCTTTCCACCCAAGAAGCCTGGGTCTACCTCGTGGTCAATTCAGCCTAATAAAGCCCAGCCCCAAAGGCTTTGGGATTTCCTATGGATTCATTTTAAGAAATGTTGTGCCTCCATAGCTCTTGATGGCATTAGTGGATATTATGTGGAAAACACGACACCAATGACTTAAAAAAAAAAAAAAGATGCCCCTGGAAGATGGTACTCCATGAGGCTCTGCGGGTATGAAAGGCAGACCCACACCCAGAATAGGGTCTGTTGCTGTGAGGACAAGTTGCCGTCAAGCGGTCAGTTGGTCTCCTGAAGGAGCAGTGCTGCATCGGGGCTCGGCACCGGCCTCTGTGCCGGAAGGTTGCGCTTTCAGAGAGGGCGGTAACCGCACCAGTCTTTCTACAATGTCACTGTCCGTAGGAATACATTTTTCCTAAGAATTATTTTAAATTGTTGTTATTAGGTCTTTTGAAGCAAGGGAAACATACATTAGTGATCTTGAATATATCTTTTAAAATTCAATTTTAAAATTCATTGAGGTTCTTCAGAATTCAGAAAATTTATAAAGTTGGATGGGAAAAGGTACATCTTTATCTTTCAGTTCAGTTCAGTCGCTCAGTCATGTCCAACTCTTTGCGACCTCATGAATTGCAGCACGCCAGACCTCCCTGTCCATCACCAACTCCCAGAGTTTATTCCAACTCATGTCCATCAAGTCGGAGATGCCATCCAGCCATCTCATTCTCTGTCGTCCCCTTTTCCTCCTGCCCCCAATCCCTCCCAGCATCAGAGTCTTTTACAATGAGTCAACTCTTCGCATGACGTGGCCAAAGTACTGGAGTTTCAGCTTTAACATCAGCCTTCCAATGAACACCCACTGATCTCCTTTAGAATGGACTGGTTGGATCTCTTTGCAGTCCAGGGACTTTCAAGAGTCTTCTCCAACACCACAGTTCAAAAGCATCAATTCTTCAGCGCTCAGCTTTCTTCACAGTCCAACTCTCACATCCATACATGACCACCAGAAAAACCAAAGCCTTGACTAGACGGACATTTGTTGGCAAAGTAATGTCTCTGCTTTTGAATATGCTATCTAGGTTGGTCATAACTTTCCTTCCAAAGAGTAAGTGTCTTTTAATTTCATGACTGCAATCACCATCTGCAGTGATTTTGGAGTCCCAAAAAATAAAGTCTGACACTGTTTCCACTGTTTCCCCATCTATTTCCCATGAAGTGATGGGACCAGGTGCCACGATCTTAGTTTTCTGAATGTTGAGCTTTAAGCCAACTTTTTCACTCTCCTCTTTCACTTTCATCAAGAGTGTTTTTAGTTCCTCTTCACTTTCTGCCATAAGGGTGGTGTCATCTGCATATCTGAGGTTATTGATATTTCTCATGGAAATTTTGATTCCAGCCTGTGCTTCTTCCAGCCCAGCATTTCTCATGATGTACTCTGCATATAAGTTAAATAAGCAGGGTGACAATATACAGCCTTGACGTACTCCTTTTCCTATTTGGAACCAGTCTGTTGTTCCATGGCCAGTTCTAACTGTTGCTTCCTGACCTGCATATAGGTTTCTCAAGAGGCAGGTCAGGTGGTCTGGTATTCCCATCTCTTTCAGAATTTTCCACAGTTTATTGTGATCCACACAGTCAAAGGCTTTGGCATAGTCAAGAAAGCAGAAATAGATGTTTTTCTCAAACTCTCTTGCTTTTTTGATGATCCAGCAGATGTTGGCAATTTGATCTCTGGTTCCTCTGCCTTTTCTAAAACCAGCTTGAACATCTGGAAGTTCACGGTTCACGTATTGCTGAAGCCTGGCTTGGAGAATTTTTAAACTGTAACTGAAATTTCACATTTCCTTCATTCTACATGTAAATTACACACAATAGGGATGTTAGTAACACCTGTGACTAAGTGAAATCACAGATATTTTTATGCTATATTACAGTTACATGGTAGATATCTTAAAATATTGCTTATGCTCATCATTGCTTTAAAACTATTGTAGTCAGTGGATCTGCTACTGGATCTCAATATCTCATGTGTTAGTAAAGAAGCACTTTTGGTACCATATTATATTTTAAATATTTTGATAGCTAGACAGTATAACACTATATTTTTTAATTAATTCACTCATTTATTTTGGAATATAGATGATTGACAATATTGTGTTAGTTTCTGGTGTACGTCAAAGTGATTCGTTTGTATATACATTATATATATATTCTTTTTCATATTTTTTCAATTATGGTTTATTGTAGGATATTGAATATAGTTCCCTGTGCTGTACAGTATATATATATTTTGTTTTATATAGTATGTTTTACCCACTCCAGTGTTCTGGCCTAGAGAATTTCATGGGTTTATAGTCCATGGAGTCCTAAAGAGTCAGACAGGACTGAACACCTTTCACTTTCACTTTTCACTTACGCATTTCAAAATCTGTTGTGCAAAGGAGTCCAGAGGCTTCACTGGACTGCCAAAAGGATCCGTGGATCAGATAAAATCAAGACCTCCTGCTCAAGAGTGGGCAAGAGTATTCGTGCAAACAGCTTTCCACTATCCTTTAAAGTAAAAGTTCTGTTTCTTCTGTTCCCTCCCCCCCGCCTAGCTTCTTCCCCCACCCCACACCCCAGTTTTGGGGGCCCTAGATTGTCCTGGTAGCTGCTCAAAGCCTCGGGGAGAGCCAAGGGGGTACATGCAGAGCTCATTAGGGCCTGAGCCAGGGGGCGCCCCAAGGGATGGGAAAACCGGGGAAAGGCGTTCATATCTGATTCCTCCATTTCACATCCAATCACAGCACACGCCTGAACTGTGTGGACGCTCTTCCGGATGACCTATGGGCATGAAAGCTGCCTCCAGTTCCAGCTTCATTTTCCCTCCCAGCAGCCCAGGGTTTTCGCCTCATCAGACAAGCTTCTGCAATGAGGTGTGCAAGAATTGCTTTCTTCCTTGGCAAACACTCACAGCTTCTCCCTGCTTGGTTCCAGGAGTTGCAAATAAGTGCTCTTCTCTGGGACCTGATTTGCATACCTTATGGATTATTTGTGGTTTGTAGCTAATGGGGATCAAAGCTTGCACAGATAATCCCACCACACCTACCCCACAGGACTCTGGACTGCCCCAGTCTGCACGTCCATGCTTGGTGTAAACGGGCTTATCAAGCTGGGTCCAGGATGTCCCTGGAAACGAAACCAACACACTTCCTCCTGCTCCTGCCTGACACAAAGGAAGCCCTTCCCCTGGGTGTGTTTGGGAGGGTGGCTGCCCGACACAGGGTGCTGTGTGATTTAGTCCACTCAGGAGATTTCTACTGGCACCCCTGCCCCCAAGCGATGCAATCACAAGCATGCTGGCATTAGAATTCCGGAGAGGGTTTCTTGGTTTTGTTCAGGGTTTTTTTTTTTTTTTTTCTCCTTCTTCAAATCATAGCCTTTAAGTGCTCTTTGTGTTTATAATTAGCCATAAGCCCTGGGTTGGCCCCATTGGCATCACGGTGCAGGCCCGCCTGTCCCCCCAGCTTGCCCAAGTGCTGTTAATTAGCCCTGCAAAGATCGGCGAGCTTGATTGGCAGCAGCTTTTGCAGAAAGGCTTCCAGCCCTCTGCGCAACAAAGGAAACCGGCTTCGCATCTTGGCATTAGACCTGTCATCTGGATTCTTCGCGTTTTCCCTCTGCCACTGCTGAGAATTTCATGGATGCATTTATTTATTTTGAAATGTTAGCACCGATGTTTTGGTAGAAATTTGTAAATCTTGCAGTTGAGAGAGAATGTCACGTTTGAGATTTGTCACAACTCTAAGAAGCGATAGAATGAGGGCAGGATGAGTCTTTGTAGATGAAGAATAGGGTTAATAGTTTGGGAAACTATCACCAGGGCTAAACAAAGACGTACCCAATGACCCAGCAATTCCACTCCCCAGTAATTCCCACAGAAGCGTGGTGTATGTATGTTTCCCCCTGCAAAAGTACTAAGATGTGCCTAGCTGCCCTGCTATAATAGACACAAACTGGACTCTGCCCAAATGCTCATCAACAGTAGCGTGATTTTTAAAATTGTGGTGTATTCTCACAATGGAACACTGCACAGCAGTGAGAATATGAACTACAATTACACACAACAATATGGCTGAATCTCAGAAGGGCAATTTGAGTGAGAGAAGATAAAAGAAAATATTCTGTTTATATAAGGAATGTGTTTAGTTGCTCAGTCCTGTCTGACTCTCTGCAACCCCGTGGACTGGAGCCTACCAGGCTCCTCTGTCCACAGGATTCCCCAGGCAAGAATACTGAGTGGGTTTCCATGCCCTCCTCCAGGGGATCTTCCTGACGCAGGTCTCCTGCATCTTCTTCATTGGCAGGCAGATTCTTTACCACTGAGCCACCTCAGTGGCTGAGCACCTCTTCTAAGTGGAAGCCCTACGTAAGGAATAAAAATCGGTAAAAACTAAACAATGTTGTTAATTCAAACAGTGGTTAACTTTGGGGGAGAAGAAGCATTCATTAGAATAGAAAGGTTTCCTGGGTGTTGGTGATGTTCTATTCCTTGATCTATGGGGTGGTTATGGGAGAATGTGTATTCTGTGCTTTGCTTAGTCGCTTAAGTCATTTGCAACCCCATGGACTGTAATCTGCCAGACTCCTCTGTCCATGGGGATTCTCCAGGCAAGAATACTGGAGTGGGTAGCCCATCCCTCCTCCAAGGTATCTTCCCAACCCTGGGATCGAAGCTGGCTTCCCTGGTGGCTCAGATGGTAAAGAATCTGCCTGCAGTGCAGGAGAGGGGTTGGGAAGATCCCATGGAGGAAGGAAGGCATGGTTATGGGAGAATGTTTAGTGAATGAAAATGTATTGAGTTGTAAATTTGTGTGTGTACTTTTCTACATGAATACTGTAGTCATTCTCCACAACTACATGAATAGTCAATAGTAAAAAAAAAAAAAAAAAGAGGCTAAATTGAGACTACCTCTTCAGTAGGAAAGTTTGTGGATTAGTAATTAGAAGAGACAGGGTTGATTTTATCTTCCAAACCAGGTCTGGGATGTGATATGCCTGAAACCTGCCTTGAGGCCTGGGGTCCCTCAGGGAAGAGCTCCTACGAGAGCAGGTAGGTGGCCTGAAGAATCATAGCTGAGAGGGGAAGAAGGATTGGAGCCAAAGGGGATGTGACGAGGTGTAGGATTTATGAATTCATCCCCAAGGTTCTCTAGGCAACGTGGCTACCACCTGGGAGTGTCTTCAAGTCCCATGAAAAATTTTGAGGGTTTATAAAAACATGACTCCAAAATGCAAAACAAAATTATATTCTCAAAATCAATACATGTTTAATTGAATATCTACAAAACATAACATAGGTCAAGTAATTCAGTATTTCTCAAACATTAATAAGATCCCAAAAATCTGAGGTTCTTGTCTACATACAGATTCTGATTCTGTAGATCTGGGCTCCAGCCTGAGATTCTGCAATCTCACAGGTGCCCAAGTGATGCCTGTGTTTCCAGTCCATGCACGCTACTTTGAACTGCAAAGAAATAGTTAACTGCAGCTCAATTCAATTCTTACATAGCTATAATAGAAACCAAAAATGTAAGATGAATATTTTATTTTTATAAAACTCAAAATTACATTTTATTGTGGTAAGCCATACATAACATAAAATTTAGCATTTTAACCAGTTTCAAATACACAGTTCAGTAGTATATTCAATAAGTACATTTACATTATTTTGCAACCATCATCATTCCCTATCTCCAGAATCTTTTCATCTTCCCAAACTGAAAAACTTGGTACCCACTAAACAATCACTCCCATCCCTTCCTCTCTCCAGTTTGTAAGTGCTATTCTACTTTCCATCGCTATGAATTTGACTACCCTAAGGACCTCATATAAGCAGAATCATGCACTACTTGTCCACTTATGAATGGCTTATGTCATTCAGCATGTCTTCAGATTCATCCGTGTTATAGCATGGATCAGAATTTCCTTCCTTTTTTAGACTGAATAATATATTCCATTGTATGTATGGACCACATTTTGATTATCTGTTCATCCATCTAAGGACGTCTGGGTTGTTTCCACCTTTAGCTACTATGAACAACGCCACTTTGCACGTGGATGCGCCAATCAAATCACTACTCTCAAATGTCTCGGATATAGATGCAGAAGTGGAATTGCTAGTATTCCTGTGCTTGATTTTTTGAAGAACGAAAATACTAATTATTTAAAAACTTGTTGGAGACTGTCATTTCGATGACCCAGATGGTCACATGTCCCAGTGCTTACGCCCTTGCATAGGTCTCTCCCACATTAACTGTGGACCAGGCAGAGCCGGACATGACTGAGCGACTGAACAACACGGTCAGTCACTGCCTTGACTAGCAAAATACAGAGAAAGCAATGCTATGCCCATTCTAAAACTAGATTTTAATTGATCCTACAGCTACCGCTTCTTCCCTCTCGGAAGGCTTACTCTTGGAACAGTCCTGCTAGAACTCAGCCACCACGCTGTGGGCCAGGCCCAGGGCCACCTAGAGAAGCCTGCACGGAGAAGAAGCAGGCACCCCGGGTGGCAGTCCAGCTGGACCCCCAGTCACGCGCCAGCTGACTCAGATGCCCAGGGATCCCAGACATTTTAACCTCAGCTGAGTTCCCGGCCAGTGCTTCAGATGATTACAATTGCCCACCCACCAAGCTAACCCTACTTGGAGAAGAACCACCCCATGAAAGACAATGCGTTGTTTCAAGCCACCAAGTTTTGAGGTGATTCGTTATCCAGCATTAGCTAGCTGAAACAAAAATCCTTTCAAATGTTTTGGAACAAGAGCAAACTACATTATACCTAATGTAAGATTGGTTAGAATTTAAGATACTTGATACAGAGTGAAATAGGCCCAGAGTCTCCAAAGACCTTAAATATCTCAGGCAGTAACCATAAAATTGTTGTTGTTCAGTCGCTAAGTCATGTTTGACTCTTTGTGACCCCATGGACTGCAACATGAGACTTCCCTGTCCTTCACCATCTCCCAGAGTTTGCTCAAATTCATGTCCATTGAGTCAGCGATGCTATCTAACCATCTCATCCTTTGCTGCCTTCTTCTCCTTTTGCCTTCAATCTTTGCACCATCAGGATCTTTTCCAATGAGTCCATGCTTCGCATCAGGTGGCCAAAGTATTAGAGCTTCAGTTTCATCATCAATCCGTCCAATGAAAATTCAGGGTTGATATCCTTTAGGATTGACCAGTTTGATCTCCTTGCTGTCCAAGGGAATCACAAAAGTCTTCTCCAGCACCACAATTTGAAAGCATCAGTTCTTCAGCACTCAGCCTTTTCATGATCCAACTGTCATATCCATACATGACTACTGGAAAAACCATAGCTTTGACTGGCTGGACCTTTACTGGCAAAATGATGTCTCTGCTTTTTAATATGCTGTCTGTATTTGTCATAGCTTTCCTTCCAAGAAGCAAGCATCTTCTAATTTCAAGGCTGCGGTCACCATCCACAGTGATTCTGGAGCCCAAGACAATAAAATCTATCACTGCTTCCACTTTTCCTCTTCTATTTGCCATGAAGCAATGGGACCAGATGCTGTGATCTTAGTTTTTTTAACACTGGGTTTTAAGCCAACTTTTTCACTTCCCTCTTTCACCCTCATCAAGAGGCTCCTAGTTCCTCTTCACTTTCTGCTATTAGAGTGCTATTATCTGCATATCTGAGATTGTTGATACTTCTCCTGGCTATATTGATTCCAGCTTGTGATTCATCCAGCCCGACATATCAGATGATGTACTCTGCATTTCTGGAGGAGGGCATGGCAACCCACTTCTATATTCTTTCCTGGAGAATCCCCATGGACAGAGGAGCCTGGCGGGCTACAGTTCATGGGGATCACAAAGAGTCGGACATGACTGAAGCGACTGAGCATGCATGCATGCACTCTGCACATAAGTAAGCAGGGTGACAATATACAGCCTTGTCATACTCCTTTTCCAATTTAGAACCAGTCAGCTGTTTCATGTAAGCTTCTATTTGCTGCTGCTTGACCTGCATACAGGTTTCTCAGGAGACAGATAAGATGATCTTGTATTCCTATCTCTTTAAGAATATCCCACAATTTGTTGTGATCCACACAGTCAAGGCCATAGTATAGTCAATGAAGCAGATGTTTTTCTGGAATTCCCTTGCTTTCTCTGTGATCCAACGAATGTTAGCATGGTTCATCTTCCTTTTCTAAATCCAGCTTGTACATCTGGAAGTTCTTGGTTCACATACTGCTGAAGCCTAGATTGGAGGATTTTGAACACCACAAGCATGCAAAATGAGTGCAATTGTGCGGTAGTTTGAACATTCTTTGACCTTGCCCTTCTTTGGCTTTGGAATGAAAACTGACCTTTTCCAGTCCTGTGGCCACTACTGAGTTTTCCAGATTTACTGACATATTGAGTGCAGCACTTTCACAGCATCATCTTTTAGGATTTGAACTAGCTCAGCTGGAATTCCATCACCTCCACTAGCTTTGTTTGTAGTGATGCTTCCTAAGGCCCCCTTGACTCACACTCCAGGATGTCTGGCTCTGGGTGAGCGGCCACACCTTCGTGGTCGTCTGGGCCGTGAAGGCCTTTTCTGTGTGGCTGTTTTGTCTGTGCCGCCTCTTGTTAATCGCTTGCCTCCGTTCTGTCCTCACCATTTATGTCCTTTATTGTGCCTATCCTTGCATGAAATGTTCCCTTGGTATCTGCAATTTTCTTGAAGAAGAAAAAAAAAATCAAACAAAAAGATGGAATTTGGGTCCCCAGAACCAACAGCAGCAACGGGAGTTTTGTGGCTGCTGTGGTTGTTGTTCTGGTTGAGTTAGAAGCCTGGCTGGCCCAGAGCAGCATGCAAGTTAGCCCCTATCATCCGTATACTAAAGACGGCAGCCAGGGATTTTTTCACACATGTAACTTGGCATATGGCTTTTTGGGGGATTTGAACTCTTAA
The DNA here is from genome assembly GCF_002263795.3 of Bos taurus. NCBI lineage: Eukaryota > Metazoa > Chordata > Mammalia > Artiodactyla > Bovidae > Bos > Bos taurus. The sequence goes on along the minus strand of NC_037328.1, from coordinate 153,026,797 downwards.
TTAGAAGCTTCCTTTTGCCCAGAAATTAACGTGTAACTGAGTGATAAGAATGAATTCAGCCAAGACCAATCTCAGATTCCCATAAACACAACAGATAAGCAGCCTGAACATGAAGCCTTGAAAGCCGTGGCTGAGATGAGGCTTGCTCACCTGGACCCTGAGTCCCCAGCGCTCTCTCACTGCCAGACGCTAAAAGGCAACCAGCTTCTGCCTTGCTCCATTCTGCCAAGCTGAGGCCCCATGGCCCACGCGTGCAGGAACAGTCCTGGTCTCAGGCGGGACGCGCAGCGGGCAGTGGTCCACTCGGTATTCAGTAATGTATGATGAGCAGGTGCTTTGTGCCAGGCGGGTGCTGTGCTGGCCACTGGGCGTATGACGTGTTGGTAAATAAAACAGACATGGTCCCTTCTGTCGTGGAGACTGCAGCTCAGGGGAGAAGACAGACGGTGTACACACAAGAACAGTACAAATGCTGTATTTGTTCATGTTCGGGGCCCTTTGCTTGATTTTGCCTTCTTGATGTCGCTGTTTATTCTAATATTTTTGTCATTAAGTGTCAGCTTAAATATAAGCTCCTCACTCTCCTTGCTACAGAGTCACTGTAATACCTCCCACCGATACTTTTTTCCTTTTCCGTTATGGTTTATCGCAGGATATTGAGTGTAGTTCCCTGCGCTGTGCAGTAGGCCTTTATCCAATTTTCTCATAGTTCTGTGTGTTAGTCACTCAGTCGTGCCCAACTCTGCGACCCCATGGACTGCAGCCCACCAGGCTCCCCTGTCCATGAGATTTTCCAGACAAGGATACTGGAGCGGGTTTCCATTTCCTTCTCCAGGGGATCTTCCCAACCCAGGGATTGAACCCAGGTCTCCTGCACTGCAGGCAGATTCTTTACCGACTGAGCTGCAAGGGAAGCCCTTAGAGAACTTAAGAAAAGTTGTTTATCCATTCTCTACATAATAGTTTTCATCAGCTAATCCCAAACTCCCAAACCATCCCTCCCCCACCACCCCTCCTTGGCAACCACAAATCTATTCCCTATGTTTGTTATGTTTCTCTTTCATAAATAAGCTCATTTGTTTCATATTTTAAATTTCACATATAAGTGATATCATATGATATGTGTCTTTGTCTGGCTTACTTCACTTGGTGTGATCATCTCTGCTGCTGCTGCTGCTATTGCTAAGTCGCTTCAGTTGTGTCTGACTCTGTGCGACCCCATGGACCGCAGCCTACCAGGCTTCTCCATCCATGGGATTCTCCAGGCAAGAACACTGGAGTGGGTTGCCAGGCCCATCCATATTGCTGCAAGTGACATTCTTTTGTTCTTTTTTATGGCTGATTAATGTTCCATTGTATAGATATACCACATCTTATTTATCCATTCAGCTGCCGATGGACACTTAGGTTGCTTCTGTATCTTGGCTGTTGTGGATAGCATTGCTATGAACACAGAGCTGCGTGTATCTTTTCACATCAGGATTCTGTCCAGCACATCCCTTTGATTTTGTTCTCTGAGTAGCACTCACTGTTATCAGATATTTTCTTGTGTATTTTTTAATGATTATTATCTATCTCTCACCCACAGGAGGTCAACTTCAAAAGGACGATCTTGTGTCTCTCATTCACTGCCACATCTGGGGCCCTAAAGCACTGCCCTGCGTGTAACAGATGCTCAGGAAACTTGAATGACTACAAGAATAGGCAATGACATGAAATTGGCACCTCACCTTTCTATCACATAAAAAAAGATTTTATTTTTATCATGTGCAAATTAGCTGGTGATTTTACTTACTCCTCCTCACTCAAAAAATTGCCCTGACGTGATAAAAGGACAATTAACATCTTCTGTTCCTCACGAAAAATCTAAGGACGTCAGAGAGGACTGACATGACTCCAGTTGGATACAACGCAAGTAAACCTTTAGTCAGGGGGTGTTTCTTAACCTGGTTTACTGTATGATATCCAGTTGGCATTTGGAAATCTTAAAACTAGTGCACAGACCCATATTACAGTTGTCACAATTCCGGGTGGGCATGATTGACTTGAGGAGCTCCAGCTGACACCCTAAAACTCATTATCAAGCATTTCAGAGCCTTTGTTCATCCAGCTGTCCTGGTATGGAACAGGCACTGTGCTGAGCATGGCTGTCCAAAGACACACGAGACAGTCTGGCCTCAAGGTGACCATGGGGGAGACTGAGATCACAATTAGGAGTATTATACCCTGTGATTCATGCAGTGATAAAGCTGGTAGCAGAACACGCTGGAAGGAAACCTAATATAATCTGCGACAGTCAGGGTGGGGAGCTGCCTGGAGGAGGCATTCTTCTCGTTGAATATTAATGGATAGAGGAATGGAATGGGGGTAGCTGGGAGGAGAAGACAGCAAGGGGACGGGCACGGGGGAGACGCGTCCTGAATACTCAGAAAATGAGAAGCTGCTGTGGGAGCAGGAAAGAGTGGGAAGGAGGGGGTGAGCCAGGCAGGAGGATGCATCTGATGTGATGCTGCATCCCAGCCCTGAGGACCAGCTCCTTTCGTGCTCCTTCCACCCTCCTGTCTCTGAACCCTGCCCAGGACCTAGGCGCCTGCTGTGTGAGAGCCAGGATCCAGATTCATGAAGAACAGGGGAGCATTTTTGTTACTGCTGTTCATTTCTTTGGGAAGAATTTTTTGCCTACCTTGGAGAATCTGAAGGTAAGCATTTTTTTCTTGTGCTTCTTTTTGCTCCTGGTAACAGCAAGCTTTTTAAAAGTCAGCATATGTCCATTAACTTTGAAAACTGCAGCAAGGAATCCAGGAAATTTCCATTGTTTGGACAACGGGCAAGGAAGAGTAGCTTCCTCCCAGGAGCATGCAATACCCTTGTACCTACGAGGTTCATGGGGTCACAAAGAGTCGGACACAACCGAGCAACTGAACTGAACTGACCCTCCAGTTAGACATCAGGACAGAAAGACAGACAATTAGAAGAGATTAGCATTTAACACAACCGGGTTTTTTTTCTGGTTTATTAGAAACCTCAGAGATCCAAATTTTTCTTTCCTCTTGCATGATGAAAATGTAAGTACTTCTTGTGGTTTTACTGCTTTGTTCATCAAAAACTTGGCCGTCAAAATAGCATCCATGTTACTGTAAAACCTGAAAGCAATTTTGGGAGAAGCACTGCAGTGGTAGATCTCCAGCTACCCTCCCAGGCTACTCACCAAGGGACACACTAAATTCCTTTCAGCATGAACTGCTCAGCAAGAAGTCTTTTGCCCACATTTAAACCCTACCCAGAGCCCCCTGTAGTCTTCACATCTGTCTGTCCTGCTGTGCACACGCTCACACCATGGCCACTGACTTTCAGGCACAGCACTCTAGGAGATGGAAATTGGGGCAAGTGCTAGGAGTTCGTCAAGGCTGTATATTGTCACCCTGTTTATTTAACTTCTATGCAGAGTACATCATGAGAAACGCTGGACTGGAAGAAACACAAGCTGGAATCAAGATTGATGGAAGAAATATCAATAACCTCAGATATGCAGATGACACCACCCTTATGGCAGAAAGTGAAGAGGAACTCAAAAGCCTCTTGATGAAAGTGAAAGTGGAGAGTGAAAAAGTTGGCTTAAAGCTCAACATTCAGAAAACGAAGATCATGGCATCCGGTCCCACCACTTCATGGGAAATAGATGGGGAAACAGTGGAAACAGTGTCAGACTTTATTTTTCTGGGCTCCAAAATCACTACAGATGGTGACTGCAGCCATGAAATTAAAAGATGCTTACTCCTTGGAAGGAAAGTTATGACCAATCTAGATAGCATATTCAAAAGCAGAGACATTACTTTTCCAACAAAGGTTCATCTAGTCAAGGCTATGGTTTTTCCTGTGGTCATGTATGGATGTGAGAGTTGGACTGTGAAGAAGGCTGAGTGCGGAAGAATTGATGCTTTTGAAGTGTGGTGTTGGAGAAGACTCTTGAGAGTCCCTTGGACTGCAAGGAGATCCAACCAGTCCATTCTGAAGGAGATCAGCCCTGGGATTTCTTTGGAAGGAATGATGCTAAAGCTGAAACTCCAGTACTTTGGCCACCTCATGCGAAGAGCTGATTCATTGGAAAAGACCCTGATGCTGGGAGGGATTGGGGGCAGGAGGAGAAGGGGACAACAGAGGATGAGATGGCTGGATGGCATCACTGACTCGATGGACGTGAGTCTGAGTGAACTCCGGGAGTTGGTGATGGACAGGGAGGCCTGGCGTGCTGCAATTCATGGGGTCGCAAAGAGTCGGACATGACTGAGCGACTGATCTGATCTGCTCTGATCTGCTACTGAGTCACTGGGGAGAGAGGGGCAGGGAGACCTCAGATGAGGGTGCTGTGCCCCTGTTACTGCTGCCCCTGCAGCTTCCTGGAGCTGGGGGTCTGTGTGCAGGTCTGAGAGCAGCCAGAGAAGAAAGGATTAATGCCAGGATAGTAGCCATCAGAAAGGGCAAGAAACAACTTTGCTAGATTTAGCAAATTGAAGTACAGAATTCTCAGTTAATTTCAGGAAAAAAAAATAATAATTTTTAGTATAAGTATATCCCAAATGTTGCATGGGATATACTTATACTATATATATATATATATATTTTTTTTTTTTTTTTTTTAACTGAAATCCTAATGTAACTGGATGTCCTGCATTTAATCTGGCAACCCTTCCTGGTAGGTCTGCAGCTCACCCTCCACCTAGCGTCCCAGCCCACCCCTAGCCCTGCTGTTCTCTTCCTTCTTTCCTCCTCTTCTGGCCCGTCCTCCTCCTGTCGTTCTTCCCCAGCAATACAATAGAGGATCTGACAGTAGGTCCCAAGTCACTGAAGCTCATTCATCAGTGATATATTCTTTTCCCTCCGTGTGCATGTTTACTTCTTTGTGGCTTCCAAAGCTTAAAGACTTTATTCCCTGCTCAAATCACCCCAAGCAACGTACAAGCAAAGAGGGGAAATACAAGGACAACTGCTTTAACAATTCAAGCCGCCCCTTCTGAAGCGCTGGAGAGCATAAGCGCTCTGCACCAGGCCCCCTACTTTGACGGCACCTCCCTGGAGAAACCCAGTTCACAGCCTCCACATCCAGTTTTTGCCACCCAAGCCCAAGCCACTCAGCAGCTTTCATCTGGGGAGCAGAGAGAAATAAAAAACACTGGGAACAGGAGGCCGAGACAAAGCATCCAGCTACTGCAGAGTGAGATCCAGGATCGTTGCAACTGCATTTATGTGAGTGTCAGAGTTCACACATGGGGTAACAAGTGGTAGGTGGTATTGGGGAAAACTTATGATCATGGAGGTTGATGACAGATACTGGTGACCTAAGCTAATAGGAAAAGTTAAATGGGTTTGGCTGTGTTGAAATACCACTGATTACATTTTGGTGAGCCTTCTGCCTTGGATGCCTAATTACCACATGGTGCCATGATACTTATGTATATCATTTTATATGCCTTAAATTAATGTTGTTAAATTAACTTTGTTATTAACTTTGTAATTTGATTAGAACAGGAGACCCAGCCTGTATTGAACTGCAGGATGGATATCTACTGCTCTGAGAAATTCAGGGCAGCTACGGATTGAGTCACAGTGAGAAGGCCCCATCCACGGCTCCCAGTAACTCTCCACTTTCTGGGTGCATGTGTACCCTGGGTCTCCTGACTCGCTTCTAACAGAAGGGATGGGGTGTCACTTCTGAGACTGGGTGGAATATGCCTGTGCCTTCTGCCCTTTTAGTCATCTCTCACCCTCTCTTGTTCTGGAAAAGCCAGTTGCCACGTCATGAGATGCCCTGCAGAGAGGCCCACACAGCAGGGACCTTGTGGAGGCCTCTGGCCAACAGCCACAGGGAACCTGAGACTTGGCAACAGCAGGGGAGTGAACTTTGAAAATGATCTGCCCCCAGGTGAGCCTTGAGATGTAGACAGACCTGGTGGAAATTTCATACAATCTTGTGAAAAGCTCCAAGCCAAAGGCATCCTGAGCACAGAAACTGAGATAATAATTTTTAGTAACAAAAATTCATTAATAATAACTGCTTCCCTCGTGGCTCAGTGCTAAAGAAACCTCATGCAATGCAGGAGATGAGGGTTCAGTCCCTGAGTTGGGAAGATACCCTGAAAAAGGAGGAAATAGCTACCCACTCCACCATTCTTGCCTGGAGAATCCCAAGGACAGAGGAGCCTAGTGGGCTACAGTCCGTGGGGTTGCAAAGAGTCAGACAAGATTTAACAACTAAACAACAAGTTCAGTTCAGTCGCTCAGTCGTGTCCGACTCTTTGCAACCCCATGAATCCAGGCCTCCCTGGTGTCTTTGCAACACCAGGCCTCCCTGTCCATCACCAACTCCCGGAGTTCACTCAGACTCACGTCCATCGAGTCAGTGATGCCATCCAGCCATCTCATCCTCTGTTGTCCCCTTCTCCTCCTGCCCCCAATCCCTCCCAGCATCAGAGTCTTTTCCAATGAGTCAACGCTTCACATGAGGTGGCCAAAGTACTGGAGTTTCAGGCAATGGCACCCCACTCCAGTACTCTTGCCTGGAAAATCCCATGGACGGAGGAGCCTGGTAGACTGCAGTCCATGGGGTCGCTAAGAGTCAGACACGACTGAACGACTTCACTTTCTCTTTTCACTTTCATGCATTGGAGAAGGAAATGGCAACCCACTCCAGTGTTCTTGCCTGGAGAATCCCAGGGACGGGGAAGCCTGGTGGGCTGCCGTCTATGGGGTCACACAGAGTCAGACATGACTGAAGTGACTTAGCATAGCATAGCATATCATTCCTTCCAAAGAAATCCCAGGACTGATCTCCTTCAGAATGGACTGGTTGGATCTCCTTGCAGTCCAGGGACTCTCAAGAGTCTTCTCCAACACCACAGTTCAAAAGCATCAATTCTTCGGTGCTCAGCTTTCATCACAGTCCAACTCTCACATCCATACATGACCACAGGAAAAACCATAGCCTTGACTAGATGGACCTTTGTTGGAAAAGTAATGTCTCTGCTTTTGAATATGCTATCTAGGTTGGTCATAACTTTTCTTCCAAGGAGTAAGCGTCTTTTAATTTCATGGCTGCAGTCACCATCTGCAGTGATTTTGGAGCCCAGAAAAATAAAGTCTGACACTGTTTCCACTGTTTCCCCATCTATTTGCCATGAAGTGATGGGACCAGATGCCATGATCTTAGTTTTCTGAATGTTGAGTTTTAAGCCAACTTTTTCACTCTCCTCTTTCACCTTCAACTAAACAACAAAGCAAACAACAAAATAATAAATGTGGGTTGTTTTGCACCGCTCAACTCTTGGGTAATTTGCAGCAACAGGTAAAAGAATACAGTCACTCCCTGAGGACTGCACTTGTGTGGTACTTCACTGAGAGCTGAAGGTGTGACCACTCTGCAGTGCAGACCCCCCCACACACACCAACAGCTGAGGAGGCTCCAGTGTGCATGGTGATGGCGGGTGGGGGCTGGGAAGGCAGACAGACCTGGAAACTGGCGGTTTGCTGCGCCCACATTGCCAGGTTCTCGGGAGCTCTAGAAATGCTCCTGCGGGTCACTGAACTTTATTGAAATCCTGCTGTCATAACCCTGATTCCTGTTTACAAACTGAATACCCAATCGCCCATGGAGCCCGGGAACTGTTTGGCCTTTGCCTTTGATTTACATTCGTGACTAGGTTCCAGGCCACTTCTGCCCGAGACTCCCCAGATATAGACTCTTGAGGGAGGGACGCCCCTTATTCAAGGCTCTTGGTCTCTTGCCTCCAAGTCTCCCAATTGCAACCTCAGCTGTGTGATGCTGGAGGCAGCTCCTCAGAGGGTAGCCTGGCTTTGTCTGCGGCGCCAGGCCCGGCGAGTTGGAGAAGACTCTTGAGAGTCCCTTGGACTGCAAGGAGATCCAACCAGTCCATTCTGAAGGAGATCAGCCCTGGGATTTCTTTGAAGGAATGATACTAAAGCTGAAACTCCAGTACTTTGGCCACCTCATGCGAAGAGTTGACTCATTGGAAAAGACTCTGATGCTGGGGGGGATTGGCGGCAGGAGGAGAAGGGTACGACAGAGGATGAGATGGCTGGATGGCATCACTGACTCGATGGACGTGAGTCTGGGTGGACTCCGGGAGTTGGTGATGGACAGGGAGGCCTGGCGTGCTGGTATTCATGGGGTCGCAAAGAGTCGGACACGACTGAGCGACTGAACTGAACTGAGAGGGCGCCGCAGGGCTGGAGGCAGCTCCTCAGACCGTAACCCGGCTTTGTCGGCGGCGCCGGGCCCGGCCCACAGGGGGCGGTAGAGGGCGCCGCAGGCCGGGGGCGGCGGGGCTGCTCCCTCCGCTTCCCTACCCAGGGACTGAATCCGGTTTGCCGTTTCCTCGACCCTGACCCTGGCAGAGTCAGCTTCATGGGGCCCCGCAGAGGCAGCAGCACCCCCTCTCCCCGCCCCGGAGACTGGAGTCCCAGCGCCGGAACCCGTCGTCGAGTTTCTAAATTGGCATCATTTCAGTCTCTCCCTTATTTCTCGAGCACCCCCAGCCTAAGAGGCGGCTGCCTCGCAGATGCTGCCTCTGCTACCCTTCGAGTTCTCTGGGGCCTCTGCAGTTACCTCCTCAACAAGCCTTCCGCCTACATCGTCTCTCTTGGAAAAGCAAGCCGCCGTGATTTCTGTCTCCTGTGTGGACCCTGGCGGACACGGCCCTTCGCGTCCACACCTGGCCTCAGGCCTGCTCAGCGTCTCCTCTCCGGACCGGCACGCCCAACCCTCCACGGGAAGCCTGCTGTCTCTGTGCCCCAGGCTCCTGCGTCTCCTCACCCCCGGCCCAGCCCTGCCCTCGGGGGAGGTGAGGACCGCAGACAAGCCAACCCCAGAGCCGGGGACAAAGAGGGCTGAGGCAGGGGGGAGTCAGCGCAGAGAGGCGGCAGCCCAGCGCTGGCAGTGCTGTGCCCGGTGTGTCCAGCCTCAGTGGGAACCACAGGGGCTGCGGAGAGCAGGGGACAATAGGCAGCAAGCGCTGGCCACCCATCTGGGAGACAGTTCAGTCGCTCAGTCGTGTCCGACTCTTTGCGACCCCATGAATCACAGCACGCCAGGCCTCCCTGTCCATCACCAACTCCCGGAGTCCACCCAAACCCATGTCCACTGTGTCAGTGATGCCATCCAACCATCTCATCCTCTGTCGTCCCCTTCTCCTCCTGCCCTCAATCTTTCCCAGCATCAGGGTTTTTTCAAATGAATCAGCTCTTTGCATCAGGTGGCCAAAGTTAGGGAGTTTTCAGCTTCAGCATCAGTTCTTCCAGTGCACACCCAGGACTTATCTCCTTAGGATGGACTGGTTGGCTCTCCTTGCAGTCCAAGGGACTCTCAAGAGTCTTCTCCAACACCACAGTTCAAAAACATCAATTCTTCGGTGCTCAGCTTTCATCACAGTCCAACTCTCACATCCATACATGACCACTGGAAAAACCATAGCCTTGACTAGACGGACCCTTGTTGGCAAAGTAATGTCTCTGCTTTTTAATATGCTATCTAGGTTGGTCATAACTTTTCTTCCAAGGAGTAAGCGTCTTTTACTTTCATGACTGCAGTCACCATCTGCAGTGATTTTGGAGCCCAGAAAAATAAAGTCTGACACTGTTTCCACTGTTTCTTCATCTATTTGCCATGAAGTGACAGGACCAGATGCCATGATCTTAGTTTTCTGAATGTTGAGCTTTAAGCCAACTTTTTCACTCTCCTCTTTCACTTTCATCAAGAGGCTCTGTAGTTCTTCTTCACTTTCTGCCATAAGGGTGGTGTCATCTGCATATCTGTGGTTATTGATATTTCTCCTGGCAATCTTGATTCCAGCTTGTGCTTCCTCCAGCCCAGCGTTTCTCATGATGTACTCTGCATATAAGTTTAATAAGCAGGGAGACCAGTTCAGTTCAGTCGCTCAGTCGTGTCCGACTCTTTGCCACCCCATGAATCGCAGCACGCCAGGCCTTCCTGTCCATCACCAACTCCCAGAGTTCACTCACACTCACGTCCATCGAGTCAGTGATGCCATCCAGCCATCTCATCCTCTGTCGTCCCCTTCTCCTTCTGCCCCCAATCCCTCCCAGCATCAGAGTCTTTTCCAGTGAGTCAACGCTTCACATGAGGTGGCCAAAGTACTGGAGTTTCAGCTTTAGGAGACAGTGGGGGACCTCAACTCGTGGGCTGCTCACTGGTTTTACCTGCTGCAGGGGCACCTCCATGGTCGGCTCTCTCCTTTCTTTAAAGGGCAGTGTTACAAGCCTCCCCAATGTTTTATGATACTTTTGTATGAGTTGGGGACCCATCCATAACGCGATTGCTTAGGAGGGGCGGCCTGAAAGGGAAAACGCGAAACTGTTCGTCGTTCAGTCGAATCTGAATATAAACTCAAATTGAGATGTAAAACGTTCTATCAGGCAATGACTAAGGCTGATTTCAGTATTTAAACAGCTGATGCAGTGAACTGGTTACACGGGCAGTGCATAATCTGAGTGCTTGAAAGGGCGGGGGAAAGGAGCCCCACAGGAAGCCGTGTGCCCAGGCTGGGTTCTTCGGAAGCGCACACTTAGGCATAGTTCGGAGTTCACGGTGTTCACCGGAAGTCAGCCCCTGGGAGGGAAAGGAGAAACAGGATGGCGGAGGAAGAAACTGTCCTGTGACGCAGACCCGCCAGAACCTCAGCCAGGTCTGGAGTGTTGCCCACCAGAGTGTCCGGCCTTGAGTCAGAATGGCTGGGTGCTTAATACCCAGCCCGTTGGTCCCAGGATGTGGGCTGGTGGGGAAGGGCGTGACCACCAGCACGGCTGACCCTGCAGGGGCTGATGGCTGGAGGCGGGCTGCCCGCTGTGCCCCTGCAGCTGGGCAGCGGGTCCCTCTTTGAAGGGGAACTGAGCCTCTCTGTCGCCCACCGTATAGTCGCCAGAGCCCGGGGGCGGAGGATCCCTGATGGAGGCTGGACCCACCCTCGGTCTGAACAGGGGTGCTGGAGCCGGGCTCCTGACGGGGATTCGGCAGGAAACAAACACCTGGCCTTGCCCTCCCTTCTGTTTACAATGTCTGACTAGTGACTGCAACCATGAGATTAAAAGACGCTCGCTCCTTGGAAGAAAAGCTCTGACCAACCTAGACAGCACATGAAAAAGCAAGGACACATTACTGAGAAGGTCCATATAGTCAAAGTTACGGTTTTTCCAGTGGTCATGTATGGATGTGAGAGTTGGACTATAAAGAAAGCTGAGCACTGAAGAATGGATGCTTTTGAACTGTGGTGTTGGAGAAGACTCTGGAGAGTCCCTTGGACTGCAAGGAGATCCAACCAGTCCATCCCAAAGGAGATCAGTCCTGAATATTCATTGGCAGGACTGACGCTGAAGCTGAAACTCCAATACTTTGACCATCTGATGTGAAGAACCAATTCAGTGGAAAAGACCCTGATGCTGGGAAAGACTGAATGCCGGAGGAGAAGGGGACGACAGATGGATGGGTGGCATCACCGACTCAATGGCCATGAGTTTGAGCGAGCTCCGGGAGTTGGTGATGGATGGGGAGGCCTGCCTGGCATGCTGGAGTCCATGGGGTCACAAAGAGTCAAACACGACTGAGCAACTGAACTGACTGAGTGGCTCCCAGAGGTCAGACCTGATCAGAAATAACCACGAGCTAGAGAAATCCAGCCTGCAGCTGTGAGTGCCGTGAGCTGAGTCAGGGAAGGGAAAGGACCCTGCAAGCAAACAAAGCCAGGAAATCCTCTCAGCAACTCTCCTGACTTTCTTTCCAGAGCATCAAGGCTTAGAACCAGGGCTTACTGACTGCCAGCCACCAACGCCCCAGCCTGTGTGCTCCCCGTGGGTCAGGCCACCTTGACTCACTGAGAAAAACTTCAGGAACGAAAGCCTCAGCCCCTCAGCTGCCGGGAGTGCTGGTGACCCCTTAGGGGATGGTGATCACTGAGAGCCATTGTGCCCAAGGGCGTACCCCTTTCTGTGGTTCGTGCATGTGTGCCAAGTCACCTCAGTCTGTCCAACTCTGCAACCCTGTGAACTGTAGCCCACCAGGCTTTTCTGTCCATGGAATTCTCTTAAGAATACTGGAGTGGGTTGCCATGCCCTCCTCCAGCGGATCTTCCCAACCCAGGGATTGAACTCACGTCTCTTATATCTCCTGCATTGGCAGGGGGTTCTTTACCACTAGCACCCCCTGGGAAGCCCAAGCTGACAGGGGTGAGGAGTCTGCCATCTGGCCAATTATTTACAGTGTTAAACTGTGTGTCTCCACCCACTCAAGAGCAGGGAGTTTGGTTTTGTTCATAGCTGTATGTACACATTGCCGTGTTAACACACAGTGTGATTTCAGATAAATTTGTTAGTGAATTCATTCACTGAGCGCTAAGCCTATGCCAGGCACTGATGACATAACCCAGAGGAGCCTATGGTGCGTTCCTAGGACAGACTCCTCTCCCATATCCTCTGCTGTAACTCTTCCCTGAAGTACCCAGATAATAGTATCTCACGCATATATCCTGAGTTTTCCAGGTGCTAAAAGCCACCACCAAATGGAAGAAATTAAGCTTGATGATCAAGAAACTGCTTGATGATCATAAGCACGTAGCCCTCAGACCTACTGATGCCTCAAGATTGATAATGTTAACCCAACAGCCCTGTTACCACACCATCAGCCAATCAGAGAGCTGTGCATGAGCTGATCGCAGGCCCTGGGAGGCCCCTCCCTTTCCTGGCTTTTAAAAGTGCTTCGCGGAACCCCTTTGAGGAGTTTGGGTTTTCGAGGACAGTCTCCCCGGCTCCTCGCTTGGCCCTGCAATGACATTTCTCTGCTCCAAGCTCCAGTGTTCGGTATTTCAGTTTGTTTGGCCTCACTGTGCGTCAGGCACATGAACTTGTGTTTAGTCGCAATGATGCTTTCAGAAATTCTGATCTATGGGGAAATTAGACCAGTTGAAACATACTGGTAACACAGTGCAGCAAGTGGTCAAGTGACGTGAGCTGCTTGCTCTGCCCGGGCAGAGCTTCATTGAGAAGGAGATAAGGGACTGCTCCCCAGGGAGGAGCCAGGCAAAGAGGCCCGGCACTGAGTGAACCCCAGGATGACCTGAGCAGGCAGGCCGGTGATCGTAGAGGTCTCTAGGACATCAGGGTCAGGAGGACAACGAGACGGGGGAGGCCAGGCAAGCCCTAAGATCCCGCACCACCACTTCCGGAAACTTGTCAGAACGTGAGCATGAATGTGCCAAGTCTCACACAGGAGGCAGATCACTGCCACGTCGCGTCTGCCACGTCGGGTACAGTGGCAGGAAACAAGGAGTAATGTCCATGTCGATCAAGAGGGAGACAGCCGAGTCAATAAAGCAACTTCCGTACTGTGGAACTGCAGCTTTCAGAGGGAGTTGCGTCGGTCTGTACGCACCAACTTGGAAAGAGTGTACATAATACATTAGAGGGGAAGGGAGATTATATACTGATACCCATTGCATTCAAGTATGTGCACACATTTGTTTATATAAACAGAAAAAGTCATCTGGAAGGAAGCAGACAGTTGGGACTGTGGAAGTGGAACAGACAAGGGGAGGCTATCACTTTGGGGTATTATATGAATCTGTTAAAACCAGCATGGATTAACTTTTAAATCAAGGGGGAAAATATATAAAAGAAAGTCCAGGGAGCTTGTGGTCACTGGGCATCAGGGACAAGCTGAAGGTGCACAAGACCAGGTCAGGATAATTGATCAAAACAGGTCACAGGGGTTAAAGCGAACGAGAGGCAGAAATCAGGGAGGTGAGCTAGTTCAAGAGCAGGGCAGGGCGGTGGGGAGGGGCAGAAACCCAGGAGACCTGCGTCCAGGAGACGCACTGCTGACCTCTGCAGGGACCCACTTCCCGAAGCCTCGCGTGTGCAGTAGGCCTCGGAGGGTGAGGGTGTTCTCAAAAGGAGGTCAAGCCTTCTAGCTCTCTCTAAGCCAGCCCCCCTCCATCCACCCCGAGGAAAAAGAAGATGGACGGCTTCTGCTGTTTCTCACCAGCTCCTTACACCAAAAAAAAGGCCTTTCTATTTTGCTCCTTGCAGGACCCCTCAGAGCCTTATTTTTTTTTAAGTATTTATTTATGTATTTTGGCTGCACTGGGTCTTAGGTGAAATACACAGAATCTTCGATCTTTGTTGCAGTGTGTGGGATGTTTTTTAGTTGCAGTGTACAGATCTCCAGTTGCAGCATATGGATGGAGTCTAGTTCCCTGACCAGGGATCAAACCCCGGCCCCCTGCATTGGGAGTGTGGAGTCTTAGCCACTGGACCACCAGGGAAGTCCTGTCTTAGAGCCTTTAGCAAGCTTATTGTTTGCCTTGTGAGTGTCTAAGGCATGCCACGTGCAGTATTTCCAAAAAGGATCTAACACAGGGCACTCCTGCGTTAGGTGATAGATTTTACTTACCGCCAAGTTTTCATTACATGAGTATTATGTGGGTGCTTTCTCCTTGTCAACAACCCCAGTCCATCTTCCTGGAGGGAAAGGCCACGTGGAAAGAGAGGGCCTGCGGGAGAAGCCACGTGCCAAAGGCCTGTGGTGCCCAGCCTGAGAGTGGGGCCGTCCTAACCCTGCAGCCCAGCCCAGCGAGTGCAGCCCCCAAGAGAGCCAGCTGGTTCTAGTGGGACAGAGACCCAGCGAATCGCAATTTTTGTGTCAAGCCACTAAGTTTTGGGGTGATGTGTCATGCAGCCGCAGATAACTAATACTCGCCTATCCTATCCCCAGTGTCAATCTGCTCCACTTGCAAGGAAAAAAACCTCAAAATGTGTTCATATCATTACTTTGTTTTTAATAGTGCCATCAACTATCTTTTTTTTTTTTGCAATCCCTTTTAGCTTTTTGAGTAGTTTCTGAGCTTTATAAACATAGATCCACACTCCATGTATTGTAGTGAGAATGGAATTGTGGAAAACTCACCCAGTGAAATATTACAGCGTGAAGTAAACATTGCCACACACAATACCAAGGAAGGATGAAGCTTGGAGGCACAGTTATTGTATTGAAAACATCACCTTGCAGAAAACTAAAATACGGATCATTCATCTTTTTATATGGTTCTTGGCCATTTCTTCTTGAGTTTCTGCTACATTTCTTTTATCCATTTTTCTTTGGGATTGTCTTTTTCTTCTTAATTTGTTGGAATTCTTTATAAATTTTAAGAAGTGTCCCCCAAGATTGGAGTACTAGAAATTACTTGAATCTTGAGAAACATTTCTAAAGATAGAGTTTAAAATGACCAAACCAAACCAACCAATAAAAAAACACTCTGGAAGATATTGGAAAAAAGAACAAATAAAATTAACGTGTTACACCACCTCTTTAACTTCTTAGCTGAAAATCCCAAGACTCAGAGACCCAGTAGAAATTTGCCAGGAAGAGGCTATTTACATAAATCCACAATGTACAGAGGTTCTATTTCATATTTTCTTTCTACCAAAAGGAAATGCATCATTAAACTTGAGATATGACCCCCTTTTAAACATTTGCTGGATAGACCAATGAATTACTGTTCTTTCCAGTAGTGAATTTATATAGCACTAAGGGAAGATAAACTCCTTTAACCCCTGTAGAGTCACATTTCTTTCGCTTGGGTCACTTGATAGGGCCATTATAGACTCAGATGACGCGCGGGACTCTGTTTAATATCTGGCAATTTTCTTGTGCCTCTTCACTTATTAAAAGAATGTATCCATTAGCAGTCATTAGTACATTCTGTCAAGATGGGAGCTAAATTCTCCTTCACGGCTTAAGAGAATGCTTTTTCAAGAGAAATAATGGACTTAATTGCTCAGTGAAATAGTTATTGCTTTCTTTGTCATAACCTCTCCCTCCTCCCCGCAGTGGAATCAGACACTGCTTACCCCGGTCAAAGATCCAGGCCGTTTCCTCGCTGCCCTGTGAGTCAGCCCTTGCTCCAGCCTATGGCCTCTCTGGTGGCAGGCTGCTGTCCCCAGGAATAAGCAGAGTTCCTCACCCATCACAGGGAGGGGCCAAGGCCTGGAGAAAGAGGAGTAAGGCACTCACTGAGCAAGCGGCTTCGTTTGGAGGGACTCTGTTTTAGCAACAAGCCGCATAACATGTTAGAGAAATGATCACCTGTCCTGGGACTCCACGCTGACATTAATCTCCTTTTTGACCTTTCATTTGAAACATATGCTCTGTGGAAAATGTGGTTCACAGGAGGGAGCTTGTAGGAGTGTGTGTGTGTGTGTGTGTGTGATTAAAAAGAGTTTTCTGTGTCACTTATTTATATGAAACCTTAAAGTTTATATAGTGAAAAGCTTCTACCTCTTAAATACAATATCTCTCTCCAGGCTTTGTCTTATTCTTACTCCTTTCCTCACAGGTCAGTCCACCCTCAGGGACATTTATAATTGGCACCCACATCAGCTAAAACATCTTCAGGTGAAAATAATAAAATACTAACTCACAGAGACAAGGGACATTTAATAAACCTAAGTGTCACAAGAAGTCTGCTGCTGCTGCTGCTAAGTCTCTTCAGTCGTGTCCGACTCCGTGCGACCCCATAGACGGCAGCCCACCAGGCTCCCCCGTCCCTGGGATTCTCCTGGCAAGCACAAGAAGTCTAGATGTTGGCAAATGCAGACTTTGTTCAGCAGATCAACAAGGGCACCAGCGCCCGAAGTTCTTACTGTCTTTCTGCTTTGTCACCCTCAGAGTGTCAGCCACACCCTTCAAGGTGCTGCTCCAACAGTTTCCATTCTCTCCTGGGAGGTCACTATCAGGAAGGAAGGAGATGAAGGCAGAACAGCCCTTCTCCTCATGGAGAAAATCCTTCCCAGGAATCCATGAGTCTCACTGGCTAGAGTTGGATCGTGTGGCTCACCCCTGGGCCAATCAGAGGCAAGTGAGGTACCATGTCTGGACTCAGGCCGATCATGATTTTTCCTCTCGATCTGGGCCCTGGCAACCAAACACAGGCAGGATTCTACTCAGAAAGGAGGAGGAAGAGCTGTTGAGGGGGAGACAGCTCCCAGATCCTTATTTCCAGCCCTGACAGTTCTGTCATCTGATTGCACCTTTCCAGCTATCTGGACTACCTACTTCAATGTTCTGTTGCCTCAAACACAGTCTGTCAGGGGAAATTCCTTTTCCCGTCTAATAGGTGGCTCCTTTTTCTGCATTTCTCAACTTTTCCAGTGGTAGTTTCATCCATCCATCCATCATGGAGGTTGCAACCCTGAGAGTCATGTATTTTTTTAACTTTTTTTGTTTTAAGAGCTGAAGTTCCAGTACTTTGGCCACCTGATGCTAAGGGTCAACTCACTGGAAAAGATCCTGATGCGGGGAAAGACTGAAGGCAAAAGGAGAAGGGGATGGCAGAGGGTGAGATGGCTAGAGAGCATCACCGACTTGATGGACACGAATTTGAGCAAACTCTTGGAGATCATGAAGGACAGAGGAGCCTGGTGTGCTGCAGTCCATGGGTTTGCAGGGTCAGACATGACTTAGCAACTGAACGACAACAGCTTATTTATTTATTTGGCTCTGCTGCTTGGCATGTGGAATATTAGTTCCCCAACCAGGGACTGAACCCATGCCCCCTGCAGGACTGCCAGGGAAGTCCCCAGCATCATTTCTGATGCCCTTTCGGTCTGGACTGCCTTATCCAGTTGGTCTCCAGAGCAGTAGAATCTTCATCCCATGCTGGCTCACCACCCCCACCATCTCCACCACCTGTCAGTCACCTGTTCCGGATGCGCATGGACCACTTCATTTCACCCGCAATGGGCGCCAGCCTCCAGGGCCATGTGCTCTGCAAGCAGACCCACCTTCCTAAAAAAAAGCCTGCAGCCCTCATCCCTCCTGGTCTAGAATGAGGCTCCCGTGTTCCTACAGGAGGAAAACCCATAGTACTTAGTTTAGGTTTTAAGATCGTCTAAACACTATCTTTTAAAAAGGATTCCCCGTTATTTTCTGCTCCAGCCACACTAGTTGAGTCATTGTTCCCTGAAGTATGTTTTAATGCCTTCCCATTACGACATCATTCGCCAAGATAAGACCTTTCTGCTTTCTCTGTCTTTTCTGAATCCTACCTGGTCAACTCCTGTCTCACTGCTGAAATCTCCTTAAAATATCCTAGGCTTCAGTGAACATTTTCTCCTCTGAAATCCTACCTGCTAGTGGAAATATGAGTCAATTTTTAAGAAGAAATTTCAGGATTAAATAATTAGGCAAGAATAATTCTCTTATGGCCATATTACCAGTGCTTTGTAATATGCCATAATAATGCTTACATGGTAAATAATGATACAATACCCATTGTTCAATATTGAAGAAATTTTTAAAAAATATTCCATTCTGATTATTAAACTTCAGAAAGTTTGGAATTTTTTCAAAAGATTAAAGTATTAGTACTATAAAACAAGACTGCATCAGATTCTTCAAAAGGCTGCTAGTGAATCTATGCAATTTGATGTCATCTATCAGTGGAAAGACCATTCATTCATTCATTCACAGTCAGAAGATTGCAATTTTATTGCCTGACAACTGTCACCAGAATTCTTGGCAGGAGAACTCTCTATATTTAGGAGAATATCTTGACAAATTGCTTGAGGATAGAGGGTGAGATTCAGAAAGAATCTGACGACACTGTGTGTATCCGACACCACGCTCATGTCCAGGGAAGTGGAGGATTTAGCCTCCTCACCATTTCCTCAAAAAGAAATGCCAAGCCATTTAAAGAAAAATGGCAACGTTACCAAGACAGAGCATTATGTAGAAAATCAGAAGACACACAGAACTCTTTTCTGTTCACATAGTTTACAAGAACTATAGCAAAAGAGCAGAGGCCTCGAAATTGCTCCCAAACTTAGGTGAAGGCGGCCCTGGTACTAAGTCACCCACAGAGCTTCTCTGAAGGAGTTTGTGCAGGTGTGGCTTTTGGTGGGTATCTAGGATTGTTCTATTTACTCTGGCTGTGCCACTTAAGGCTTTGTCAGAACTCTCTGAACTTGTCTCTTCCTTTGGGACATAGAAGTGGGAAGCCAACGCCACACCCAAGCCTGTCTGTGTTTTATTTTCTAGATGCACATACACACTTATGTTTCTTTTCCAGAAGACTGAGTTCTCATTTCTCAATTCACGTTTCTTTGGTAACATTGCCTACATTTGTAGTGATGCTTTTGGTTGCAAGTAAAAGAAAACTGCTTTTCAATCAGCTTATACCCTAAAGGAGACTGATGTGTTCATGTAGCTGAAACAGTCCAGATGCTGGGTGGCCATCAGGTCTGGTTCCACAAGTCCCCAATCTGCTTCTCTGTGATTTCCTTGTCCCCTGCCTCTTTTGTGGGCTGATTGCACACTCAGGCTGACAGCAAGGTGACTGGTGCATTTCCTGACCTTGCAGCCTGGCCACAACAACGTCCATTAGAAGAATCATCTCATCCAGCAGCTCCACTCTTAAGATCAGAAACCCTCCTGACCAGAAACCCCTACCAAACCTTCCATTTCATCTCACTGGTCAGAATTTGGTCACATGACCACTTCTAAACCAATCTCCTTGGCCTGAGGAATGCCACATGCTGATTATCTAAGATCTAGATTCTGAAACTAATCTCTGGGGCAAGGGGGCAGGATTACTCATGGACCAATCAAACCCCCGTGCAACTGCAGGTGGAGTTAGCTTCTGTAAACCTCGGGCAGGTGGGGGGGTGGGGGGCAGAGTATCTTTGAGCAAACGAAACAAGGGTGCTCCCAGAACGAGGCGAGAGGGAACGGACGCTGAATCGGCATCTTCAGAGTTTGTTCTGTACAAAACTGTAGAATGCCCACTTCAGCCTGGGGATCTGAACCGGATACGGCGGCGTCTGGTAACCAAAGGCCCGAATGTTCACAGAGTTCAAGTCTGCTAGATCTTTATCTAACAACGTCTAAAAATGTCCACACGGAAATGAGAAACATGTAAATAATTGCAGCTCTGTGGGTGACTGTACCGCAGCATACGTGAAGCCAGTTGTTCCCACTCCACATGGGAGACTAATCAGCTTAATTACATGGCAAAAAACAACTCAGGAACCAAAACTGCCCCAGGGTTTCATCAGAGGCAAATAATAGAAGCTGACAAATACACTTTTTCCAAACAGAAAAAATAGGTAAAATCTTGGAAAGGACCTATCAGCAGTAAAGTGGTCTTTAATTGCTTTCTTTAAAAGGAGCTGGTAAATACACTCTTTTCAGATAGAAAAATAGATGAAATGTTGTAAAAAAAATCAGAGACGGCAGTTTTTAATTGCTAATCATTAGTATCCATTTTTATTCCTCCACCAAGCTTACATTCAGAATTTTCTTAATGCTTTCAAAAGACTGTCGGTTCCGTGGCAGTGGTGGGCAGCCTGTGAATCCCTTCCTGCTTTAAGCTCAAATTGACTTGGAAGTACAGTTGACCCATTCTTCCAACAAAACAGCTATTGAGGGCCTCTGAGGTACCAGGCTGCCCTGTGCCTGTCGCATCATCACGTGGTCAGCCAGCTGCCTCCCTCCCCTGTCAGAGGAAGGGGGCTCCTTGGAAGCCATCATCCGATGTCCCCTGTGACATTAGGCCTTCTTCTGAGCTGCCTTGACCCTTCCTCTGATGTCTGTTCAGATGGGTCACTGACTTATTGGGCTCCCCCTGCCAAGAAAGAGCTGCATAGAGTGCGATGTGGGAAGAGAAGACAGAAATCACTAACAGAGCTCTCACTCCAGAGACCCTGGCAGCCTTCCTGGAGATGGAGCTCCACCAGGAAAGAAAGCAGGACACACACAGATCGGAGAGCTGGAAACCTGAGACCCAGAGGGTAGGCAGGACAGGAGGGAAATGTGTCTTTCAATCCCAGGTTAACTCGGAATGCATCTGGGATGAGAACAGCTCCTGCTGCTAAGTCGCTTCAGTCGTGTCCGACTCTATGCAACCCCATAGACGGCAGCCCACCAGGCTCCCCTGTCCCTGGGATTCTCCAGGCAAGAACACTGGAGTGGGTTGCCATTTCCTTCTCCAATGCGTGAAAGGGAAAAGGGAAAGTGAAGTTGCTCAGTCGTGTCTGACTCTTCTCGACCCCATGGACTGCAGCCCACCAGGCTCCTCCGTCCCTGGGATTCTCCAGGCAAGAGTGCTGGAGAAGGGAGGCTGCACCAATAGAGAACAATGGGAATGAATGAGGGGAGTAAAGGCTCTGGAAATTAGAGACAGAAGTAGGCCTGGTGAGCAAACGAAAGGGCAAATAGCCTGTGTCTCAAAAGCAGGGGTGTGATGTATATGTGTGTGTGACTGTGTGTGTGTGTGTGTGTGCCTATTACTGTGTATCTGTGTGTGCGTAAGAATGAAGTTACACTCAGTGCTCTGTGTAGTCTAAGTAGGAAGCAAATCCCAAAAAAGAGATGGTGGTGGTGGTGTAGTTGCTAAGTTGTGTCTGACTCTTGCAACCCCGTGGACTGTAGCCCTCCAGGCTCCTCTGTCCATGGGATTCTCCAGGCAACAATACTGGAGTGGGAGCCATTTCCTTCTCCAGGGGATCTTCCCAACCCAGGGATCGAACCCAGGTCTCCTGCATTGCAGGCGGATTCGTTACCGACTGAGCTACAAGGGAAGCCGCCCACAAAAAAAGGGGGGGCTGGATATATGTGAACATAAAGCTGATTCACTTTACTGTACAGCAGGAAGTAACACAACATTGTAAAACAACTATACTGCGAGAAAAATTAATCTAAAAGCAGAATGAAGTTCCAAAGCTCACCCCTTAACAGAGACAAGATCGGCAGGATCTGACCACACGTGCCTCTGCAGAAAGTTGGAAATGGTCCACACAGGTTTTCCACCCGAGGTTTTCCAATCCTTTTGGACATAAAGTCCTCTATTCTGATGGCAAAAATAACTGGCCACCTGTCCTCTTCTGCTGTTTATCAATATCTGCGGATTGGGAACATACGTGATACCCGCGGAGCCCCCACTGCACTCACGGGCCTTGCTAAGGTAAGAGAGGGCTGCTTACGCGGACCTCTTCGGCAATGGTGCTCCTTCTCAGGGTGGCCTCAGCCCCAGAGCAGGACAGATGGCCCATGGAAGAGAGCTGGGGCTGGGGCTCCGTCCTCGAGTGAGTCCCTCAGGTGGGCACCTTGGCGAGAGGAGAGCGGATGCCCCCATTCTGAGGCCCCGAGGACCGAAAAGCGCTGAGGGCTCAGGAAGACTTCATCATGAGATGGTGTTTGGGTCACAACACCAGCATGCAGGTGCATCTGAAAAATAGTCATCCTGTGCTTCACAGACAAAGCTTTGGGCACTGAAAAGGATTTGGATACTTCTTGCCATGACTGCCCCTCCCCAAGGCTCTGTGGTCCACAGCAGGGGGTTCAGACCACCCCAACTTCTGTCTAAGGGCCACCAGGGGCATTATTCAGGGGGGCACCCCACACTCAGTTCACAGCTGCAGACCAAGAGGGTGAACCGGAGAGAGAAGGAAGGCAGACTTAGCACTTTGCCCCAGCAAACAGATCACAGGACTTCGTGCTAAATGAATCCCTTCACATTTTGTTCACACATTTTTGTGTGTCTGTGGAAAACATGCCAACACATGAATAATCTTAACATAAAATTCTGAGTTATTAATATCCTTTAACTATAGCCATGAGTTAACTTATTCACTCAAGCATTCCAGCACAACCAAAATGTACCACTTTAAAAGCTACCTGGAGGTATTGTTTTCCACGCAAAGGGCACAGATTCCATAGACGAGCACTCCAACTTTGTCCCGTCACTCCCACATCCAGCCAGGCCCTGGGGTCAAGGAAATAGGAAAATAAGCCTTGATATCTGTTACCTGTTCTCTTGAGCCTTCACGATACTTTGTCACAAGGCCTTTTATACTGTATAAGGTATTCATTTTAAGGCTTTTATTAAACCACAAACCATAAACTGCAGAATAACTTTTGAGAGTTAAGAGGAAGTTTTGTTTTCACAATAAACTTACAAGTTAACAGAGCGAGTATTATATCTTTGCCTGATGAATAGATTGAGGATAGAGGGACAGAGATGATACTCTCAAAGTATTAGGGGAACGAGTCCGTGAAAAGGTACCTCCGCTGCATGAAGCCGCTTTATACAGGGCGAGTCTCATTCACAAGTACCGGAGTTCTCACCTTTTTAGTTGAAGACAGCTTCCTGCGGCGTCCAGTAGACTTCACCTCGCACCCGTCCTATATGTAACAGTTTGCACCTGCTAAGCCCCGACTCCCCAGCCACCCCTCCCCACCCCCTCCCCATGGCAACCGCCGGAATGTGCTCTGTGTCTGTGAGTCTGTTCCCGCCTCACGCAACAGTCCCCTTGTGTCGTATTTTAGATTCCCCACATGAGTAATATCATATGATATTTGTCTTTCTATGACTTACTTCGTATAGTATGATGATAAAGAATGAGTAATGCCACTGCAGCTGATTTCCAGCTCTGAATGCAGACTTGGGAAGAGATGTATCAATAGCACAAAATTATTTGCTGTTTGTACCATAAAACGTAGTAGAATAACTGGGAAGTGAAGGATTTTGAGCTTTTGTTGAAACTGTTTTTGAATATAATTTATTTAATTGTGAGTGTATATAATTTGATTTTTAATAATTTGTTATTGTTCAGTCACTAGGTCGTGTCTGATTCTTTGTGACCCCATGGACTGCAGCACACCAGGCTTCCTTGTCCTTCACTATCTCCCAGAGTTTGCTCAAACTCATGTCCATTGAGTCGATGATGCCATCCAACCATCTCATCCTTTATTGTCTCCTTCTCCTCCTGCCTTCAATCTTTCCCAGCATCAGGGTCTTTTCCAGTGAGTCAGTTCTTTGCATCAGGTGTCCAAAGTATTGGAGCTTCAGCTTTAGTATCAGTCCTTCCAATGGTTGATTTCCTTTAGGATTGACTGGCTTGATCTCCTTGTAGTCCAAGGGACTCTCAAGAGTCTTTTCAGCACCACAGTTCAAAAGCATCAATTCTTTGGTGCTTCACCTTCTTCATGGTCCAACTCTCACAACCATGACTACTGGAAAAACCATAGCTTTGACATACCTTTGTCGGCAAAGTAATGTCTTTGCTTTTTAATATGCTGTCTAGGTTAGTCAAAGCTTTTCTTCCGAGGAGCAAGCATCTTTTTAATTTCATGGCTGCAGTTACCATCTGCAGTGATTTTGGAGCCCCAAATAATAGTCTGTCACTGTTTCCTTTTTTTCCCCAACTATTTGCCATGAAGTGATAGGACTGGCTGCCATGATCTTAGTTTTCTGAATGTTGAGTTTTAAGCCAAATTCATTTTCCTCTTTCACTTTCATCAAAAGGCTCTTTAGCTTCTCTTCACTTTCTGCCATTAAAGTGGTATCATCTGCATATCTGAGGTTGTTGATATTTCTCCCAGAACTCTTGATTCCAGCTTGTGCTTCATCCAGCCTGGCAATCTGCAAGATGTAATCTGCATGTAAGTTAAATGAGCAGGGAGACAACATACACGTCTTTACATACTCCTTTCCCAACTTGGAACCAGTCTGTTGTTCTATGTCCAGTTCTAACTGTTGCTTCTTGACCTGCATACAGGTTTCTCAGGAGGCAGATAAGGTGGTCTGGAAAATTCTCTTTAAGAATCTTCCACAATTTATTGTGATCCATACAGTCAAAGGCGTTAGCATAGTCAATGAAGCAGAAGTAGATGTTTTTCTGGAATTCTCTTGCTTTTTTATGATCCAGTGGATGTTGGCAATTTGATCTCTGGTTCCACTGCCTGAAGTCCAGTGCCCACTCCGGACTTAGATGATGTGAAATAAATTGCTCTAGTTATTTTGAGTAAGCCCGTTTGACTCTGTTTTCTGTGAATTTCATTGGAAAGAGTTCTGTCTAAAAGGCCAAACAAAAGTCCCTATAGCAACTCAGCAGCACACCTAGAAACCAGGCTTGTTTTTACTAACATCTAGTATTTAACTCGGAGAAGGCAATGGCACCCCACTCCAGTGCTCTTGCCTGGAAAATCCCATGGATGGAGGAGCCTGGTAGGCTGCAGTCCATGAGGTTGCTAAGAGTCGGACACGACTGAGCGAATTCACTTTCACTTTCCTCTGCCTTTTATAAATCCAGCTTGAACATCTGGAAGTTAGTTCACGTACTGTTGAAGCCTAGCTTGAAGGATTTTGAGCATTACCTTGCTAACATGTGAAATGAGTGCAACTGTGCAGTAGTTTGAATTTTCTTTGACATTGGCCTTCTTTGGGATTGGAATGAAACCGATCTTTTCCAGTCCTGTGGCCACTGCTGAGTTTTTCCAAATTTGCTGGCATACTGAATGCATCTTTTAGGATTTAAAATATATCACCTGGAATTCCATCACCTCCACTAGCTTTGTTCGTAGTGATGCTTTCTAAGACCCACTTGACTTCACACCCCAGGATATCTGGTTCTGGGTCTGTGACAACACTATTGTAGTTATCTGGGCCATTAAGACCTTTTTTGGTACAATTCTTCTGTGTATTCTTGTCACCTCTTCTTAATCTCTTCTGCTTCTGTTAGGAACTTACTAATTCTGTCCTTTATTATACCCATCTTTGCATTAAATGTTCCCTCTTATCTCTTACTTTGAAGAGAGGTCTCTGGTCTTTCCCAGTCTATTATTTTCCTCTATTTCTTTGCATTGTTCACTTAAGAAGTCTCAGTTCACCGGGTTTACCAAATTCCTGAAAATATAACAACTGTCTCTTACCAATCTGTGGGAACCAACACTGCATGTCACTGACCCAAGCTCTCCTTTCAAGTTCTTTGAAATTTAAAACAAAATAAAATATTATCCCCTACCCAGGGCACATAACTACTTGTAGGCCTTAATAGCCCTCTCCCAAACCAACACACACATTTTGAGAATTTTTAGATTGTGCAGGGGAAGACATAGCCATCTGTGGCTAAACTCAAAGTCCTCGAGCCAGTGGGACAAGGATTGTTGATACAGTTAAGGTACAAGGTGACGGAACATTGTTCATACAAACTTCCTGAAGCACAGAACAAAGACAATCCATCCTCCTGTTGCAGAGAAAGGGAGTATTTTTTGGTCTGGATTATTCAGCTTGGCTATTGACCAAATTCAACCAAATAATTACACAAGTCTTTATTTTATTATTATTATTTTTTTTTTTGGCTAGTCCTACATTGGCCAAAGTTTTAGGTTTGGGACATGAAATACTGGCACTGGGAAAGATAGTAAACAGTCAAGCTCAGCTCATCATTTTACAGGTGAGGAAACTGAGCAGGCCCAAGTCTAGACTAAGGCAAAGTAGACAGGAGGGCTGCAGAATTTAAGGAGGCATATATTCTAAGTTTGGGGTAAGTGTACACAATCCTGAGCAACCTCCTCAAATGTTGTGCCCTAACACCTAACTTGCCTCACCCTTGATCTGGTCCAGAAACTGATGCCCAGAAAGGCCTAGTTCACCTGCCTAGTTGTAATCAGAGCTGGAACTAGCACAGATCCTACAGCCCCTGATCTGGCACCTGCCCCCATATGGCAGGTTGCCTCCAGATTTGTCTGTCCTTCCAAGAAAAGACCCTCAAAGCTAAGCAGCAAGTTTTCTGCACAGCTGGGCCAGTGGTTCTCAGTCTTGGTGGCAAACCAGATTTCCTGAGGGAGTTTTAAACATTCTGATTCCTGGGTCTCCATCTCTGAGACTATTTTATTTTATTGGCCATGCCGCATAGCACATGAGATCTCAGTTCCTGAACCAGGGCTCAAACCCATGCCCCTGCAGTGGAAGTACAGAGTCTTAACCACTGGACCACCGAGGAAGTCCCATGTCTGAGATTTTAAATCAACTGTTCAGGAATGAGCCCTGGAAACATTTTTGCTTATTTACTTTTAAAGCTCCTCTATGATTATTATATGCATCCAAGGTTGAGGACCCTGCATAATAACAGTAACAATAACAGTAACAACTTTGCTTGTAGAAGACCATGTTAGCCAAAGAGAAGGTTGTGTTTATACCAGGATGTTCATATATCAGTGTTCATGTCTTTTTCCATTATTATTGTTAAGTCAGTGTATTCTCTGCATCCATAAAGAACCATCCTGTTGTTACTTTTTTTTTAATAAATAGAAACAAAATGAGAAGGGAACACTTTAGCCTGGATTAAGACCCTGGGCAGGAATTGCTCCTGGCAACGGGACCTTAAGAGTGTGGCAAGGTGATCACCCCATCCTGTTGGACTTCACTCTCACCGGGGAAAAATGCTTGTTAGGCAAAGCAATATGTAACTAAGGGAAAGGTGTAGTGTCCTTAAGAAGGCAAGCCAACAAACTATTTTTAAGTACTTGGAAAATTATTTTGAATTGAATCATTTGACCAAATGATGGCTTTTCTCATTTACAGATCACTCTTCCTATTGATGGAAACACAGAAGCTCCTCCAAGGCACAGAGCGGCTTTACCTTTTACATCACTGTTAACCAGGGATTAGAGAGTAAGTGTTCTGCACTTAGTCAAAAACATTCTAAAATATAGGCTTTTCCACAACATAGCATGCCCAGAAATCCCTTTATTACTCAAGAGAAATGTAACCTCTATCAATCAAGTTGTAGTAGTAATTACTTGATTTTATGCATTTGTCAAAAATCATAGAACTGTATGCTAAAACTGAGGAATTTCACCATAAGAAAATAATATCTTATAATTTAACTATGTAAATATCTATATCTATATAATATATAATATTATATAATCTACGTAAATATCTATAATAAATATCTATGCATGCATGCATGCAAAGTCACTTCAGTCGTGTCTGACTCTGTGTGACCCTATAGACAGCAGCCCACCAGGCTCCTCTGTCCACAGGATTCTCTAGGCAAGAATACTGGAGTGGGTTGCCATTTCCTTCTCCAATAAATATCTATAGATACTATGGTATCTATAAATAAAGCTGAGTGCTGAAGAATTGATGCTTTTGCACCATGGTGTTGGAGAAGACTCTTGAAAGTCCCTTGGACTGCAAGGAGATCAAGCCAGTCAATCCTAAAGGAGATCAGTCCTGCATAGTCATTGGAAGGACTGATGTTGAAGCTGAAACTCCAATACTTTGGGCACCTGATGCGAAGAGCTGACTCATTGGCAAAGACCCTGATGCTGGGAAAGATTGAAGGCAGGAAGAGAAGGGGATGACAGAGGATGGGATGGTTGGATGGCATCACTAACTCTATGGGCATGAGTTTGAGTAAACTCCGGGAGTTGGTGATGGACAGGGAGGCCTGGCGTACCATAGTCCATGGGGTCTCAAAAAGTTGGACATGACTGAGCAACTGAACTGAGCTGAAATTATATCTTAATTTTTAAAAAATGGACACAGAGATGGGTGCAGACATTGAATATATGCTTGCTAAGGAAAAGAAGACAAGGAAATTTTCTTCTTCATGTTACTAAATTAGAAATTTTTCTCAAAACAACTAAATTAGTCTCAGCTATTAAAATAGCTCTTCTGAAGGCACTGTGTGTATTGCAGCTCAGCATTGGCTCCGCTCTGAAATCCTGCTGCCTGCATCTGTGGGTGCATCTCTTCAAAGCACAAGCCATTCATCTTTGAGAACCAACAAAATTCAATAAAGGCATACCTGTGCTTTCTTTATGCTTCACAGATAGTGGGTTTTTGTTTTGTATTTTTTTTTTAAACAAATTGAAAGTCTGTGGCAACCCTGCCCAGAGAAAATCTACTGATTGGCTCCATTTTTCCAATAGCTTTTGCTCACTTGATGTCTCTGTGTCATATTTTGGCAATTCTGGTGATATTTCAAAGTTTTTCATTATTATTATGTTGGTGATCTGTGATCAGCTATCTCTGATGTTACCATTGTTATTGTTGTGGGGCACCTCAGTGCATGCCCTTGTCAGGTAATGAACTTGACCCATAAATGGTGAGCGTGTTCTGACTGCTCTCCCTCCCTTTCTTCAGGCCTCTTGGTTCCCTGAGACAGGACAAGATTGAAATGAGGCCAATTAATAGTCTTACGGTGACTCTAAGTGTTCAAGTGAAAGGAAGAGTCACACAGCTCTCACTCTGAATCAAAAGCTGGAAATGATTAAGCTCAGTGAGGAAGGCATGTCAACAGCCCAGGCAGGCCACCAGCTAGGTCTGCTGTGCCAAACAGTTAGCCAAGATGTGAATGAATGCAAAGGAGACTCTTGAAGGAAATGAAAAGTGCTGTTCCAGTAAACCAGTGATAAGCAAGCAAAACAGCCTTATTACTGATATGGAGAAAAGTTTGAGTGGTCCAAATAGAAGATCAAATCCCTTAAGCCACCAATTCCCTTAAGATTCCAGAGACATTAATCAGGGAATTCCATCAATTCCCTGATCTAGAGCAGGACCCCAACTCTCTTCAATTCTGGGGAGGCCGAGAGAGGCAAGGAGGCTGCAGAAGAGAAGTTCAAAGTTTAAAGTTCACAGAGGTTGGTTCACAAGGTTTAAGGAGAGAAGCTCTGTAACATAGACATGCAAAGTGAAGTAACAAGTGCGTTTTGTAAAAGCTGCAGCAAGTTATCAAGAAGATCTGGCTAAGATGCCATTAGCTACGCTAAACAGCATAGTTTCAATGTCAATGAAACAGCCTTCTACTGGATGAAGATGCCTCCCAGGACTTTCATAGCTAGAGAGGAGAAGTCAATGCCTGGCTTCAAAGCTTCAAAGAATAGGCTGACTTTCTTGCTAGAGGCTAAAGTCGAAGCCAATGTTTATTTACCATTCCTAAAATCCTGGGGCCTTAATAATTATGCTAAACTTACTCTGTTCTCTGTAAATGGAACAAAGCTGGGATGACAGCACATCTATTTACAACATGATTTACTGAATATGTCAACTCCATTACTGAGATCTACTGATCAGAGGAAAAGATTCCTTTCAAACCATGACTGTTCATTGACAATGCACCTGGTCACCCAATGGCCTTGACGGACAAATACCATGCGATGCAAGCTGTTTCCACACTTGCCAACACCATATCCATTCTGCAGCCCACGAGCCAAGGAGCAATTCTGACTTTCAAGCCTTATTATTTAAGAAATACGTTTCATAAAGCTATAGCTACCATAAAGAGTGATCCCTCTGAAGGATCTGGGCAAAGTCAATTGAAAACTTTTTGGAAACGATTCACCATTCTAGATACCATGAAGAACACTCATGATTCATGGGACTAGGTCAAAATACCAACATTAACAGAAGTTTAGAAGTTGATTCCAGCCCTCATGGGAGACTTTGATGAGTTAAAGGTTTCAGTGGAAGAAACAACTGCAGATGTGGTAGAAACAGCAGGAGAGCTAGCATTAGAAGTGGGGCCTGAAGATGTGACTGAACTGCTCAGTCTCATGATTACATCTGAATGGATGAGGAGTTGCTTCTTATGGATAAGCAGAGAAAGTGGATTCTTGAGATGAAACCTACTCCTGGTAAAGATGCCATGATGCTTGTTGAAATCACAATGGACTTGGAGTAATACATAACTTAGTTGACAAAGCCGTGGCAGAGTTTGAGAAGAGCGACTCCAATTTTGAAAGAAGTTCTCTAAATACACGGGTACAATGCTATCAAACAGCATCTCATACTACAGAGAAGTCATTCATGAAAGGAAGAGTCAGCTGACGTGGCAAAATTTATTGTTGTTTAATTGTTGTCTAAGAAATTGCCACAGCCACTCCAGCTGTCAGCAAGCACCACCCTGATCAGTTAACAGCCACTGAGGCCAGATCCTCCACCAGCAAAAAGATTACAACTCTCTGAAAGCTCAGATGATGGTTAGCATTTCTCAGCAATAAAATACTTTTAAATTAAGGCATGTACATTTTTTAAGAGATAATGCGGTTGCACACTTAAAATGCTACAGTATAGTGTTAAGATAACTCTTATATGTACTGGGAAACAAAAAAAATTTGTGTGACTCACTTTATTGGAATATTCACTTTATTGCAGTGGTCTGGAACTGAATCTACAATGTCTCTGTGGTATGTCTTTATTAGACATCATGATATCATGTGGTAGAATAAATAGCCTGTGAATTTAAATGCAACAGTATGGCATATGCCAAACACTGTAATATGCATGAAATTTCTATGAGGTAAATGAAATGAGCTTTAAAATATTCTCAACAGGATTGATCTGGCTGCTATGTTGAGATTAGATTGCAGGTGATGGGATGGGATGAACAGTTGGGGTGGGAGACTTATTAGGAGGCTATTGAAATATCCAGGTGAGAGATGATGATGGCTAAGTCCATAGAAAAGATAGTGGAGGAGCTAAGACGTGGTTACATGTGGAGTGTTTTGAAGGTAGAGTCCACAATCTTGGCCAATTAATTGGATCTGGGGGATGAAAAAAAGAGAGAACTCAAGGATGCCTTATAGGTTTTGAGCCCCTGAACAACCAGAAGGCTAGAGTTGGGTTGCCTGGGACGGGGGGATAAAGGAGAAACCAGTTGTAGAGGACAGAAGGTCAGAGGTTCAGCGTGGTGAGCTGACTTACCTACTAGCTGTCTGGTAGGGTTTTCAAATAGGCAACTGGATAAAGGAGACTGGAGTTTAGAGGCGGGGTCAAAGCTGGAAAGGTGTGATCGACAGCCATGACACTGGATAAATCACCACTGAGGAGGGCAGGTAGGGAAGAGAAGGGGTCCAGGGACTGGGACCTGGAATGCTGTGACATTGGAGGTTATGAAGAGAAGCCGGTAAATAAGTCTAAGGAAGCGCCGCGAGCAGGAGGGAGGAGAACCAGGAGAGAGCCGCGTCCTGGAGCCGAGGGAGGAGAGTGTATCCCGAAGGGGAAACAGTCACTGTGGCAGAGAGCCTCAGAGGTCAAACCAGCAGCCTCCCAGGCTTCAGTCCAGGAGCCTGGCACTTTGCCCGTCTCCATCTCTGCCCGCTTCTCATCACACTCCCCCGGAGTCAGCTCCCTTGTCCGTGTTGAGCTTCTTCTCTTGGCCCCGTCAGGATTTGCAGGGCCCAGCATCTGCTCGATAGACGTTTGTCTAATAAACAAAAAGTGGATGAGGGACTCCCGGGGCTAAGAATCCACCTGCCAATTCAGGGGACGCTGATTTGATCCCTGGTCCGAGAAGATTCCACACGCCCCGGGTCAACTAAGCCCGTGCACCACAGCTCCTGAGCACCCTAGAGCCTGTGCCCCGCAGCAAGGGGGCCACCGCAGTGAGAAGCCGCGCAGCACAAGGAAGAGGAGCCCTATTCACCCGAACCGGAGGCAGCCCGCAGGCAGCGACGCAGACGCCGCAACCGAGAAGAAACGAATGAAAAACGTGAAACGATGAGTGAGTCCGTGAGCGGTTAGGCGTGGGGCTGGACCTCAGAGAAGCTGACAGGCCTTCATCCCTGGTCCCCAAGGAGTGTGTGTTCTTTTCAAGTGCCACAAGGAAACTGTGAAGGAAATGGCAACCCACTCCGTGTTCTTGCCTGGAGAATCCCAGGGACGGCGGAGCCTGGTGGGCTGCCGTCTAGGGGGTCGCACAGAGTCGGACACGACTGAAGCGGCTTGGCAGCAGCAGCAGCCACAAGTCAGGGGTGAGCTGGAGCCACTTGTATTGACTCATATGAACTGGTAATTGCTATAATTTCAGGAATTCTGAGAGCTAGCTCTTAAACACAGCCATAATTAAAAATCAAATTATTGGGGCAGGGAGGGATAAATCAGGAGTTTGGGATTCACAGATACGCGCTACTATATGTATAAAATAGATGAACAACAAGGACCTACCGAATAGCACAGGAAACTATATTCAGGGTCCTGTACCAAACCACAATGATGGAAAAGAATACATAGCTGAATCACTTTGTTGCACACCTGAAACTAGCACAACATTGTAAATCAACTATGTGTGAAAGTGTGAAAGGCGCTCAGTCGTGTCCGACTCTTTGCAACCCCTGTGGACTATACAGTCCATGGAATAGCCTTTCCCTTCTCCAGGGGATCTTCCCAACACAGGGATCAAACCCAGGTCTCCCGCATTGCAGGTGAATTCTTTACCAGCTGAGCCACCAGGGAAGCCCAAGAATACTGGAGTGGGTAGCCTATCCCTTCTCCAGGGCATCTTCCTGACCCAGGAATTGAACCCGGGTCTCCTGCATTGCAGGGAGATTCTTTACCATCTGAGCTATCAGGGAAGCCCAATTATATACTTCAATTAAATTCAATCAACTATACTTCAATTAAAAACCAAATTATATAAATTTATATCTAAATATATTTTTTAAAAAATACTCAAAATTTCCAATTATTTTGCTACGTTTCACTATTATCCATGCTCCTGAGTTCATTTATATCTATGGTATCTGAATGATGGAAACCCTCTGAAGTGGTGTGTCCATCTCTCCCCAAGACCACATCCAGTGATGTCAAGCTGGTGACTTGAAATAGACTGTGTGAAAGTATCTACACAACAGAAATTAGCAATTTCTACAAATCAGGGCACCCCTCCCCCCGAACCCCCTGCCAACCGCCCTGCCCTGTGTGTTGTTATGCGTCTGCCAAGTGGCTCTATTTCCCACAAAGCCCTCCAGGAAGCAGCCTTTCTTCAGTGGGGGTGGGGGTGGGGGGAAATCACTGAATTGTGCAGAAAGCAGGATTTCCTCCTCCCAGTCTCTAACGCTCACTTGTGTAAATTCCAGGTGGACAAAACCACCAGAGGCTTCACTAGATTTCCCCTTCTCTCCCACCGGCGGTTTGCGGGTGTGCAGACAGCTGATGTTCAATGCCATCAATCAAATGGGCTTTGACACCACTGCTGATGACTTACCCCCAAGCACCACCCTGCAGCCTCTTCCACTGGGTTCTTCTGAGGGAACGTTTAGATTTATGAAAATCGCTCATTATTATTTAACTGGGTCAGCAGCTGAGCTGGTTATGAAACGGGTGTCCGGATCGGAAATGTGAGTCTCAGCTGCCAGACTTGAAAGAATCTTTTTAAGAAAACATACGTGGCAAATGTGGAGAGGAGTGGGATTATTCCCTTTGAATGAAAGCTGCGACTCCAGCCAGATTCTTCTCCAGGGCCCGTTCCGCTCCTGGATGACGCAATCCCTCTTACCGCTGGAGTGCGTTATGCTCTCTTTAAAGACTCGAGCTAATGGAATGCTGAGGAAATCAATCCCTCCTTACTATGCTGGCCTGCTGTTTGGTAAATGGAAAGCAAATTCTTTCTTTTTCTAAGTAGGCAGGAATAACCCCTGGGGGATACCTTGATTATACCTTCCACATGTCCTGAATGAGTGTCCACACGTCATATCTATGCTTAACATACATTTAATTCAAAAAGGCCAACGTCCATATCCACTCACAACTCAGTGGGGACTCTGAGGGACAACTATTAAGGGTCTCTACCCCTCTCCTCTGAAGAAGGCACATATCATCATGTAGTGCTTTTTGAAGCGATGTTCAAATGACATCTAACATCCATAATAATATTTAGCATTTAGTGAGCATTTGCCATGTGTCAGGTATCATGCTTTTTCACAGCCTCATAAGGTAGATTGTCATTTTATCCCCATTTTACTATTGAGCAAACTAGGGTAGACAAAGAGACCAAGTTCGCTGTAAGGAGCAGAGTCTGAACTGAAACCCAGTTCTTTTTGACTCCAGACCTAGAGCCATGAAACACATCGTTTTGTGCCAATGGTCAAGCCTCAGAACCAAATGAAAACCCTGGGCAGTTTCGGCCTTAAAAGGGCTTTCCCCTGGGGCTTAGCGGTAAACAATCTGCCTGCAAAGCAGGAGACGCAGGAGTTTCGGGTTCCATCCCTGGGTCTGGAAGATCCCCTGGAGGAGGAAATGGTAACCCACTCAGTGTCCTTGCTGGGAAAATCCCATGGACAGAGGAGCCAGGCAGGTCCATGGGGTCACTAAGAGTTGGACATAACTGAAGCGACTGAGCACGCGTGCATGCACACACACTAACAGCGAGAATATATTGTCTTACAAGATGGTAACGAGGCCCTGGTGTTGAAGGCATTCAAGGAGAAATGCAAAGAACACTTAGCAGGGTAGGCTTCCCAGGGCAGCTGGCCTCTTGTTCAGGGAAGAATGACTGATCAAATCTGCTGCTTCCTAGAGCTGAGTGCTCACGAGGGAAACAGAACACATATTCTGGTCAGAAAGCAAGCATTCTACAAAGTCAGATTAGAGATGAAGGGCGAAAATGCAATAGCTGACCACATCATGAGGAAAGACTTGTTTCAAGTCCATCCAGTGGACTAGGCCTCTTCT
Source organism: Bos taurus (assembly GCF_002263795.3). Taxonomy (NCBI): domain Eukaryota; kingdom Metazoa; phylum Chordata; class Mammalia; order Artiodactyla; family Bovidae; genus Bos; species Bos taurus. The sequence continues at coordinate 152,991,479 of NC_037328.1, read as the reverse complement.
AGGAATACTGACCTTCTCTCCACGGGACTGTTTACAGAAAAGCTGATGAGCACAGAGTTCCTTTGGCCTCCAGCCTTGTCCAGGACATCACCTGGATATCCCACCTGTAATTTTGCCCCAGTTTCCTGAGCCCTTCTCCGAACCTAGTTCATCCTCACACCTGAGTTATCAACACCACCACTGAAACCAATCTTTTTATTCTCTTGCCTGATGTCGGTTCCATTCATCCAAAGTCAAGGTGCCAGCAGGGCCATGCTCCCTCAGAAAGCTCTGGAGAAGAACTGGCTTCCTCCTCATTTCCAGCCTCTGAAGCTTCGTTCTCTGCATGCCTTGGCTCATGATTCCCTCCTCCACCTCCAAAGGCAGCAGTAAAGGGCCTTGTTTCCTCATCAAACTTTCTGCTGCTTTTAAATCCCTCCTTCAGGACACCTGTGGTTGCACTTAGGGCCCACCACAGGATAATACGGGATAATCTCCCCATCTCACGGGCTTTCCTGGTGGCTCAGATGGTAAAGAATCTGCCTGCTATGTGGGAGGCCTGGGTTCGACCCCTGGGTTGGGAAGATCCCTGGAAAAGGAAATGGCAGCCCACTCCAGTGTTCTTGCCTGGAGAATTCCATGGACAGAGGAGCTTGGAGGGCTACAGTCCATGGGGTCACAAAGAGTCAGACATGACTGATCAACTAACACTTTCTCTCCCCATCTCAAGATACCACTTAATCACATCTGTAAGTCATTTCTATCCTATGCAGTAACATTCACAGTCTCCAGGAATCAAGACCTGGATATCTTTGGGGGTCATTATTCAACCAGCCACATCTGCCTTGACCCACTTACCTCTCTTTCAAGTCCCAGCTCGATGGTCACCTCTTCGGGAATCTTGCCCTGACACTGTCAGGGAGGTGGGATTGGTGCCCCTTTTAAATTCTGCGGCAATTTTGTCCAGGTCTTTATGTTAGCCTGTCACCCTGTTATGCTGTAATTCACTCACTGAGTGCCTGCTGTGTGCCAGGCACTGTTTTTATAGCCATAAACAGACAGGACACAGAGCCCTGCCCTTGTCGAGTTTCTATTCCAATGAGAGCGGATGGTCAATTTTTTTTTAAGTTAAAATGCCTACTACATTAAAAAGAAATAATAAAGCACCACACACACACACACAAGACAGCATCAGAAGAGCTTTCTAGGGAGAGGGCGGCGCCTGTGCACATGTTCTCAGGCTAGGGTGTGGCTCGTGTGTTCAGGCAGCAGAGGAGGGCCGGATCCTTTTTATAGGATCGCTTTCTCAGGCCTGCGTCTTACATAACTGCACAGGGTATGCATTCCATCAGCATCCAGAAAGTTCCTTTTACATTTAGCCCATTTACACAGACTATTCCAGGTAGCAGAGCAACTCTAATGGCTACTGCCTGAGAAAAAAATAATTGGAGGGGATAGCAGGGCAGAAGCAGGAAGATCAGTCAAAAGGCATCTCCCTACCTCTGCTGAATCCCCAGAACTCTGCTGGAACATACAGGAGAGCAAAGAATGGACGGTTACATTCTGAAGCGTGGTGTAAGCTAGATTAAGGAGCCAAAATCTTCTGTGTATCCCAGGGCACTCCCTGATTACTTCCTAGATTCTCCTTTCTTTCTTCTTTTAAAAAAATATTTGTTTATTCATTTAGCCACATCGGATCTTAGTTGCGCCACATGGGGTCTTTCATTTTGGCTTGAGGGCTTCTACTTGTGATGCACGTTAATTGCGGCAAACAGGCTAGTTGCCCGAGGTATGTGGGATCTTAGTGCAGTGACCAGGGATCAGACCTGTGTCTCCTGAATTGGAAGGCAGATTCTCAACCACTGGGCCACCAGGCAAGTCCCCAGGATTCACATTTCTTGAAAGAAGCAGCAGGTCAGATGACTTTTCAAATCCAACATTCTGTCACCCCAGCTGCCATCGGGCCTTCTTTACTCAGGTGTTCCGCAGTCGTCCCCAATTCTGCACATCCAACCTGAATTGAGCCCTTTCTCCTCCCCACCTGGAACAGCCTCCTCCTGACTTCCCTCACCTGTCGATGGAGGCCTCATCTTCCCACCTCTTTCTGAAATCTGCTCTTCTCACCAGTCTTGCCAGGCCCCAGTCCTGGGACAGCATCCCTGCAGGCCCATGCCCCCACCCTGCCCCCAGCCTCTCTCCCAGGAGCTGCGGAGCCCTCTCCATCTCCATGTGCCACCAGGCTCCTCCTCTGGCCGTCCCTCCGCAATCCAGGGATGCCCTTGCACTCCACCTCCAGGACCTACCTCTGAGTTCAAGTCCTCCGTTAGTCTGTCCTGGGCCTATCTCTTCATGACCTCATCTTCGTCAGAATTCCTCTGCCCTTTGTGATCTGTCACTTGGCAATATCCAGGGAGGAGGTAAATCGAAAGTGTAGTCGCTCAGTCGTGTCCGACTCCTAGCGACCCCATGGACTGCGGCCCACCAGGCTCCTCGGTCCATGGGATTTTCCAGGCAAGAGTACTGGAGTGGGGTGCCATTTCTTTCTTCAAGGTAACGGCTAGGGAAAAGAATGCACACTTTGGAGGCAGACGGATAGGATTCGACTCCCAGCTGAGTCAGTCACTCTGTAGTATGTGAATTCATTCATCCTCTCTGGGCCTTAGTTTCTTCATATAATAGCTTGATAATAAAAAGATTTTAAAATTTAAAACCAATGTGAGCATCCAAAGTTAACGGCTACGAAGCACCTAGGATTCATCAGGTGCTCAATAAATGCTGATTCCCTCTTCCCTGCCTAATTTCCCTCACCAACAGTCCCACTGTCTGCAGTTGGCATTTTGATTCCTTTCCCTACTGCCTTATTATATTTAGTTAAAACTTTATTTATAGATAAGTGTTAGTGACACATTTATTCCAGGTCATACCAACCCAGGTTAGAACACAAGTTAATGAGAACCCCTTTCAGTAATCGCCTACTTGTGTGCATCAAAATCACCTTACAATGATCCAAGTCAATTTTTAAAACTTCTTTGAATATTTTTAAACATGCCCTATGGTAGAAGAGGAGAGTATGATAAACCTCTGTGTACCTGTTACTCAGCTCTGGTAATTGTCCATTTTTAGCCCGTCTTGTTTCATCTATCCCCCCACCAGCTCTCTATTTTTATTTCTGGAGTATTTTAAAGCAGATCTCAGACATCACACTGCTCCACTCATAAATAATTCAGTAGGGATCTCTACTATGGAAAGACTTGCCTTGGTTTGCCAGGGCTGCCAGAACAAAATGCCGTAACCTCAGTGACCTCGACAATGGAAATTTGTTTTCTCACCGTTCTGGAGGCTGGACATCTAAGATCAAGGTGCTGGCAGGTTTGGCTTCTCCTGAGGCCTCTGGGCTTTTTGGCATGCTCACGTGGCCCTTTCTCTATGCGTGCACTCACGGTGTCTCCTCCTCCTCATAAGGACCCCAGTCCTGTGGGACCGGGGCCCCACCCTTATGGCCTCACTTAACCTTGATTTGATCTTTAAGGGACCTATCTCCACATACAGTCACATTAGGGGTTAGGGCTTCAACATAACGAATTTGGGGGGAAAGGCAATTCTGTCCATGTTTAAGAAACATGACATCATATCATAACATTGTTATGCCTAAAAATAATAGAAACAATTTCTTAGCACTATTTAATATCCTTCCATGTTCAGACTTCTCTAGTCATCACCCCCCAATATATTTTTTAACAGATGGCTTATTTGAAACATTCTTTTTGAAATCCAGATTCCCAGGCCCCATCCTGGAGTGGCAATTCAGCTCCCACTTTGCTGCTTCTGGGGAGGCCTGATAGTTACTGATCATTATTTAAATGCTAATGGAAGTTTGGCCTTTACATAGTTTAATCAGAATTATGCCAACATTGATAGATTTCTACCAAGAAAGTAACTTCTAGAACAAGTGTCATTAAGTAAAGAAATTCACTCATTAGTTTTCCCTACAGCACAATTAGTTTCCAGTTTTACCATTTTTTATTGAAGTTTATTGGAATTATCTTCACTGGCATCAATTCTTTTCCTGTTTAAATTTTACAGTGAAATTTGATTCACCATCTGGTTTTTGTCCAGGCCAAGTTTTACCAGTTATAACATCTGCCTTTGTGATTTTCTCTTTGTGGCCAGTATTTCTACCAAATCCAGCTGTTCCCGGATTTGCAGGTCCACATTTTGTCAAGTTTTGATTCTTTAGGTAATTTTCAGTCAAGTCATTCTTTTCCCCCTGTATCGTAGTGTTAGAAGTTGTCAATCTTGTTTTGTATTGATTATTTCTACCAGTTATGTTCATTATTGCTTTGAGAAAAGGCTGAGAGCTTGGATTTCTCTACTTAGCCATGAAGAAAAAAAATGTTCTGTATCTAAGAGATGGCAAGGGAGACGGCGTGTGGGAGTCAGCCAGGGAGAGAGACACACCCGCAGAGGGAGAGAGAGGCTTGGGGAGGAGGCTGCAGCTGGCTTGGGATAGAGTTTGCCCAGCTCTCTGCTGGCTGCAAATGTGCTTGGAGGTCAGAAAGGCAAGATTAAAACAGTGTGGAGGCTGCAGTACGGTTGGTGAGCATGGGTTAGGTAAATAGCTGCAGGACTTGAAATCCTGGGAAGTTAAACACACACTTGTCAGCTTGCCCCTCCCGGACCTCCCCGCTTTATGGCTCTTTCTCGCTTCCTCATCCCTGTGAGTCTGGGGCTGAGTGTTAGCCCTCTGCTCTTCTTGACCTTCAGACCAACTGCTGCAGCCCCGAGCCTCGATTCCTCCCCACGGCCACGGGCCATAAGGTACCTTTAGCAGAGGTGGCCTCCCCCTCAATTTTGTCAGTGCCTAGCCTGGTGCTCCGTGAGCAGTGAGGTCCAAAAACCACCTGTTGACTTATTCATCTTAAAACATTGCCATTATGATGTCAAGTCCCATAAGCTAGGCCACTGTTAAATGCAAACACATCAAACTCAACCTACCACTTCCTGGGGGGGTAAGTGGGCGGACGGATCCAGATTCGGCAGTTCTGAACTGTTGGGAGGCCTCTCAATCTGTCTACAGGAGTGAAGCTTGAGAAGTTTTATTTTTTGCCAACGTTCCCCAGCAAATGCCTGCTGCACGCCCACACGCTTAGCCAGCAAGAACAGAAGAGCTGCTGCAAGGATTGTTCCCTCTGGGCCCGATCACTGCAGGGCAGTCTCCCTGAGGCTTGGGGTCCTGCCCGGGGTAGGGGGCGGGATCCCAGGAGGAGGGGGCTACTGATGAAAGTGCGGCAGTGACTGCCTGTATTCCTGCCAGGGGACAGTGAGGCCCAGTGGAGACCTGGTGGAGGCTTGGAGGAGGGCCACCCGGAGGACACAACCAACTCAGAGACAGGGCCGGGAGAGGATGCAGGGCCTTGTGTGTGTGTGTGTGTGCGCGTGCTCAGTTGTGTCCAGCTCTGTGACCCCATGGTCTATAGCCCACCAGGCTCCTCTGTCCATGGGATTCTCTCCAGTCAAGAATACTGGAGTGAGTTGCCATTTCCTTTCCAGGGGATCTTCCCGACCCAGGGATCTTCTGTGCCAATGTCAAGCGGCTTCATTATGAGTGGCAGCACCCATAACATAAACTATGCTTACAGTATTCAAGCCTAAGAATTAGCAAAAGAAAACAGGAGGAAGAAGAGAAGGGTGCTGGCCTTCAAGAGAATTTGAGACGAAAGAGAAGGAGAGGGCTGCCCTCCGTGTTTCTCAAATTCCCCTTCAGGTTGGAATCAGCTGGGGTGGCTGGGGTCGGGGTGCTTTAAAAAGATTGAGGCCCCAGCCCCACCTCCACCCCAGAGGCTGATGTAATTGCTCTGGGTCTGGCCCTGGTCATCCAGTTTTTCAAAAGCTCCCCAGGGGGGGTTAATGTGCAGCCTATGGAGACAACTGGGCTAGATTGAAGACAGAGAAGGAAACCTGAGCTCCCTGGGTCTTCCGTGGCCCGCAGTGACAGGGAGAAGCCCTTGGACCTGACCTTTGGTGTCAGGTGGCAGGCTGCGGGGCTCAAGGCCAAGCGCTGGGCGTGGCATCTTCGGGTCTGAGCGCAGCTTTGGGACTGACCGCAGACCACTGCAAGGGCTTGGCCAGCAACCTTGAGGGGCAGAGGAGACCTGGGCTCCCCAGGTTGCTGGGTGCCAGGCAGTCCCTTCCTGCCTTTGCTCTCCTCAGAGACTCTCCAGCTCTAAACCATTCCAAATCTCAGCTTTCATTAAAATAGCCCAGTCACTTCTAGTTCAACAGATTTTTTTTCTTCCCCTCCATGAATTATTCAAACTTGGGAGTCGAATGTTGAAAATAACATGTTGGAGTTGTCCTCATTACAAAGCTTTTAGCTGTGACTTGCTGGCTGCCTTTATATTTACAAAGCCTGGTCTCTGCAGATTGGGGTGTAGGGGGAGGTGACTGCAGTCAATCATTTACGGAGTCTCTAGAGAATGCCACGTGGAGATGAAGTAAGTAATAAACCCCCACAGAGTAAACAGAGGCGGTGGAACCACCATGGGCTCCCAGAAGGGTCCCCAGCCTTGGGCGAACCTCATGGTCTCCCTGGGCGTCCGTTTCGGCCTCGTTCATAAACGTCTGTCTCACGCCTGTCCTGTAGACGGGGATTAAGTGGGTGACACCGCCCCTCGAGGAGCCCCCAGCTGGGGGGTTGAGGCAGACACATATCCAGCCAGTGATAAGAGGATATGAATAAGAGGCGGAATATGCTACAGATTTTAACTTGTGGCTTTCTCCTTGACTTCTAACCACCACACAGAAAATTCAGAATAAGCAGAAGGTAGGACGGCCCTCGGTGGTGGGGGGGAGGCAGAGTTTCTGCCCGCGGGCCACCACCACATCATCGCAGATGTTGCCACGCTCCAGACCACACAGGGCGTCACTGTGACTGCTTCTAGAGCTGGGATTGTCAAGGTGGGGAAATGAAACCTGGGTGATTGGTGTAATTTGCAAGAAAGTTATAAATATACTGTCATGCCAGAGGAAAGGTATTTCTAGAGAACAGAAGAGAGATCAAATTCATTTGCTTAATTTTCAAAATCATTCTCTCTCTCTCTTTTTTAACTGCTTCCTGATTAAACAAATCCCACCCAAGGCAGTGGAGGAAGTTATATCTGGTGACTGTGCAAGAATCAGCAGACAATAATATCTTGGAATTTTCACAGCATATGTCAAGGAGTTGAAGAATTTCAAATGCTAAGACATTTATGATGTCGTTTTACTTTGCTTTAGAAAAGATGCTTAAGGTGCTAGCATGTAAACCAGTAATTTCGAGCCTCTAGTGTATGTCTGAAGCGCATCAGGCTTGCTAAAACATGGATTGCTGGGCCCACTGCCAGGGTTTCTGACTCCAGGGCCTGAGAACTTGCATTTCTAACAAGCTCCCAGGTGATGCTGAAGCTGCCAATTGGGGATGGAGCTTTGAGAAGCACTGATATTAACACCTACTTTCAGTATTTGAAGTGCTGTTCGAAGCAGCAAATACAGCGCATTGAAGGACTCTCAGGGCTGTGCTCCCACTGTCCTGCCTCCTCTCTTTTCTTGTCTGTTCCTGTTCTGACTTGGTTCTCATTACCTGTAACATGAAAAGTGAAAGTGAAAGTTGCTCCGTCATGTCTGACTCTTTGTGACTCATGGACTATACAATCCATGGAATTCTCCAGGCCAGAATACTGGAGTGGGTAGCCTTTCCCTTCTTCAGGGGATCTTTCCAACCCAGGGATCGACCCCAGGCCTCCCGCATTGCAGGCAGATTCTTTACCAGCTGAACCACCAGGGAAGCCCAAGAATACTGAAGTGAGTAGCCTTTCCCTTCTCCAGGGGATCTTCCTGACCCAGGAATCAAACCAGGGTCTCCTGCGTTGCAGGCAGATTCTTTACCAACTCAGCTATGAAGGAAACCCACCTGTAGTATGGATCTGTGGCCAATCAGCTGTAGAGAAATATGTCCCTTCTTGGCCACCATCATCTTAAATAATCATTAGCACAATTAGGCCCTTTGTAAAATCTGCATCTTGGCTCATCCAGATTATTTTCCCCTCCAGTTTCTTCAGGTGAAAAAAAGAAAGAAAGTGGAAGTTGCTCAGTCATGTCCAACTCTTTGTGACCCCATGGAATTCTCCAGGCAAGAATACTGGAGTGGGTAGCCTATCCCTTCTCCAGCGGATCTTCCCGACCCAGGAATTGAACCCAGGTCTCCTGCATTGCAGGCGGATTCTTTAACAACTGGGCTACCAGGGAGAGCAAATAATAAATTTTTAAGAATTTCCCTAGCTGAAGAGTCCATGACTTTTTGAGGCAATGGATTTAAGAAGCACTGTCCATTTGTTTCGGAGAAAGCAATGGCACCCCACTCCAGTACTCTTGCCTGGAAAATCCCAGGGACAGAGGAGCCTGGTGGGCTACAGTCCATGGGGTCGCTAAGAGTCGGACACAACTGAGCGACTTCACTTTCACTTTTCACTTTCATGCATTGGAGAAGGAAAGGCAACCCACTCCATGTTCTTGCCTGGAGAATCCCAGGGACGGGGGAGCCTGGTGGGCTGCCGTCTATGGGGTCGCACAGAGTCGGACACGACTGAAGTGACTTAGCAGCAGCTTAGCAGCAGTCCATTTGTTTTGAGAGGAGGCGGAAAACCACTTTTACAGAGCATCCACTTACCTACTTGTGTTCCAAGTTTCATTTAATTCTCCTGAAACCATTTGAGTCATGCCATTTTCAAGATAGAGACTCAGCAGTTGAGAGAGTTTAGGTCAGTTGCCCAGTCACCCAGCCAGTGAGCGGTGGAGCAGGGTTTGAACTCTGAACTGTCCTTGCTCCGTTCAGCATAATGCAGGCTTTCCTGCTGCAGGGGCAAAACGAGAACGATGCCAGGGAAATGCTTCCTCCCATGGACTGCTCATCTGACACTTGGGTGTTTGCACCCAAGAAGGAGGCCTTGGCGCCAGGCCCCCTTGTTTACATACAGGTCTGGGATCCCACACACACGAGAACTGAACACAGAGCCCCGGGCCGGGTGGAGAGCCAGGCCCAGCTTGGATGGCATGCCTGTCAACGCAGCAGAAATACTACAGGGGAAGGCAAAAACATTTCAAAGATACAATCACAGCCATTTTCTTCTTGCGGGAGCCAATAGCTTTTGACTCTCTATTTGAATAGGCTTTTCTTTTCCTTAAAAAAAAAAAGAAAGAAAGAAAAAGCTGTTCTATTTGTAGCTCTCCTAATGACAAGGTCACGGTGTCCACAAGGATGATAAGAGGAAACCTCTTTGTGACACAGGCGAGCCTTGCCAGTCTTAACATCCCGTAATTCAAAATCGCTGGTCCGAGTGACACTCAGGGAAGAAAACGGATGTCTTTCCCAAATCTGGTCATTAGTGAGAAGGAAGTGAGCGCCATCAGCTGCCACTTATTAGCGGGGGCCCTTAGGGACCATCTGCTTTTTCATAAGCAACCTTTAAATTATCTGCAGTCAAGAAGCCCAGCTCAGTCAGTCTCAGAGGCAGCTGGAAACTGAACCAGGGACGTCTGGGAGAACTGAAGTCAGAATCATGAGCCACAGATGCTGGAGAGGGGTTTAAATGATCACCCATGGTTTGAAGGAAGCCACACAAGAGCCAATGCCTGAACTGAGGTTTGGGGGACAGGGGAGTACTAACGGTCTAGTCCAATGCTTTGCAAACTTCAATGTGTTGATGATAAAACGATGAGATTTCTTTACGTGCAGTTTCTGTTTCTTTTGGTTCAGAATGGGGTAGAGACGATGCTCTTCTAGCAAGCTCCCAGCAATGCCAAATTCCCTGTCCACAGACTTGCCTGTCCAAGTTGGAGAGTTTGGAGAACTTTCCTTGTAGAGTCTTCAGTGGTCTTGAAGGAATCGATTTCTAGATCCTCAAAACCTATTTTCACTGTTTCCTAAAATCTAAGAAAGTGAGATCAAAGCTGTGTGCTCCCCTTTACAACAGACTTCTTCCTGCTTCTCTTCCCTCCTCTCCTCCATCTCAAAGCTTACAACGGTGCATTGCCTCAGGGTGCAGAAACCCACTGATTCCCAAGCAAAGCAACAATTTGAAATATTCGTGTTACTGTTGAGAAAGTGACTAACTCTAATAACTGGTTACAAATATTTTCACAAGTCAAATGGTGTTGATTCATTGCTCTCAACAAAGCTGAAGGAGATGTGAATTATTTGCTAGTAGTTATTTTTAGATAATTTTGAGGAAAAAAATCACTAAGTGATTTTTAGCATTTATTCAAAAAGAATTCAAAGAATTTAATGACATCTCTGTAACAAAACTTCCAAACCCACTGCTGAAATTTGAACAAAACTTCTCAGCATTCTATCGAAAAAAAGAAAAAATAAGGTGAGTATTGATTCTGCGAAGGGAAAGTCAAACTGGAGTTCTTATTGCTAAGACAACTCTCTAAAATGGAGCTGGGAGGCCACTGAGGAAGTGGGCCTTATGCAGGTCTTGGTCCTGATAAAATCTGAACTTTGACCACTTACTTTCTTAATGCAGGCCTCCAGAACACCTGCCCAGTGTTCCAGAAACCCAAGCTACTTGTTGGACCCCTACCCTAAAATAACTCATGACAAAAAATCAAATAACTTATGACAGTCTATCCTTTATGGATAAATATTTATTTTCCTGCATCAAATTCAATTTAATTCCTGCCAGACAACTAACAACCTTGTGACTTTTGCCTTTTTAAGCTTCTGACTTTCTTCCTCAGAACACTGTTAATGATTTTACCAGAATCTGTGCATTCTGAATTGCAAATCTTAAGACCACAAATTATTCTTTGCAGAGAATTGTCCAACATTGCTGAATCCTATTCCATTTTAGCAGTAATAGTCAACATAGAACTATTACTTGGTTGTTTTTAGGAAGTAGAACAAAGAAAGGAAAAAGTTGATCCAATTATGAAGCGATCCATTTCCAATAAAAATTGTGTTTGATAATAATAACTACCAAAACATATATTTGTGTTTTTATCCATCGTTTACCATTCACGATTGTATGACTCAATCTAGCAGAATGTTATAACCCTTAGAGACTTATGAGCTCTGAGTTTATATGCATATTTTTTGTTGTAGAAAAATATGACGCAAAGTATGTTTCACAGGGGTAAAGTTCTATATGGTAAAGGAATGAAAATATGAATCAAAGAGAGGAAAGAATGAGGCAACAATTAGAAGAGCTCATTCAAATATTTCTAAACGGATAATGATATCAATCACTATGGTACACAGATTCCATTGGAAACTTTTTTAAAATTATATAACAGTCTTGCTTAGTGGCTCAGTTGGTAAAGAATCTGCTTGCAATGCAGGAGACCCAGGTTCGGTCCCTGAGTTGGGAAGATCCCCTGGAGAAAGGAATGGCAGCCCACTACAGTATTCTTGCCTGGAAAAGCCCATGGACAAAGGAGCCAGGCAGGCTACAGTCTGTGGGATTGCAAAGAGTCAGACATGACTGTGTGATAACTTTCACTTTCTTTCATAACTTTCACTTGCTTTAAATGTCAATATTTTAAGAAAAGCTTGTTCCTGTATATTTTTAATGGATGATTACACATGGGTTTCACTGGAAACATTTTTTTATAGAGCAGTTTTTAAATATTTGTATTTATTTATTTGGCTGCTCTGGGTCTTAGTTGCAGCATGCAGGATCTTCAGTCTTTGTGGCATGTGGGATCTAGTTCCCTGATCAGGGATCGAACCTGGGTCCCCTGCTTTGGGAGTGTGGAGTCGTAGCCACTGGACCACAGAGGAAGTCCCGGGAAACATGTTTTAAATTATATAAAGTTTATTTCAAAATATCAGTATTTATAATAGGGAATTGGCTTCTTCTTAAACTTAGGTGTAAACACAAAAATTATGCATTGCACATAGTTTTTTCAATTCTTTTTAAGTTTACAGAATAAACCAATGTTTGAAGACCAAATGTCATGGCAGAACATCCCTCAGACTTTAGGAGAATATCTTTGGTATCTTCATTTTACCAACCAGTTTTTTATTTGGCTTGCTTTTTAAATAATCGATTCCACTTAAATTATGGGTTATTCATTCATCTGTTTGTTTGGTTTTTGTTTTCTGGTTTGGCAGGAGGAGGTAAGAGGAATGGGGAAGGTTGATGGAAAAGATAAAAGAGAATATTGGGTTGGTATCTCCAAGAGATAGTACTTCTTTGGGTTATTATATAGATATAGTATATATATAATATATATATTATATATAGCCAACAATTCCAGCCATCTTCTCATGTTTTATCTCTATTCTACCTTATTTCATACTTCAAAAATGCATAATGAAACAAATGTGCAAGGTATTACTACTACTACTAATATGAACCCTTATGGATTTACCACTCTGCTCATGAAAGAGAATGTTACCAGTTCTGTTGGAGTCCTCTTCGCACCCCACCTTCATGCCATTCTCCTGATCTTCCTTCTCCCAAAGTAAGCACAAGTCTAAAGTCTGTGTATATGATTCCATCACTCAGAACAGAAAAATAGATTTCCACACATGCCTTAGCAACCTGCAGTTCCATTTTGCCTGTTTCTGGACTCTCCATAATTGTTATCACATTGCATATATTCTGCAATGTGAGCTTTTTCACTTGACATTTTTTTTGAAAGATGCATTCCTGTTGACACATGCAGCTAAAGTTCATTCCTCTTCATTATGGTAAGGTATTGTGTAAGTATGGCAGAAATGGTCCATTCTTCTCTTGGTAAATTGTTTCTTATTGTTTTGTGACTACAAAGAAGATGCTATCATGAACATTTTTGTATATGTCTCATGTTGTACACACATTAGAGTTGATCTGAGGCTAAGTGTGTATGTGGTGTGTTTACACATCTCTGGGATTGCTAGGTAACAGAACATTTTATGTGTGTGTTCAACTTTACTAGATAATGCCAAATTATTTTCAAAATGTTTGGAATAATTTATATTCCCATCAACAGTATATAAGGATATAATTTGTGTGTATATATCTCACAGTTGCCTCACCAACATGTTCTAAAATGCTTTATCAATTTGGGGGCTGGAAAATGGTATCTCTTCCAGGCTTAATTTCCACATTCCTAATTATAAATGAGATTGAGGGTGTTTACGTGTTTATCGGGCATTATGCTTTCTCTTCTGTCAAATGCCTTTCCGTGCCTTTTGTTTGTTTTTTCACCTAGCTTTAGTCTTTCTGAAAATTAATTTCTAAGATATGTGTGTTATACATATGTTTGCTATCAAGTGCATATATGTGTTTTATACATACAATATGTATATTATAAAACATATTTTTTTCTGGATAAATTTGTTTGTTGGTTATATGTTCTGCATGTTTCTTTTCCCAGACTGTAGCTTTCTTTCACATTCATTTTGCCCCTTTTGATAAATAGAATTTTTTAATTTTAATGGCGCTGAGTTTGACAATACTTTCCTTCATGACTTGCACTTTTTATTCTTGTTTAGAAAATTCTTTCCTGCATTGAGATCAGATTGATATTCTCCTGTGTTTTCTGCTATAAGTTTTGAAGCTTTCCTTTGCATACTTAACTGGTTGCTGTGTGTGGTGTGAGGTAGGGATCCAGTTATTTTCCTTACACCAACTGCTGAATGGTCTACACTTTCTCCAACAATATGCAATGCCAGCTCTGTTGTAAAGTTTCCACTCATGCTTGGGGCATCTTCTGGGGTCAATTGTTTTCCATGGGTTTCATTTCTCAAAATCCCTCTCTTCTATAGCTTCCTTCCAACTGTGCCTCAATCAATGTAGGGAAGTCATGCCTTTATCTTTGCCTTGTCTAAGGATTCTTGGAGATATTTGCTTACTCTGTACCTGCATCACAGCATTGGTGCAAAGAAATCAAATAGGCGTACAGTCGGGATGGAGGAGTAAAAGACATGTGCTCTTCTTCTCCTGTGAGAACACCAAAATCAATAGAATGGGAAAGACTGGAGATCTCCTCAAGAAAATCAGAGATACCAAGGGAACGTTTCATGCAAAGATGGGCTCAATACATGACAGAAATGGTAAGGACCTAACAGAAGCAGAAGAGATTAAAAAGAGGTGGCAAGAATACACAGAAAAATTGTACAAAAAAGGTCTTAATGACCTGGATAACCACGATGGTGTGGTCACTCACCTAGAGCCAGACATCCTGGAGTGTAAAGTCAAGTGGGCCTTAGGAAGCATTACCATGAACAAAGTTAGTGGAGGTGATGGAATTCTGGTTGAGCTATTTCAAATCCTAAAAGATGATGCTGTGAAAGTGCTGCACCCAATATGCCAGCAAATTTGGAAAATTCAGCAGTGGCCACAGGACTGGAAAAGGTCAGTTTTTATTCCAATCTTAAACAAGGGCAATGCCAAAGAATGTTCAAACTACTGTGCAATTGTGCTCATTTCACATGCTAGCAAGGTAATGCTCAAAACCCTTCAAGCTGGGCTTCAACAGTACATGAACCAAGAACTTCCAGATGTACAAGCTGGATTTAGAAAAGGCAGAGGAGCCAGAGATCAAATTGCCAACATTCATTGGATCATAGAAAAAGAGAATTCCAGAAAAACATCTACTTCTGCTTCATTGACTATATGAATCACAATAAATTGTGGAAAATTCTTAAAGAGAATTTTCCAGACCACCTTATCTGCCTCCTGAGAAACCTGTATGCAGGTCAAGAAGCAATAGTTAGAACTGGACATGGAACAACAGACTGGTTCCAAATTGGGAAAGGAGTACATAAACACTTGTATATTGTCACCTGTCTTACTTAACTTACATGCAGAGTACATCATGCAGAATGCCAGGCTGGATGAATCACAAGCTGGAATCAAGAGTTCTGGGAGAAATATCAACAACCTCAGATATGCAGATGATACCACTTTAATGGCAGAAAGTGAAGAGGAACTAAAGAGCCTTTCAATGAAGGTAAAAGAGGAAAGTGAAAACGCTGGCTAAAATGCAACATTAAAAAACTAAGATCATGACATTCAGTCCTATCTCTTCATGGCAAATAGATGTGGAAAAAGTGGGAACAGTGAGAGACTTTATTTTCTTGGTCTCCAAAATCACAGAAGACAGTGATTGCAGCCATGAAATTAAAAGAGGCTTGCTCCTTGGCAGAAAAGCTATGACAAACCTAGACAGTGTATTAAAAAGCAAAGATATCACTTTGCCAACAAAGATCCGTCTAGTCAACCTATGGTTTTTCCAGTAGTCATGTATGGATGTGAGAGCTGTACCATAAAGAGGGCTGAGCACCAAAGAATTAATTGATGCTTTTGAACTGTGGTGCTGAAAGACTCTTGAGAGTCCCTTGGATGGCAAGGAGATCAAACCAGTCAATCCCAAAGGAAATCAACTCTGAATACTCAAAGGAAAGTGATGCTGAAGCTGAAGTTTCATACTTTGGCTACCTGATGGGGAGAACCAACTCATTGGAAAAGACCCTGAGGCTGGGAGAAATTGAAGGCAGGTGGACAGGGGACAGCAAAGGATGAGATGGTTGAATGGCATGACCGACTCAGTGCACATGAGTCTGAGCAAACTCCAGGAGATGGTCAACAACAGGGAAGCCTAGTGTGCTGCAGTTCAAACGAGTTGGTGACTGAACAACAATAATCAAATAGGATATTACACATAATGTGCTTAGTCAGATACCTGCCACAGAGTTAGCCCTTCAGTTCAGTTCAGTCCAACTTTTTGCAACCCCATAAATCACAGCACACCAGTAAACTGTAATTATCATCATGAGAAACGCTGGACTGGAAGAAACACAAACTGGAATCAAGATTGCCGGGAGAAATATCAATAACCTCAGATATGCAGATGACACCACCCTTATGGCAGAAAGTGAAGAGGAATTCAAAAGCCTCTTGATGAAAGTGAAAGTGGAGAGTGAAAAAGTTGGCTTAAAGCTCAACATTCAGAAAACTCAGATCATGGCATCCGGTCCCACCACTTCATGGCAAATAGATGGGGAAACAGTGAAAACAGTGTCAGACTTTATTTTTCTGGGCTCCAAAATCACTACAGATGGTGACTGCAGCCGTGAAATTAAAAGACGCTTACTCCTTGGTAGGAAAGTTATGACCAACCTAGATACCATATTCAAAAGCAGAGACATTACTTTGCCAACAAAGGTTCATCTAGTCAAGGCTATGGCTTTTCCTGTGGTCATATATGGATGTGAGAGTTGGACTGTGAAGAAGGCTGAGTGCGGAAGAATTGATGCTTTTGAACTGTGGTGTTGGAGAAGACTCTTGAGAGTCCCTTGGACTGCAAGGAGATCCAACCAGTCCATTCTAAAGGAGATCAGCCCTGGGATTTCTTTGGAAGGAATGATGCTAAAGCTGAAACTCCAGTACTTTGGCCACCTCATGCGAAGAGTTGACTCATTGGAAAAGACTCTGATGCTGGGACGGATTGGGGGCAGGAGGAGAAGGGGATGACAGAGAATGAGATGGCTGGATGGCATCACTGACTCGATGGACGTGAGTCTGAGTGAACTCCGGGAGTTGGTGATGGACAGGGAGGCCTGGCGTGCTGCAGTTGATGGGGTTGCAAAGAGTTGGACACGACTGAGCAACTGATCTGATCTGATCATCATCATGGTATCTTGTAATCCTTAATTTATTTCTTTAGCATCACTGTAGCTAGATTGTCAAAAATAAATTATTTTAACATCTTCTAAGAGGGGCCAGACCATGTAGCATAAACTGCCTGCCTTATGCCACCCAAACAAACTAATGGAAAAGAGAAATTAAGTTATGAAAATCTATGTGCATATATCATCAAGACCCTGATGCTGAGAAAGATTGAAGATGCGAAGAGAAGGGAATGACATAGGATTAGATGGGGTTGGATGGCATCACCAACTCAGTGGGCATGATTCTGAGCAAGCTCCAGGAGATGGTGAATGGCAGGGAAGCCTGGTGTGCTGCAGTCCAAAGAGTTGCAAAGAGTCAGACACGACTGGGTGACTGAACAACAACAACATCATGACCACAGTGCCAGGCACAAAATGTTCATTCAATACAAGTTTATTGTAACTGGAAGATAGATTCTCAACGTAGTAACGCGTGGACTTTGGAGCCAAATGAAACCCGAACTTGAATCTGGTCGCTTCGATTTACTAGGTATGGTACCTTGAGTGAGTTACTTCATATCTCTGCACCTCAATTTCTTCATAGGTTTGCTGTAAGAGTTAAATGCACTCCAAATGCTTAGCACAGTTCCTGACACATGGTAAGCAACTAATGATCATTTTGGTTGTGTTGACTGTTGCCATGTCCCACGTTTAACTCTCCTTGGAGCAGCTGCCTGCTGTGTAACCTGCTGTTGGTGCCTCTGCATTTCAGGGAGTCACCCAAGCACCACGGAGGTTGCCCCACTTATTTGGCCATGGGACTGACCTTGTCTTCTTTCAGAATGTCTCCTGACAATATGAATTATTTATTTCTCCTGGAATTCTTAACTTGTGATAATTATTTACCAAATGAAGGGGAAAAAAATGATTTCCAGTTAGCATGACAGAAAATTTTTAATCGCAGAAAGGGGGAACGTTGATAAATTTAATAATGTGATATTTCTAGTGAAGAAGAAGGCTGAAGCAAGAGAAACCTGACCATATCCTAGCATGTGTGCTTGGGGATATTAACCAACTTCTCTGACCATCTGCTTCTTCATGGGTAAAATGCAAAGTTTGCTAGACTGTGAGGACGATTTGGATGTATGTAAGTCACCTGGAACGGCTTCTTATGCATAGTAGGTCCTCAATCCATGGCAAATAAACATGTTTGCTGATTTAAAGAGACTCAGACCCTAAGTTGGATAGCAAAACAACCACAGAAGGAACGTCTCCTTCTGCATCGTGGCTTCTGGAGCGTGGATCACAAACTAGCAGTTTCATTTGGATCGTGCAGGGTATTGAAGCACTTTGAATCTGTGGTCGATATTTCTAAAATTGGCAGACGTATTGACACTGTTGGGTGACTTCCACCCTCTTCAAGGTAAGCTTTCACAAGATGTATCAGAAGAGGCAGTAGATATTGTCTTCTAGAAGTTAAACATCATTGTAATAATTCTCTAATTTATGATGAAAAACACTAACAGCTTCAGGAATCAGGACTCAAGTCTCTTATCAGCACTTTCTCGTCTAGGAGAAAATGCACATGGATGGCCGGATTGTAAACAGAGAATCTCCTGGTGAAGAAGAAATCAGAACAAGCGGGATGTTGAGCAATCCCAGTGGCCAATGACATCAGTCTAGATGAACTCAACCACCCATGCCCTCCACTCGGCAAGAGGCCACAGAGACATCTGCGTCTGCACCTCCCTCGAGCAGACAGCCCTGGACAATGCCATCAACTTTCATGCTCCTTGACTCTTTTTCTTTATTTAGGCTCCGTGAAGATACAGTTCAGTACAAGCCCTCTTATCTAACCAAACTGAGAAATGCTGTTGGGAAGATGCGTTTTAAAAGTTCATTGAAAAAAAATGAGAAAATCAAAAAAGAATGCACTTAGCATTTATTCTAAAACATTTAAAAGTACCTTTCTTTGTGTGCCAATGTTTTGATATAGGACAAATACCTTTTCTTTAAAACTGACCTTCTTTCCTTTGTGTAAAACCTACTCGTAAGGCATCATCTATAATTTCTAGTCTAAGTTTCCTTAAAGTAGAGAAACAACATAAAGACAGCTACAAAGTAATTTGAGATTTTTTACAATTTTCATCACAGTTTTCCCTTTATGTGTTATTCAATAGCAACTTTATATTTTTTAACTGGAGGATAGTTGTTTTACAATATCGTGTTGGTTTCTGCCATACTTCAACATGTCCATCAACAGACGAATGGATACAGCAACTGTGATACATATACACAATGGAATATTACTTGGCTATAAAAAAGAACGCATTTGAATCAGTCCTAATGAGGTGGATGAATCTAGAGCCTGTTATGCACAGTGAAGTAAGTCGGAAAGAGAAAGACAAATATTGTACATTAACACATATACATAGAATCTAGAAGGATGGTACTATTATACACAGTGAAGTAAGTCAGAAAGAGAAAGACAAATATTGTACATTAACACATGTACATGGAGTCTAGACGGATGGTACTATTATACACAGTGAAGTAAGTCAGAAAGAGAAAGACAAATATTGTACATTAACACATGTACATGGAGTCTAGACGGATGGTACTATTATACACAGTGAAGTAAGCCAGAAAGAGAAAGACAAATATTGTACATTAACACATGTACATGGAGTCTAGACGGATGGTACTATTATACACAGTGAAGTAAGTCAGAAAGAGAAAGACAAATATTGTACATTAACACATGTACATGGAGTCTAGACGACAGTACTATATACAACAGTGAAGTTCGAGTCAGAAAGAGAAAGACAAATATTGTACATTACACACTGTACATGGAGTCTAGACGGATTGGTACTATTAACACAGTGAGTAAGTCAGAAGAGAAAGACAAATATTGTACATTAACACATGTACATGGAGTCTAGACGATGGTACTATTATACACAGTGAAGTACTATTCATATACACAGGTAGAGGACATAGTACTTACATTATCAGCCACCAGTGAAGTAAGTCAGAAAGAGAAAGACAAATATTGTACATTAACACATGTACATGGAGTCTAGACGATGGTACTTATACACAGTGAAGTAAGTCAGAAAGAGAAGACAAATATGTACATTAACACATGTACATGGAGTCTAGACGGATGGTACTATTATACACAGTGAAGTAAGTCAGAAAGAGAAAGACAATATTGTACATTAACACATGTACATGGAGTCTAGACGGATGGTACTATTATACACAGTGAAGTAAGTCAGAAAGAGAAAGACAAATATTGTACATTAACACATGTACATGGAGTCTAGACGGATGGTACTATTATACACAGTGAAGTAAGTCAGAAAGAGAAAGACAAATATTGTACATTAACACATGTACATGGAGTCTAGACGGATGGTACTATTATACACAGTGAAGTAAGTCAGAAAGAGAAAGACAAATATTGTACATTAACACATGTACATGGAGTCTAGACGGACGGTACTATTATACACAGTGAAGTAAGTCAGAAAGAGAAAGACAAATATTGTACATTAACACATGTACATGGAGTCTAGACGGATGGTACTATTATACACAGTGAAGTAAGTCAGAAAGAGAAAGACAAATATTGTACATTAACACATGTACATGGAGTCTAGACGGATGGTACTATTATACACAGTGAAGTAAGTCAGAAAGAGAAAGACAAATATTGTACATTAACACATGTACATGGAGTCTAGACGGATGGTACTATTATACACAGTGAAGTAAGTCAGAAAGAGAAAGACAAATATTGTACATTAACACATGTACATGGAGTCTAGACGGATGGTACTATTACACACAGTGAAGTAAGTCAGAAAGAGAAAGACAAATATTGTACATTAACACATGTACATGGAGTCTAGACGGATGGTACTATTACACACAGTGAAGTAAGTCAGAAAGAGAAAGACAAATATTGTACATTAACACATGTACATGGAGTCTAGACGGATGGTACTATTACACACAGTGAAGTAAGTCAGAAAGAGAAAGACAAATATTGTACATTAACACATGTACATGGAGTCTAGACGGATGGTACTATTACACACAGTGAAGTAAGTCAGAAAGAGAAAGACAAATATTGTACATTAACACATGTACATGGAGTCTAGACGGATGGTACTATTACACACAGTGAAGTAAGTCAGAAAGAGAAAGACAAATATTGTACATTAACACATGTACATGGAATCTAGGCGGATGGCACTGATGAACCCACCTGCAGGGCAACAGGGGAGACACAACATTATTTTAATAAAAACCTGCTATGTTCTTCCGTAGCACCCAAATGAATCTTCATAAAAACAATAACCCATTATTTTTTGTACTCATTATTTCATGGGTTAACACATATTTTAATGGAACTGCATAATTACAAGGTAGCACAACTGGCACAAACAGGTTTGGAAACAAGCTCAACTGATTGACTCTAGGAAAGCCTACAGTATAACCAGTGGGCATATACGAGACCAGACCACCAGCCAGAAGTACCCTTTGAGATCAGTATGTCTCACAGAGAAAACAATACATATTAAGTGGGGGTCAGTTAAAAAAAAAACATATTTTATAAACATTTTTTTCATGTTATGTCTTGTCTACCTGGTTGGAGTTAAGCTCTTCTAAATATGGTCATAATCCTCTCTTGCCTGCCTTGATAACACCCATCTTCTCTTGGCATTCAATGAATGATTGTAAGTCAGGGAGATGTGGTATATGTACAATGGAATAGTATTTAGCCATCAAAAAGAAGGAAATATTGCCATTTGCAGCAACATGGATGAACCTAGAGATTATATCAAAGGAAGTAAGTCAGACAGAGGAGAAATGTTATACAACATCTCTTACATGTGGAATCTATAAAAGTGATAAAAATGAACTTATCTGTGAAACAGAAACAGACCCACAGGCATAGAAAACAAGCTTCTGGTCATCAAAGGGGAGAGTGGGGAGGAGGGGTAAATAAAGGGCTTGGGATTAACAGGTAACACTTCTTACATATACATACGGGCTTTCAGGTGGCACAGTGGTAAAGAACCCGCCTGCCAACGCAGGAGTTACAAAAGAGGCTGGCTCGATCCCTGAGTTAGGAAAATCCCCTGGAGAAGGAAATGGCAACCCACTCCAGTATTCTTGCCTGAAAAATTCCGGAGACAGAGGAGCCATACACAGAGACAGTCCTTAGGGTGGTAAAGAATCAGACATGACAGAGCACATACACACACACACACACACACGTGTGTGTGTGTGTGTGTGTGTGTGTGTGTATATCCGAATCACTTTGGTGTTGGAGAAGACTCTTGAGAGTCCCTTGGACTGCAAGAAGATCCAACCAGTCCATCCTAAAGGAGATCAGTCCTGGGTGTTCATTGGAAGGACTGATGTTGAAGCTGAAACTCCAATACTTTGGCCACCTGATGTGAAGAGCTGACTCATTTGAAAAGACCCTGGTGCTCGGAAAGATTGAAGGTGGGAGGAAAAGGGGACGACAGAGGATGAGATGGTTGGATGGCATCACCAACTCAACGGACATGGGTTTGGGTGAACTCCGGGAGTTGGTGATGGACAGGGAGGCCTGGCGTGCTGCAGTTCATGGGCTCGCAAAGAGTCAGACACGACTGAGTGACTGAACTGAACTCAATCACTTTGGTGTCCACCAGAAATTAATACAACATTATAAATCAACTATACTTAAAAAAAGTCAGGGAGAGTTCCTTCTAGTTTATCACAAACTCACTTTGTAGCTCCAAGTTTGGAATTTGTTTTGCTATAGTCACTCTGTGCTGCTTCCAGGATCTGTTATAAGGATCAAATGAAACCGTACCTGTGAAAACACTTGGTAAGCCCAAAAGCCCTAATCTACTGGCTAAGTCATTAATTCTGTTTGTATTCATCACACCATCCTACTAGATCGTGGGTTCCTTGAGGATAGGAATAAAACCACAACTGCACTGCATACAAAGCCAGCACAATGTGAAGCTCACAGTGAGAACCACTGTGGGGACTGATTATGTTTGTACACGTGCAGATCTTCCTTGCTGTTTTTATCTGCCAGGTTCAAGCACAGACTGGACACAACATCCAACTGATTCTGCCTGTCCCCTAAGTCCTGGGACACTGGTGGCAATTGAGAACAGAACAAATATTGCTGCATCTTCCTGGAGGAACCCACTGGTGGCACCTCCTGGAAGTGACCTGGGATGACAACGGAGATTGACAAGGGAGTTTCCCTCACAGGTGGTTTTGTCTGGAAGGAGTGGCAGTTTCACATAAAACCACAGCCCAGTTTGGGGGCCATTTTTTCTTTCCTCTCTTCCTATTCTATAAGAATTCTCTTTTTTAAATCATTAAACACTTTTTTTTCAGGAAAAATTCCTGTTTTTTGAGGAAGGATACAACCTGCCATGACTAACTTTTTCCCTGGTCGCTGGTAATACCTGGTGACCAGCACTGGTGAAACAGCACTGGTGATGCTGTTTTCTCTTCTCTTCCTTTCCTTCTTTCTTGATTGCTCGCTTGCAAAGGGGGAGGGTGAAGATAGAGAGGTATAAAGATATGTTGGTTATAGATTAAAAAGTATCTGAGTTCTTGACAATTTCAAACATACATACAAAATAGAGAAAACAGTATAATGCAACTGTACAAATCCATAAGCAACTTTAACAATTAATGACTTATAGCTGGTCTTGTTTCATTTATCACCTATGTGTTCACTCACTTATGTCAGACTCTTTGCGACCCCATGGACTGTAGCCCTCCAGGCCCCTCTGCCTGTGGAATTCTTCAGGCAAGAATACTGGAGTGGGTTGCCGTGCCCTCCTCCAGGGCATCTTCCCGACCCAGGTATCAAATGCACATCTCCTGCGTCTCCTGCATTACAGGTGGATTCTTTACCAGTGAGCCACCGGAGAAGCCCATTTTGCCAGCTGCTACCCCGCATAGTATTTTGAAATAAATCCTAGATATCAATTCATTTCATCTGTAAATATTTCAGCACGTATCTGGATATATACTTCTTTTTTTAACAAAAAGCCCAAACCTGAATAATTTCATCATGCTTCAAACAATAAAAATTTCTTAATATCATAAAATATCCAGTGTTCAAATTTCCAGTTGTCCCATAAATGTCATAAATAATATAATTATCTCTTTTTCCTCCTCTCCTTCGTTTTTTTTTTTTTTTGCTAGCAACTAAAATACACAGAGTGCTTCCTAGACTCTTGATACTATTCTAAGCATGTTACATGTTTATTTTCTACAATGATCTTAGGCAAAATTGCTTAGCTTCAACAAGTGCATGTATTCTCATTTACAAATGATGTTAATACCTCATATACAAGGAGACGATGAAATCTGAGAGATAATGGAGCTTAATTTATCTCTTTTTCTTTTTTCCAGTTTGTTTGCAAACTGTATTCAAAGAAGGCCCCGGCAAATGACTGGTGTCTTTTTTTTTGGTGGGGGGAGAGTTGAGCAGGTTTTAGCTGTGACATGAGAACTCTCAGTTGTGGCATGTGGGATCCAGTGGGCTCCAGTTCCCTGACCAGGGATAGAACCTGGGACCCCTGCATTGGGAGCGTGGAGTCTTGGCCACTGGACCACCAGGGAAGTCCTGATTGGTGTCTGTTAAATCTTTTGAATTTGAGAATCCAGCTCCATGTAGTACGTGCCCTTTCTCTGTCTCTCTTTCCCTCTCTTTCTTTCTCTCTCTCTCTCCTTGTTGAAATCATTCATTGAAGAAACCAGGTTGCTTGTCCTGTAGAGTTTTCTACCATATTAATCTGCGTGCGCTGCCATAACAAAGTATTCCAGACTGGGTGGCTTAAACAACAGAGATTTATTTTTCCAGTCCTGGGGACCAGAAGTTTCAGATCATGTTGCCAGCAGGGTTGGCTTCTGGTGAGAACTCTTCCAGACTTGTGGACAGCTACCTTATCGTGGGTCATCATATGGCCTTTCCTCTGTGTGTACACGCCAGAAGCAAGGGAGAGCACTGGTGTCTTTTCCTCTTATAAGGATACCAGTCCTAATGGAGTAGGGCTCCACTCTTATGATGTCATTTAGCCTGAATCACCTCCTTATGGTCCTGCCTTCAAATGCAGCCACATTGGGGTTTAGGGCTTCAATATGATAACAGAGGGAGAAGGGAAGGAGAGGACTCAGTTCAATCCATTTCACACACGGTCTGGATTTTGTTCATTGCATCCCCATGATGTCATTTAACCTATTCTTCTGTCTTCTGCATGTTTGGTAGCTTTGTAACTAGGTCTAGATGCTTGATCAGATAAAGATTTAGTTTTTGATAAAAGATAATTTCATAATAGAACTTTGTATCTCCATCTATATTACTTTATATACACGAATTTCACATTTACTGAAAGTCTTATAGTTTAATTATCCAAACACAGAACTCAATTCCTCAAAGTAGCCAAAATACAGAGTATATTTTCTTGTATAACCCTGTCACATTTTTCAACGGTAAAATCACAAAATACGATACTGAGAGCTCGTGTTTAATGAGCGTCATGCACCAGACCTGTTTGTTCTTCAGAACAAGCCTGTCATGCAGGACTGTTGTTTCCTAATTTTGTCAATGGATAAAATAAGATGGTAGGAAATCTTATTAAACTGACTTTTAAAAACATCTCCTCAAATATTTCGTCAAGTGTTAAGTGAAGTCAATTCTCTTTGGGAAGAGCTTCGATGGGAATTGGGTGGGGCATTAAATCAGGAGACAATCTCCGTAGGAGAGAGAGAGCAGGTCGTCAATAAATATTCACCCAACCTAGTGACATGAAGTCTCACCACAGCAGTTTGGTTCCTGGTGAGACTGAAATACAAAATACGTGCGGAGAGATACTTTCCCCACACCCTTTTATATGTTTGAGTTCCTACTACCTGCCTATGTCTCCTTTTACTTTTAAGTATTTTCACCGATTTTTAGCAAAAATCCTTATTTGATTGGACTTATTAAACTGACTTTTAAAAATATCTCCTCAAATATTTCGTCAAATGCTAAGTGAAGCCCTTCGTGGTTATAAGTTTAGTTTTTAGACAGTGATTACTGTATATGGGATTCTAAAATCCACTTTGTGGATTAACTCCATTAATTCTCACAACATCCCTCACAGGTGGGTACTATTATTCTCCCCATTTTGTAGATGAGAAAAATGAGGTCAGAGAAGGGGATGAACTTGCCCAAGGTCAGCCAGCCAGTGAGTGCTGGCATCTAGATTTGGCTTCAAGCCGACTGACTCCAGAGTCTGCTCTCACAACCTCAGGGGCCTCACGCGCCGTTCGCACCCAGGGGCCTGACGTGCGGAGCCCACAGCCCACTGCTCCTCAGGAGGCCCTGCGGCCACGAGGCCGCATCTGGCTCCCACGGCCCCCTCAGTCTGTAACTTCTCATGCTCGTCACCCAGCATGGTTCCCGGCCGGCTCCACACCAGAGCCACGCACATTCACACATCCAGACGGCTGGCCTCTCAGACATACCAGGACCCTGCCATTCGCCAGTCTTCCGTGTTCCTCACAGCAGGGAAGCCTCTTTGGAAAAAGTCCTTTGGGTCGGAAAACTCAGAGCCAAGGACATGAATGACGCGGGATCGGAGAATGCAGCCCGGCTGGTGGACTGGAGGGCGGGGAGGGCGGGGAGGGCGGGGGCGGGAGAACCAGCTAGTGATCCGCGCCGGTCCTTCGGTGTCCGGCCCCCTCTCCTGCACACGCTCCCCGCCTTCCTCTGCCCGGCTCTGCGCTCAGGAGGCTGATCCCAGGGCACCGCATCAGCCTGCTCCCTGGCCAGCTGGCTTCGTAGCAGACCCAGCCATGAGAGGCGCTGACGCGAGAACGAAGGGCGGGAGGAGAGCGGGAACAGCGGCTCTTCCTCTCTGTCTTCTTCCCTGCTCCTTCACACCACAGTCCCTCCAGGCCTGCCGCTCATCAGGCTCTGCTCAGCCTCCCTTCCCCTGCCCCCTCGGAGCCTGGAAGGGTGGGGACAGCTCTGGGTGCCTTAAGCCCTCACCTGTTTCCTTGACCCCATTCATCCCTCGACAAGCAATTCCTTCATCAAAGTCTTTTCGTTGTACCTCTGGGTGAACCTGGTTTCGTGCTGGAACTCTGATTCGCGTACCAAAGTGATGCATGTGTCCTGGCTATAATAAACAGTGCTGCGATGAACATTGGGGTACACGTGTCTCTTTCCCTTCTGGTTTCCTCGGTGTGTATGCCCAGCAGTGGGATTGCTGGATCATAAGGCAGTTCTATTTCCAGTTTTTTAAGGAATCTACACACTGTTCTCCATAGTGGCTGTACTAGTTTGCATTCCCACCAACAGTGTAAGAGAGTTCCCTTTTCTCCACACCCTCTCCAGCATTTATTGCTTGTAGACTTTTGGATCGCAGCCATTCTGACTGGCGTGAAATGGTACCTCATAGTGGTTTTGATTTGCATTTCTCTGCCAGGACATGGAAGCAACCTAGATGTCCATCAGCAGATGAATGGATAAGAAAGCTGTGGTACATATACACAATGGAGTATTATTCAGCCATTAAAAAGAATATATTTGAATCAGTTCTAATGAGGTGGACGAAACTGGAGCCTATTATACAGAGTGAAGTAAGCCAGAAAGAAAAACACCAATACAGTATACTAACGCATATATATGGAATTTAGAAAGATGGTAACAATAACCCTGTGTACGAGACAGCAAAAGAGACACTGATGTATAGAACAGTCTTATGGACTCTGTGGGAGAGGGAGAGGGTGGGAAGATTTGGGAGAATGGCATTGAAACATGTATAATATCATGTATGAAACGAGTCGCCAGTCCAGGTTCAATGCATGATACTGGATGCTTGGGGCTGGTGCACTGGGACGACCCAGAGGGATGGTATGGGGAGGCAGGAGGGAGGAGGGTTCAGGATGGGGAACACATGTATACCTGTGGCGGATTCATTTCAATATTTGGCAAAACTAATACAATATTGTAAAGTTTAAAAATAAAATTTAAAAAAAAAAAAAAAAAGTGATGCATGTGGGCTGAGCAAAGGCGGAGTCAAAAGACCTATGGACAGGCCGACTGGGGTGGGTTGGCTTGGCCACTGGCCCTGAATCGAAGTGTCAGCCTCAGATGCCCTCCAGACGTGGTGCTGCCTGGGCCCCACAGATGACTTTAAGAGGCTTTATTTACCATCTACCCATTTTGGTAGCCTGGCAAATCCCTCCTCCTGTTTGAGAGTGATGTTTCCAAGCCTCTAAAGGTCTTCCCTGTGGCTGCCCAGGTTGCCGTTTATTCTAGGACAGGGGTGGAGAACACCCCCAAAATGTGTTTTGCTTCTGTTATGGCCCCAAACATTGCAATAGGTCCTTTCTAGTGTAGCAGTTAGATGCCCCAATGGCTCAGCTCTGACCCTGGTTCTTCCTCTTGCTAGCCATGTAGCCTTGAATACATAGGTAATACCTCGAGGCCTCAGCCATTCTCATCTATAAAATGGGGGTAATAATGGAGTTAGAGCAAGAACTAAGTGACCTACTACATATAAGGCTTAGACCAGTGCCTGACAGCAGCGAATACTCAAAACACATTAGTATCTCTACCCTTATGCAGCCACAGGACCCTAACAGCTTGCTTCACCTTTCTGTGCTTCCACTCATTTCTCCATAAACTGGGAAAACAATAGTGACCTCCTGGGTCAGTGATCTCCTTTGTGGAGATAAGGAAGAAAACGTCAATGAAAGCATTCTAGAAACTGTCGCACATCATACGAACGCAAGATCTTTTAAAAAATACATAACAAAAATTATCACAACTTAAAAACTAGCAGAAGGCCCTAAGTAATGTTTCAAAAAGTTTTGTACCAATATTCACAATGATAACAGAGGAGGAAATTTAATAATAAGGCCCATGAGAAAGTCTTAGATAAACAACAAACCATTTTTTCAAAAAAGATCAAGAGAAGTTCTGAGAAATGGATTCTGTTTCCTTCTGAGGCTAGCAACTTGAAAGTTGCTGCTGAAAAGTAATTTCTACCATATTATCTAATCCAAATTAACTGATCATTAAACCAGCCATGAGCAGTGTCTAAAGGACACCGGATCAGATGCACTGAAATGAGTAAGTCATCTCCGAGAACTGTCAGGGCCCCCTCCTCCAAGCATCCAGAGAAGGCCACTCCCCTCTTCAGGGCAGCACACCTCCCTGCCCACGCCTGCCCACACCCAGGAGGGCGGACAGCCATAGTCCAGAGTCCATGGCCATGACTCTGTTTGGAAGACTAGACTCAAACTAGAATGCTTTTGTTTTCCTGCCATTCATTCCTTACCTTCCCTTCATAATAATAAAGGCATGGACTTTGTGGTGAGGGTGTTAATCTCGTGAAACTCAAAGGATGGGCTGTGGGCCAGCAGGACCAGCATTACCTGGAGCTGGTTAGAAATGCAGAACCTTGGGTCCACCCCAGACACACTGAAGCAGAATCTGTATTTTAGCACAATCCCAGGTGATTCATATGCTCATTAAAATTTGAGAAGCACTGTTTTCATCTTTCTGAGCCTCACATTGGGTTGGCCAAAAAGTTCGTCTGGGTTTTCCCAAGAACGTCTTATGGAAAATCCAAATGAACTTTTTGGCCAATCCATGCCTATCCCACAAGGTTATTGTGAGGATTAAAAGTGAAAGTCGTGTCCAACT
The DNA here is from genome assembly GCF_002263795.3 of Bos taurus. Classification (NCBI taxonomy): domain Eukaryota; kingdom Metazoa; phylum Chordata; class Mammalia; order Artiodactyla; family Bovidae; genus Bos; species Bos taurus. Next base: position 152,962,116 of record NC_037328.1, on the reverse strand, counting down.
CTTTGCGACCCCATGGACTGTAGCCTACCAGGCTCCTCTGTCCATGGGATTTTCCAGGCAAGAGTACTGGGGTGGATTGCCATTTCCTTCTCCAGGGGATCTTCCCAACCCAGGGATCGAACCCAGGTCTCCCGCATTGTAGACAGACGCTTTCCCGTCTGAGCCAATGTACTCAAAGTGCCTGAAAGTGGTAGGTGCTAACTATGTTATCATCTTCCTTCACCCAGCGCCTGGCCCTGCTGTGCCTCTGTGCCCACTCCCTCTCCTTGGCCCAGGCTCTGAACACTGACCTTAACTTGCTTCCTTAGACACTGGCACCTGGCTGGTGCCCCAAACTGACCTCAGCTCTTTCCTTGGAGTCCCTGGTAGGCTCACTGGGGGCTATCGCTATACTTCTCAGCACTCCCCACTGACCCAGACTCTCCGCAAGTCCCACCTCTCTTGGCCCGTCCTTGCTTGTGGACACCAAATACCCTACAGCAGCGTTTATTTTTAGTCACAATGGCCTTGGAACTGCTCCTTGGTATTTGCCTTCACGGTGCTGGGCCCAGCATAAGCACTTAACTAAATCTGCCTTAGGAGAGTGAAGGAAGAACAGGGCTTTGCTGAACTGAACTGAACTGAAGCCACAGTATCAGGGTTTATATCTTTGGGCGGATTTGGTCTCTTTGCTTTTCCTTTTTCTCACTTTTCTTAATCATCCAAAAGTGTGATGCACAAGGCTGAGACTGCATGTCGGCCCAGGAAGAAAGGGCCAATGAGAATGCCCAAACTATTAGGATTCTAGACTCTGAGCCTCTTTGCATGGGAGCCCCTGTGGCTTCTCAGGGTCCAGCCCTGGTCACTGTGATTCCATACTGATGCTTGAGGCCAAAATACCAGACGGCGATAAAGTGCTCTGGTCCTGGCCTGGTCTTCTCTACTTGGGTCTTCGTAGGCTGATGGTGTCCAACCGTCTCCACCAGGCAGTGCTTCCTGCCTGCTGCAAGTCCTGTGGATGAAAACATCTGCCTGTGGCCTTCTCTGGGTACCCTCTTTGGACAATTGCTGTTGGATGAGCTGTCCCACCCAGACAGTTTTGAGATGCATCACCCCCACATTCTCACCCCAAGCAGCCAATGACTGATGGATGCAGGGGCACAAACCCTGGTCCCCTAGTTTCAAGGCAGAACAACTCTGTAGTGCAACTTACATTTTAGAGTGCCCATGGATCAGGCCAAGGCTGGAAGTCACCTGAGATCACGGCCTGCTCCCCTTACTCCCTCACAGGCTTCTTTCCAGGGAACCCCTCAATAACCTGTACGCATCTAAAACTGTCTCAGGTTCTGCTTCCAGGAAGTTTGGCCTAAGACAATGTTCTTGGGAAGCCCAATATATAAAACAAATAAAAGAACTGTTTCATTTATATCTGGGTGGAGGGCAAGTAATGGTTACTGGCTGGTTCTCCTGAATTTATGGTGACCAGCGATGAAACTCTCCAGAGAACAGTCTAGAAATCATACAACAAATTGAAAGTGAAAGTCGCTCAGTCATGTACGACTCTTTGTGACCCCATGGACTATACCATCCATGGAATTCTCCAGGCCAGAATACTGGAATGGGTAGCCTTTCCCTTCTCCAGGGGATCTTCCCAACCCAGGGATTGAACCCAGGTCTCCTGCATTGCAGGCAGATTCTCTGGTCTGAGCCACCAGGGAAGCCCAAGAAAACTGGAGTGGGTAGCCTATTCCTTCTCCAGGGGATCTTCCCAACCCAGGAACTGAACAGGGGTCTCCTGCATTGCAGGCAGATTCTTTACCAACTGAGCTATCAGGGAAGCCCACAACAAATTGAGGAGAGAACATAAGATTACTGGTCCAGATACACTCCTCAGGGAAGATTTATGTCATATTTTAGATTCCACATATAAGTGATATCATATGGTATTTGTCTTTGTCTGACTCATCTCATTCAGTATGATAATCTCTAGGCCCATACACGTTCTTGCAAATGGCATTACTTCATTTTTTTATGGCTGAGTAATATATATATATATACACACACACACACCACATCTTATTTATTCATTCATCTGTCAGTGAACATTTAGGTTGTTTCCATGTCATGGCTGTAGCAAATCATGCCCCTGTTGGCAGACTGGACTGCATGAAACCTTTTAAATTATAGTTTTCTCAAAATATATGCCCAGAAATGAGACTAGTGGATCATATGGCAACTCCATTTTTAGTTTTTTGAGGAACCTTCAAACTGTTTTCCATAATGGCTGCACCAATTTACATTCCCATCAACAGTGTAGGAAGGTTCCATTTTCTCTATAGTCTCACCAGCATTTGTTATTTGTAAACTTGTTAATGATGGCCATACTGACCAGTGTGAGGTAGGAGCTCATTGTAGTTTTGATTTGCATTTCTCTCATAATTAGCAATGTTGAACATCTTTTCATGTGCCTTTTGGCCATCTGTATGCCTTCTTTGGAGAAGGCAATGGCACCCCACTCCAGTACTCTTGCCTGGAAAATCCCACGGACAGAGGAGCCTGGTGGGCTGCAGTCCATGGGGTTGCTAAGAGTCGGACATGACTGAGCGACTTCACTTTCACTTTTCACTTTCATGCATTGGAGAAGGAAATGGCAACCTACTCCAGTGTTCTTGCCTGGAGAATCCCAGGGACAGGGGAGCCTGGTGGGCTGCTGTCTATGGGGTCCTACAGAGTCGGACACGACTGAAGTGACTTAGCAGCAGTAGCATGCCTTCTTTGGAGAAATATATATTTAGGTATTCTGCCCATTTTTTGATTGGCTTGTTTGTTTTTTTGTCGTGTTTGAATACTTTGTAAATTCAGCTCTTGTCAGTTGCATCATTTGCAAATATCTTCTCCCATTCTGTAAGCTGTCCTTTTTCTTTGTTATGGTTTCCTTTGCTGTAGAAAAGCTTGTAAGTGTGATTAGGTCCCATTTGTTTATTTTTGCTTTTATTTCTATTGCCTTGGGAGACTGGCCTAAGAAAACATTGTTGTTGCTATTCAGTTGCTAAGTCATGTCTGACTCTGCAACTCCATGGACTGCAGCACACCAGGCTTCTCTGCCCTTCACTATTTCCCTGAGCTTGTTCAAACTCATGCCCACTGACTCAGTGATGCCATCCAACCATCGCATCCTCTGTCATCCCCTTTTCCTCTTGTCCTCAGTCTTTCCCAGCATCAGGGTCTTTTCCAGTGAATCAGCTCTTCTCATCAGGTGGCCAAAGTATTGGAGCTTCAGCTTCAGCATCAGTCCTTCCAATGAATGTTCAGGGTTGATTTCCTTTAGGATCAACTGGTTTGATCTCCTTGCAGTCAAGGAACTCTCAAGAGTCTTCTCCAACACAACAGTTTGAAAGCATAAATTCTTTGGCACTCAGACTTCATTATGATCCAACTCTCACATCCATACGTGACTACTGGAAAAACCATAGCTTTGACTATACTGGCCTTTGTTGGCAAACTGATGTCTCAGCTTTTTAATATGCTGTCCAGGTTTGTCATAGCTTTTCTTCCAAAGAGCAAGTATCTTTTAATTTTGTGGCTACAGTCACCATCCCCATTGATTTTGGAGCCCAAGAATATGAAATCTGACAGTTTCCACTTTCCCACATCTATTTGCTGTGAAGTGATAGGACCAGAGGCCATGATCTTTTTTTGAATGTTGAGTTTTAAGCCAGCTTTTTTCACTCTCCTCTTTCACCTTCATCAAGAGGCTCCTTATTTCTTCTTCATTTTCTGCCATTAAAGTGGTGTCATCTGTATATCTGAGGTTGTTGATATTTCTCCTGGCAATCTGATCACAGCTTGTGAGTCATCCAACCCAGCATTTTGTATGATGTACTCTGCATATAAGTTAAGTAAGCAGGGTGACAATATATAGCCTTGATGTACTCCCTTCCCAATTTTGAACCAGTCTGTTGTTCCATGTCTGGCTCTAACTGTGGCTTCTTGTCCTGCATACAAGTTTCTCACAGACAGGTAATGTGGTCTGGTATTCCCATCTCTTTAAGAACAGTCTACAGTTTGTTGTGAACTCCTGGGTGGCGAATCAGCTCCAGGCTGGCCAGCAGCAGCAGTGAAGCCAGGGTGCCCTCCACTCCCAGGGGCCTCCAGTATTGGCTCCAGCCTTCCTCGGACCCCGTTCCCAGCCACTCAGACAGGGCTTTTGCCTCAACCCCCAGCCACAGGTCAACCAACATCTGATGGCCAGTGAAGGTTTACATGTTTAAAGAGGATCAGCAGTGGGACAACCAGGGCACCAGGCATGTCATCCAGCTACAATGAATGGCTGAAAGGCATGTCTCTGCTAGTTAGGGCCTGACAAAACATGTCCCACTGGACAAAGAATGGCAGATCACTTCAGTATTCTTGCTTTGAAAGTCCCATGAGCAGCATGGAAGGCAAAAAATATTACACTGAAAGATGAACCCCCCTAGATAGGTAGGTGTCCAGTATACAACTGGGGAAGAGTGGAGAAATAGCTACAGGAAGAAGGAAGAGGATGAGCCATAGTGGCAACGATGCCCAGTTTTGGTTGTATCTAGTGTTGAAAGTAAAGTTCAAGGTTATAAAGAACAATATTGCATAGGAACCTGGAATGCTAGGTCCACGAATCGAGGTAAATTGGGTGCAGTCAAACAGGAGATGGCAAGAGTGAACATCGACATTTTAGGAATCAGTGAACTAAAATGGACAGGAATGGGCAAATTTAAGTCAAATGACCGTTATATCTACTATTGTGGGCAAGAATCCCTTAGAAGGAATAGAGGAGCCTTCACAGTCAACAAAAGAAAACACTGGTATGATCTGTATCAGAGAATGTTCTGCCTATGTTCTCTTCTAGGAGCTTTATGTTGTCATGTCTTATATTTAAGTCTTTAAGCCATTTTGAGTTTCTTTTTGAGTATGGTGTGAGGGTATGTTCTAACTTCACTGGTTCACATGTTGCTGTCCAACTTTCCCAACACCACTTGCTGAAGAGATTGTCTTTTCTCCATTGTATATTCTTGCCTCCTTTGTTGAAGATTAATTGTTCATAGTTGTGTGGGTTTATTTCTGGGCTCGCTGTTTTGTTCCATTGATCTATATGTCTGTGTTTGTGCCAAGACCATACTGTTTTGATTACTGTAGCTTTGAGTATTGTCTAAAGTCTGATAGGGTTATGCCTTCTGCTTTGTTCTTTTTCCAAAAGATTGCTTTGGCAGTTCTGGTCTTTTTAAATTGTTTTATAATATATAAACTTTAGGATTATTTATCCTAATTCTATGAAAAATGTCATGGGCAATTTGATAGGGATCACATTAAATCTGTTGACGGCTTTGGGTAGTATGGTCATTTTAATGATATTAATTAATCCAATCCAAGAGCATGGGATATCTTTCCATTTCTTTGAATCAGCTTCAGTTTGCTTTAGTAATGTTTTTTAGTTCTCAGCATGTAAGTCTTTCACCTCCTTGGTGAGGTTTACTCCTAAATATTTTATTTATTTATTGCTGCAATTTTAAAAGGGATTGTTTGTTTACATTCTCTTTCTGATATTTCATTGTTAGTGTAAATAAATGCAAGTCATTTCTGTGTGTTAATCTTATATCCTGCTACCTTGATGAATTTGCTTACCAGTTCTAGTATTTTTTGTGTGGCATCTTTAAAGTTTTATATTTACAGCATAACACCATCTGCATTAATGAGAATTTTACCTCTTTTCTTCCAATTTGGATACCTTTTATTTCCTTTTCTTGTGTGATTGCTGCAGCTAGGTCTTCCAATACTATGTTGAATAGAAGTGGTGAGAGTGAGTATCCTTAGTTTGTTCCAGATTTTAGCATGAAGGCTTTCAGCTTTTCACTATTGAATATTATATTGGCTGTGGGTTTGTCCCATATTATGCTGAGATATGGCCCCTCTATACTCACTTTGGTAAGAGATTTTTATCATGAAAGGATGCTTAATTTTACCAGACGCTTTCTCTGCATCTATTGAGATGGTCTTGTGGTTTTTGTCTTTTGTTAATGTGGTGTATCATATTGATTAATTTACATATGCTGAACCATCCTTATGACCCTGGAATGAATTCTACTTGATTATGGTGTGTGATCTTTTTTATATGTTGTTGGATTCAGTTTGCTAATACTTTGTTGAGAACTTTCAGATCTATATTCATCAAAGACATGGGCCTGTAATTTCCTTTTTGGTAGTGTTTTTGTCTGGGTTTGGTATCAGAGTGATGGTGGCTACATAATGTGACTTAAAAAAAACACATAAGATACAAATTTTAGGGAATTTGACTGGCATTGATAAAAATTCAATCAGTTCAATCACTCAGTTGTGTCTGACTCTTTCCAACCCCATGGACAGCAGCATGCCCGCTTCCCTGTCCCTCACTATCTCCTGGAGCTTGCTCAAATTCATGTCTATTGAGTTGGTGATGCCATCCAACCACCTCATCCTCTGTTGTCCCCTTCTCCTCCTGCCTTCAATCTTTCCCAGCATCAGGGTCTTTTCCAATGAGTTGGCTCTTCTCATCAGGTGGCCAAAGTATTGGAGCTTCAGCATCAGTACTTCCAATGAATAATCAGCATTTATTTCCTCTAGGATGGATTGGTTTGATCTCCTTGGGGGACTGTCAAGAGTCTCCTCCAACCACACAGTTTGAAAGCATAAATTCTTCAGTGCTCAGCCTTCTTTATAGTCCAGTTATCACGTCCATACATGACTAAGAGAAAAGCCACAGCTTTCTCTATACAGACCTTTGTTGGCAAAGTAATGTCTCTGCTTTTTAATACACAAACCTTTCTAAAGCTTTGTAATAGCTTTTTGTTTGTCTAGGTTTGCCTTAGCTTTTCTTCCAAGGAGCAAGTGTCTTTTAATTTCATGGCTGCAGTCACCATCTGCTGTGATTTTGGAGCCCCCCCCCCCCCCCGCCGCCAAATAAAGCCTCTTACTATTTCCATTGTTTCCCCATCTATTTGCCATGAAGTGATGGGACTGAATGCCATGATCTTAGTTTTCTGAATGTTGAGTTTTAAACCAACTTTTTTATTCTCCTCTTTCACTTTCATCAAGAGGCTCTTTATTTCTTTTTCACTTTCTGCCATAAGGGTGGTGTCATCTGTGTACCTGAGGTTATTGGTATTTCTCCTAGCAATCTTGATTCCAGCTTGTGTTGCATCTAGCCCAACATTTTGCATGATGTACTCACATAAGTTAAATAAGCCGGGTGACAATACGCAGCATTGACGTACTCCTTTCCCAATTTTGAACCAGTCTGTTGTTCCATGTCTGATTCTAACTGTTGCTTGTTAACCTGAATATAGGTTTCTCAGGAGGCAGGTAAGGTGGTCTGGTATTCCCATCTCTTTAAGAATGTTCCACCATTTGTTGTGATCCACACAGTCCAAGGCTTTAGTATAGTCAATGAAGCAGAAGTAGATGTTTTTCTAAATCCAATAAAAGTTTGCTAAAATTTTATTGGATTTAGAGCTCACATTTTATGTAAAGCTTGGAGACTTTGATGCTTAATAGCTCCAATTTATTATTTCTCTAAGGTAGTAAAGTGTCATTAAACTTTATTTCACCAATGGAAACAGTTAACAGAAAACATAAGGATGTGAAGCAAAAATATGCTGTTCATCCAGCGTTATCAGAAGAAAAATCCATAAGTATTCATCAGAGAAACAAAAAGAATTTGAGAGCTGAAGAGCTTTCCAGAAATTAGCTCATCAGAGTTGGCCAATATTTAGCACAGATGCTTCCACTTCCCCAATCCATACCCATGGCAGACATCGTCAATCAATCACTACATTATTCTTTTGTGTCTGAATAGAGCTTTAGAGTTCTTCTCAATTCTCAGAAACAACTCTTGGTTTAGATAGTAGATTCTTCAGTTACAGGTAATGGAAACCAACTTGAGCCACCCTGGAGCCAAAAAGAGAGGAATTTCATACAAACATACAAAGATATCTCCCCAAACTCAACTGCAAGAATGCAGCTGGGCCTGAGCAACCAGGAACTTGAAAGTCCTTGATGTCTGGGTTTTTGCATGCTTCCCTCACTATTTTATGTCTGCAGTCAGGCTTTCTCTGCATTTCTAGCTGCTTGAGATCATGTGGTCACTCAGACTCAACGTAGTCATGTTTAGAGGCTATATCTGAATCTTAGCACCAAATTCCCATGAGAGAGGGTCCAAGGGACTGTACTTGGATCAGGTGACCACTGCTGGCCCGGTCAGCCATAGTCTAAAAGAAGTGACGGCTTTCAAAGCATCTATGCCGTGCCCAGTCCAGTGGACCAGGGAGCAGTTCTCAGAGCCAAGATGGCTCACAACCTGAGCAGATAGCCTGGGACATTTTCCATCATCATTATCCATCAACACGCAGGGGCACAAGATGTGAAACATATTTTACCTTCAGGATCTAAAGCAGGGCAGACCAATAGAATTTTCAGTGATGATGGAAATGTTCTACATCTGCACTCTCCAATATCAGGGCCACCCAACTCGTGTAATAGGATAGAAAATTAAAAAGAGGAGTCCCAGCTTTTATTTCCAGTTGTGCTATTAACTAGCTATGTGGTCTGGGAGCTCGGTTTTCATACCTTTAAACTAGAAAGTCCCTTGGACTGCAAGGAGATCAAACCAGTCCATCCTAAAGGAAATCAGTTCTGAATATTCATTGGAAGGACTGATGCTGAAGCTGAAACTCCAATACTTTGGCCACCTGATGCAAAAAACTGACTCATTTGAAAAGACCCTGATGCTGGGAAAGATTGAAGGCAGGAGGAGAAGGGGCGACAGAGGATGAGATGGTTGGATGGCATCACCGACTTAATGGACATGAGTTTGAGCAAGCTCTGGGAGATAGTGAGGGACAGGGAGCCTGGCGTGCTGCAGTCCATTGCAAAGAGTTAGACACGACTGAGCTACTGAACTGAACTGAAACTGGAAAGGCCTAGATTTGCACTGTCTAGTATGGTGCACTTTTAATGTGTCTGGGGTACTCAATTTTTTTTAACGTTTTATTTATTTGGTTGCACTGGGTCTTAGTTGTAACCTGTGGAATCTTTAGTTGTGGCATGTGGGATCTTCCAGTTCCAGCATGCAAACTCTTAATCGTGGCATACGAACTCTTGGTTGTGGCATGTGGGATCCAGTTTCTTGACTAGGGATCGAACCTGGGCCCCCTGCACTGGGAGCAGAGTCTTCACCACTGGACCACCAGGGAAGTCCCAAGGGGAACTGAATTTTAAATCTTATTTATTTTTAATTAACTTAAATTTAAATAATTGTATGTAGCACTATACTAGAGAGTGTAAATCTAGGCCTTTCCAGTTTAAAGATATGAAAACCGGGCTCCCAGACCACATAGCTAATTAGTAACACAACTGGAAATAAAAGCTGGGACTCTTCTTTTTAATTTTCTATCCTATTAGTTGGAATTGGGAAACCTAGATTAGTGGTCTTACCAGATAATTCAAATTTGTCATTTTAAATGTCTAGACCTAACCATTCTTTAATGTAAGGCTTCCTGAAATGTATTAAGCACTTTCCTGCCTTGGGAGAAAAAAAAAAGCCATGTGGCCATAATTGTAGACTTTTCTAATGACACAAAGCTGTAATTGTGAAGCGCGTGTGTCACTCTGGGTAATATAATGGGGCCCTGAGAACAGGGCCCAGTGAGGCTGCCAGGGCTGGCGTCTTCCCCACACGGCACATCTCTGCCACCGGAGTGAGTGGCAGCTTCTTCCCTCCTTGTCACATCCTGATGTGACAGCTTCTGACAGCATCCCACCTCCCTTCACCAACTCGGCAATGAACCAAGTGTAGGCACTTAATCCATCAGTGGGTTTAATTTCACCCACAATTCTCAACCATGAGGCCTGGGGGAACTTCACAACTGAGTCAGGTACACAGAGTTTTGTACAAAATTTTCCACAGACACACATTTTGTTTTTTTTCCCTTAAGAGTCTATGACAATGCAAGTCTCATAAAAGCTGATTGTGGGATAAATGGTATGATGTTTTATTTTACTTTAATTGTGCATCAGTAACATCAGTTGTCATGGCTAAGGTCCCAAGGCAGAATAAGACCTTGCACAAAATAGTTTGAGAAATGAGCCTGAAATTGGGTATGGATTATTTTAGATCCCTTTCCTGAGCTGTTTCTCCATTGTGTATGCTTAAGTCATGGGATAGGAACAGCTTTATGAGTCTTTTGAAGATGTTCAAAAAACCAAAGTAAATGTTAAGAACGCTAAAAGAAATAACAGTACATTCATCTCAGTATTCTGTACTTATACAAAGGCCAGATTTGCAGTCATTGTATCTATTCAAAACATACCTGAGTGTTTGGAAGCCAGAAAGGGCTCAAAACAAGGAGAATAATTGTCATAAGGCCTGTGCACTAGAGTCCCTGGCCGGCACCCAGGGGAAACGAGCCACTCTGATGGCCTTCAGCCTGGGTTCCATGCTCCATTCCTGGGCCCCAGCATGAGACCAGGTGAAAAGGGCGATTGTAGGGAAATCTGGGTTCTGCTTCCCAGACCCCCAAAAGCCAGTGAATGATTATGCACTCTGTTGATCTCCTCTCGGGAGAAGATAATCCCTTTGAGAAAAAGTCCCCTTACACAATTAAAAGTTCACGTTTCTTGGCATCAAATGAGGGTAGCTTTCAGTTGTCTGGAAAAATCAGTTGTCTGGTGTTCATAAAGGCGCCAAAATTGTTCATAAAGGCACCACCAGCAGATAGGCATTCTGGATTTTTCCTTGGCCTTCTGGAACCGCTTGAGGTTTTGCTCATGAGAAGCACTCCTTTTGCCTATGCACTGCTTTAGAAAATAACTTCACCAACATGTTCATCGTTCCATTATTATTTATAGGCAAGTTCTGATTATCCACCAGGCAGGTTCCTGGCATGGTTTTCAGCTCTCTGTTTGTCGTTCTCACCTCCCACTGACACACGCTTGCTGCAGCTTGTAGCAACTTAGAATTTCCCCTGAGTCACGGCTCAGCCGTCCCCTACTCTGAAGAGGGCTACAAACCAAAACAACCCTGATCTACCTTTCCCCAGCCTTCCCCAGGAGAGTGAGGAGGGCCCCAGAGAGACCTGGGGTAGGGGCGAGCTGTGATTAGGGACTGTAGCTGCCAGGCAGCAGGCAGAGCCCCAAGCACACACGTGCCGGCGGCCAGGAGGCTGGAGAGTAGGGCACTAACTTGGGCATTGTTTTGTTGTTTCAAGTATTCCCTATTCCTGAGACATGGGACATGCCCTCCCTGCCTCAGATTCTAAAGATGTACAAATTGCTAAGTCCCATCATAAGTCCTTCCTTCCTGTCTGCACTATCAGCCCCCAGGGAATGCAGCACTGCAAGCGTTTCACAGTAAAGGACCTCTCGAGGATATCTGACTGCAAGTGCAAAGGATAAAATACTGGAAGCTGAGCTAAACTTAGAAAGGTTTTGGCTGAGGGGTGTCTTCTGGGTCCCCCAGCCTCCACGCCCTCGTGGACCCATGGTTCTCACTGGCCGGGTTCCGATGCCTTGGTCTTGGCTCTGGAGATTTCTGATTTCGGCTGGTCTGAGGTTCGAATGTGAGCACTGGGATTTCCAAACATCGCCAAATGAGGCTCATGTGCAGCCTAGATGGAGAGTCGCTGGCTTAGAGCCTCCTCGCTTGGCTGACTGTGTTTGCGAGTGAGGCTTTTCAATGGCACAGCTGTGGCTCTGCTGATTTAGAATAAACGTTTGGCTAGGAAGGGGAGGAGTACACACACAGAGAGGACAATTCAGGAGCCACAGCGCATCTGTAGGTCAACACCTCATTCACTCATTCCCTCAACAAACATTTGCGGAAGGCTGCTGCGTGTGTACGCGCTCAGTCTTGTCAACTCTCTGTGACCCCGTAGATGGTAGCCCACCATGCTGCCCAGGCCGTGGAATTTTCCGGACCAGGCAAGAATGCTGGAGCAGGCTGCTACTAGGATGCAAAAATTCACGATGACTTCACTGACCTCAAGGCCAAGCCAGCTCTCTGGAAGAAGCATTTGGACACATTCTGCAGGCCCCCCAGGGCCCCCCATAGGAGCCGAGCTTTCTCTTCCTTGTTTGTGCCCAGTTAGTGACTCATAAGGCACCTATACTTGCACACGGTTTGACAGAACATACATTATCCTGCTGCCTAGAGTCTCTGGTTGCTATACAGAGTGCAGTTGCTTGAATTATGACAGTTATCTCTGCTAATAAAGTTCAGTTTTTTCACTGCAGAGTTATAAATACATATGCAGCTTGCACACCCAAGGAGGCCCGTGGGAGGAAACGCTGAGGCCCTTCTAGAACAGAAACCACTCCCTAGCACCTGCACATACATAATTTTCCTGATTCCTCTACCAAAAAGGTTCGTTTTCTGGGCTTACTGATGGCAAGGATTTACTGTAAAGAGCCCTGGTAAGAAAATCAGCAGTCAGCATCCTTGACACGTGCATTTTTTCCCCTGGGGCCTTCAAAGGGACTCACAGCCATCCACGTTCCTTTTCTCAGGGGAAAACTGATCCCACAGTCTCTGAGGAAACTGGGATGGCATCAACTGGGATGTTAGAAAAACAGTCAAATGTTGATCAGGAAGAGGCGCACAGGAAGGGGCACGGCCAATCTTGTAAATTTGAGCTGTACAAATAAGTTCATTAAATCAAGGATGTGCTCAGGGTGCTGGCAAGGCATTTAAAGCAGCAGCAGACAAATAAATCTGGCCGGTGATCTGGAGAAGAAAAGCTAGTGGAGAAATTTTCTAAGAGGAGCTTTAACTTTTTACTGAATGCAGTAATACTATAAATTATCAATCAGCTGGCTATAATTTTACCATTTAGCACAGGATTTGAGCAGCTTGCAAGAGAGTGTACCGTGTGGGTAATAACAGGTAAGGTGGTGAATGTTACAGAGCACATTTCTTTAAAATATATAGCTAGCTATTTGGGTAATAAATATGCTTATTTGCAAAGAAAATTACGATTATGGTGTGAACAGCATGTAGCAGGCACGGCTGGTTGTCTCACCAACAGCTTTTTCCTCCCGGTTTCCTTTTCAGTTGAGCACTGGTTCGGGAGGGGGGATGGGTGTTAGCCTCCCCCATGTGACACAGTGGAGAGTGACTTTTCCCTACTCCGGATCAAAGGGAAATCCTGCCTTCCTAAGCCAATCTCAAGGACCGTTCCCTCATGCTGGGGCTGGTGCAGGGACGGGTGTGCTGGATGGTCTGAGTTCCCTTCTAAGTCTTGGAAGCAAGCTTCCCTGGAGTCACTGTCTCTGTCTGTTCCAGAGGATTGCTCACAAGAGGAATTCGGGGCAAAAGGATGGTGTTATTCCTCTAGGGCTGGCTGGAGCTATGCATGTGAGCAGGTGAGAGATTGTCAGCAGCTTCCTGGTACAGACTTGAGGAATCACACACTCAGGTGGTGTTTCAGGCTAAGACTGGTCAGGCTCAAACTGCCTGGTCATCAAGGATAGTTCCTGAACTCTGCTTCCCAGCTCTCCCAGCAGTCATGTGTACCCCTAACTCTGTATTAAGTCTTTTATATCCAGAATGCATAGAATGGCATTAGTTGTCCACCTGAACCCTGACTGATACAGCAGCCACGTGGTCCAGTTTTGGCCAATAGGCTGGACAGCTTCTCCTTACTCCTGAGAAGGAGACACTGGAAGAGACATCCTCTCTCTGCCTCTGTGATGATGTGGCATTTGGATGTGATGCCTGGGACAGCTGTCCTGACTTGCCGCCAGCCTGAAACAGAGCCAACATGCAAGTAGAAGGCAGAAATGCCCAGCAAGAGGAGCTGGAGCCCTGAGAACTCGCAGCCACTGGCCTTGTAATTAACTGGTGCAGACTCATTCCTTAGGAAGCAAATGTAAAGATGGCTTGACGTGGACCGCCATATTTTCTGGGGATGAGACATTATACAGTGATTCACACTTGCTCTCCATCTTTTCCTTTTCATATTCCCACCCTTTTGGCAAGGAATATCCAGATCACCTGTGTCTCAGATGCATCACACACCTTTGAAATAGCTGTGTGAGTTATAGGTTTGCACTGGCAGATGTGTCTACAATATCACTGCATCTTTATCTTTTTTTCTAACCCCAATTAGACTTTAAAATATACTTACACTGCCAAAGCATTAGCACAGTTCTATGATTTTGAATTTCTTCTTGTTTTATCAACATACAGGCAGTCCTCACATTGCATGGTAGTTCAGGAGCATAAAAATGACCATGCAAGCTGAAACAGAGCAAAGTAATCTTAATAATAATAGGACAAATGACAATTGTTTCATTACAATTTTTGCCAAAATATTAAAACATTTTTACTTTTATTTGTAAATGTACAGGGATAGTTTAAAAACAGCAACACTGTAAATCAATGAAATTAGAACACACCCTCACACCATTCACAAAAATAAACTCAAGATGGCTTAAAGACTTGAATATAAGACATGACAACATAAAACTTCTAGAAGAGAACATAGGCAAAACATTCTCTGACATAAATCATACCAATGTTTTCCTAGGTCAGTCTCCCAAGGCAATAGGGAAAAAAAAAGCAAAAATAAATAAATGTGACCTTATTAAACTTAAAAGCTTTTGCATAGCAAAGGGAACCATAAACAAATAAAAGACAACTTATGGACTGGGAAAAAATATTGCAAATGATGCAACTGACAAGGGCTGAGCTTATAAAATGTACAAACAGCTTATACAACCAACTACAAAACAACAAACACCACCATCAAAAAATGGGCAGAATACCTAAATAGACATTTCTCCAAAGAAGACAGATGGCCAGTAGGCACATGAAAAGATTGTCAACATTGCTAATTGCTAATTATTAGAGAAATGCAAATCAAAGCTACTATGAGGTAGCACCTCACCCCAGTCAAGACATTAAAATGTCCACAAATAACAAGTGCTGAAGAGGGTGTGGATAAAAGGAAACCCTCTTATACTTTTGATGGGAATGGTGCAGCCATTATGCAAGACAGTATGGAGGGTCCTTAGAAAAACTAAAAATAGAGTTGCCATATGATCCAGCAATCCCCCATGGAGGGCAGTGGGGGAAGGGAGTGTGGACTGGGAGTGGGCGTATATCCAAACAAAACTACAATTCAAAAATACACATGCTAAAATAATAAAAAAATTTAAGAATAGGATAAAATAAAAACTTTAAATTTAATTTTGAAAATTTAAAAATAAATAAGAAAAGACACATCACGTCTATGTTCACAGCAGCACTATTTACAACAGCCAAGACATTTCCTAAATGTCCATTTAGGTACAACACCTAAATGTTCATCAACAAATGAGTGGACGCAATAGAATATTACTCAGTCATAAAGAAGAATGAGATAATGCCATTTGCAGTAACATGGATGGACCTGGAGATGATCATACCAAGTGAAGTAAGTCAGAAAGAGAAAGACAAACACCGTATGATATCACTTATATGGAGAATCTAAAATACAAAGCAAATGAATATATCTTACGAAACAGATATGACTCACAGACATAGAGGGGAAGAGGTGTGGGGGAGGGATGGATTGGGAGATTGGGATTACCAGATGCAACCCTATTGAGCTGGCCAAAACGTTCATTTTATGTAACATCTTATGGGAAAACTCGAATGAACATTTAGGCCAACCCAATATTTTATATAGAATGGACAAATAACAAGGTCCTACTGTATAATGAGAGGAACTATTGAATATACTGTAATAAACCATGATGGAAAAGAACATAAGAAAGAGTATATATAAAACTGAATCTATACAATGGATTAAAGACAATCTCTTTAACAAGTGGTGCTGGGAAATCTGGTCAACCACTTGTAAAAGAATGAAACTAGACCACTTTCTAACACCATACACAAAAATAAACTCAAAATGGATTAAAGATCTAAACATAAGACCAGAAACTATAAAACTCCTAGAGGAGAACATAGGCAAAACACTCTCTGACATACATCACAGCAGGATCCTCTATGACCCACCTCCCAGAATATTGGAAATAAAAGCAAAAATAAACAAATGGGACCTAATTAACCTTAAAAGCTTCTGCACATCAAAGGAAACTATTAGCAAGGTGAAAAGACAGCCTTCAGAATGGGAGAAAATAATAGCAAATGAAGCAACTGACAAACAACTAATCTCAAAAATATACAAGCAACTCCTACAGCTCAACTCCAGAAAAATAAATGACCCAATCAAAAAATGGGCCAAAGAACTAAACAGACATTTCTCCAAAGAAGACATACAGATGGCTAACAAACACATGAAAAGATGCTCAACATCACTCATTATCAGAGAAATGCAAATCAAAACCACTATGAGGTACCATTTCACACCAGTCAGAATGGCTGCGATCCAAAAGTCTACATGCAATAAATGCTGGAGAGGGTGTGGAGAAAAGGGAACCCTCTTACACTGTTGGTGGGAATGCAAACTAGTACAGCCACTATGGAGAACAGTGTGGAGATTCCTTAAAAAACTGGAAATAGAACTGCCTTATGATCCAGCAATCCCACTGCTGGGCATACACACCGAGGAAACCAGAAGGGAAAGAGACACGTGTACCCCAATGTTCATCGCAGCACTGTTTATAATAGCCAGGACATGGAAGCAACCTAGATGTCCATCAGCAGATGAATGGATAAGAAAGCTTTGGTACATATACACAATGGAGTATTACTCAGCCATTAAAAAGAATACATTTGAATCAGTTCTAATGAGGTGGATGAAACTGGAGCCTATTATACAGAGTGAAGTAAGCCAGAAGGAAAAACATCAATACAGTATACTAACACATATATATGGAATTTAGAAAGATAGTAACAATAACCCTGTGTACGAGACAGCAAAAGAGACACTGATGTATAGAACAGTCTTATGGACTCTGTAGGAGAGGGAGAGGGTGGGAAGATTTGGGAGAATGACATTGAAACATGTAAAATATCATGTAAGAAACAAGTTGCCAGTCCAGGTTCGATGCACGATACTGGATGCTTGGGGCTGGTGCACTGGGACGACCCAGAGGGATGGTATGGGGAGGGAGGAGGGAGGAGGGTTCAGGATGGGGAACACATGTATACCTGCGGCGGATTAATTTTGATATTTGGCAAAACTAATTATGTAAAGTTTAAAAATAAAATAAAATTAAAAAAAAAACTGAATCACTTTTCTGTACAGCAGAAATTAACACAACATTGTAAATCAATTATACTTCAATACAATAATTTTTTTAAATGGCAAAACTAACATTTATTTAAAAGATTGTTATTCAAAACAGAAATACTGATAAAATGTTTTATCTCTTTGTAAAAACTGTATTAAATAGTTTGAATAGTGCCCCCCTTCAGGGAATCTTTTCTATGCTTTAGCAAATGTCACACCCTTTCTAACTTTAGATCAGCTTTCAATATGTTATCCTTTGCACTTTCAGTTGAATATCCTTGAGAGTTCCTTTAATGTGAAATTTTTACAGTGTACTTCTTCTGGGACACCACCTTTTGGCCACACCCTTTATTTATACTTATAAATTTGCCTTCTAGCTGTGGACACTTTCTTTCTTTCTTTTTATTGGGTGCACCACATGGAATGTGGGATTTTAGTTCCCCATCCAGGGATAGAATCCATGCCCCCTGCAATGGAAGTTCCAAGTCTTAACCACTAGACTGCCAGAGAAGTCCAGCGTACACTTTCCTGAATAGCAGCAATGTCAACATTCTGAATATAGAAATATGTTAGGTATATTTCAGATATATTAGATACTACATTAGATAATATCAGAATAATCCTAATACAGTAACAACTGTTACTATCTTTGCTGTAAATTTCATTCCAAAACTCCCTGGCGGGTTCTAGACCAGACACAGTAGGACTTCCCTGGTGGTCAGTGGTTAAGACTGAGCTTCCAACACAGGGGGCGTGGGTTTGATCCCTGGTCGGGGAACTAGGATCCCAAATGCTGCGGTCCAAAAAGTAAAAGCAGTGACTTCATGGAGCCCAGCATTGAAGAGGACTGTGAGGCTACTGTTTAGGGTTGACAGAAAAGAGTGCTTCAATTGATGGGCAAGGTCTGTCAAACTGCAGGGAAAAGAGAGTACCCATGCTCTGCACAGGCCATTCCTGGGCTAGAGCCGGCTTTTAGTTGCCAGCACATCAAAAGATATGTGATCTCTCAAGGGTGGACTTGTGCCAACCAACCAAATTTATAAGACATTGATTTATTGACTTTAACTAGAAATATAAGTGTGCCCCAGTTATGAAGTGGGACTCTGTGTGGCATAAAGAAGAGATTCAGTCTTTGGAGTCAGCTTGACCTAACTTTGTACCATGGCTGCATCTCTCACCAGCTGCATGGCTCCTCAGACCACTCAGTTGATAAGGACATTGACACTGTGTTTGAGACTGGAAGGAAAAACATGTCCTGATTAATGACCCATGTCTGAAGCAGTCAAGGGGAGGAGTAGGGGTGGCTATTTTGCTATATATTGAGGTATGTCCTAGTTTTTACAAAGTGATGCATTCTCTTCCAATGGGAAGTCTATTTTCTAGAATTTAAAAACTGCTTTTGAGTATGGATATAAAAGATGTTTGCTGCAGGATTTTATGTCTGGTATCATCAAGCTATCTTCATGATACCAGTACAAATGACACGTGAATAAGAAATGATCACTTGTGGCTCACCCACTCTCCTGCCCAGAGCTGGAGAAAAAAAGTCAGATTTTGTATCCTGCCCATCCTCCATTTCATATATACCTTACATACCACCTGTGCTAAGAGGAATATTATACAAGCCACAAAGGGGAGCTACACAGACTATTTAACATTTTCTAGTAGTCATGTGAAAAAAGTAAAATGTTTCTACATGTTTTCACAAAAATTTTATCATACAATTTTATTACTCATTATCCTTTGTCCTACATACTCTCCCTCTCCGAGAATAATCTTCTTATCTGGCATTTGGCCTCAGGACTGCTATCTCAGAGGAGGAGACTGGCAGTCTGGTCCTCTCACGTCTCTGACCTCCCTGGTGTGCAGGTGCTCCTGGGTGGCTGACAGCGGCTGCCCAGCCTGGAACTTGGGGCTCTCTCTGTGGAACACTGGGGACTCCACAAGCCCTCCTTGGGCAGGCTCTCAGCCATGCTAAATTATTTTTCTATCTTGGATTCACTCAAAATTTCCCCTATAATCATGTATTTTTAAAAACTTGGACAAAAGGACAGGTTTCTTTCTTAACTTCTTCAAGCTGCCTTTATGGAAGTGAATCTATGGTTCTCAGATTCAGCAGGTCTGGGATGGGGCTCAAAGTTTGCATGACTCAAAGTTCCCAAGGGATGGCAATGCTCCTGGTCCAGGGACCACACTTTGAGGATGACTCATACATACTGGGTTAACCAAAAAGTTCATTTGGATCCTGAACAGATCTTTTGGCCAACGTTATTTGTTTAATTGGAGGAAGGAGATGAGGACAATTTGGTATTTGAAAGTAAAAGAATTTTGTAAAGTGGAAAGCTTCAGGTTACATTTGCCTCCAAAAGAAGCTAATTCCAATTCTTCTCCAGTGAAGCGAAGTGAAAGTCGCTCAGTCGTGTCCATCTTTTCGACCCCATGGACTATACAGTCCATGGAATTCTTCAGGACAGAATACTGGAGTGGGTAGCCTTTCCCTTCTCCAGGGGATCTTCCCAACCCAGGGATGGAACCCAGGTTTCCTTCATTGCAGGCGGATTCTTTACCAGTTGAGCCACAAGGGAAGCCCATTCTCCAGAACCATGCCCCAGACACTGCCTCTTCTGAAACTTCTACCCCACCCCTACTAGAGCACCCAGGCTCTCCCTCTGTGCTTGCACAGGCCTCCGCCACAGCCCTCTTCTGTCCCACGGTGCAGTAAGCATCCGGCACACATGCTGACAGCCTTCTGGGTGGCAGCACCCTGTCCCCAACACCAGAACCTCTCACACAGTCCCTCGACCAAGGAGTGCTGAATGACTGAGTGAACGAAAGACACGTGTTTGGAAGAGAAGAAGGGGACTATTTACATGTTATTTAAACCTTCTCCTAAGTGTAAGGAATAACATGACACAGGAAATTCTTTTTTAATTAAATTAAAATTGTTTACTGTAGCTGATTTAAAATGTCATGCTGGTTTCAGGTGTACCGCAGTTATTCATACATGTGAATATGTGCATACATTTTTTTCAGATTCTTTTCCCTTATACGCTATTACAAAACATTGTCTCATTTTCCCATTGTCTCATAAACTTTGGGTTTAATTATTCAAATCGGAATACAAATAGGTTCATAAATTATAATTGGTTCATATGTTCTTAAGTCCCTCTTTTTAATCACCAGGTTCCCATTCTATCACCCTTTAAAAAAAATCTTTAATTATTGAAGAAACTGGGTCGGCTGTTTCATAATGCTTCCCACAGTCTGGAGTTTGCAGATTATATTCCTGTGGTATCATTTACCCTATCTCCTCTCTCCCCTTATAGGCAGTAATTTCTTTTGAAAATGTTATATTTTATCCTTCCATTAAAAAAATAATTAAACAGCACAACATACCACACACACGTTTCTGCACAGTGTTTCAGAGGTGGTCAGTGTCCTTTTTTACAGTTGCCTAGATGGAGAAGCCTGGTAGGCTGCAGTCCATGGGGTCACTAGGAGTTGGACACGACTGAGTGACTTCCCTTTCACTTTTCACTTTCATGCATCGGAGAAGGAAATGGCAACCCACTCCAGTGTTCTTGCCTGGAGAATCCCAGGGACGGGGGAGCCTGGTGGGCTGCCGTCTATGGGGTCGCACAGAATCGGACACGACTGAAGTGACTTAGCAGCAGTAGCAGCAGCGGTACTCCATCGCATGGATGCTACATAGCTTATGCATCCAGTCCCCTACTGATAGATATTTGAGGTGTTTGAAGTTTGATGCTATTGTAAATAGTGCTGAAATTAATAGCCAATATATCTCTCTGTATTTTTGCCAGGATACCTTTGGAACTGATTCCTAGAATGGACACAGCTGAGACAAGAGATAATTGCATCTGTAGTTTTGCTAGAAATTGAAGGCACTCTGCTTTTAAATACAGTGTGTTTCTAGAAGTTGTGCCATAAAATGGATCCTGGAACAGATTCTAGTTTAGCTATCTGTTGCTAAATAACAAATAACTCCCCAAAGCAGTGGCCTAAAACAGCCCCATTTATTATCTCTCATGATTGTGCGATTTGAGCGGGGTTCCTTTGTCTGCTGCATTTGGCTGGCTGGCACACCTTGTCTGGGCTGGAGAATCCAAGACGGCTTGATTCACGTTTCACACCTCAGCTGCAGAGGCTGGGATGGCTGGACGCTGGCTGAGCTTCTCTCTCTCCCTGTGGTTTCACATCATTTAGAATTACAAGCTTCTTAAACCTGGTGGTCTAGATCCCAAGGCATTAGAACTGAAAGTTGCAAGGGCTCTTAAGTCCCAGGCCCAAAGTCATAGGACGTTATTTTAACTTCTATTGAGCGTGTCTCAAGGCCACCAGATTCAAGGGGATGGGGAACAAACTCTGTCTGTTGTTGGGATGGGCAACATATGCACAGACATGAAAAAAAGCTGTTTTTTTAATGAACTGATTTGGCTGTGTGGACCTTAGTTGTAGCACACAGGAACTTCCTTGTGTCATGCAGGACCTTTCATTGTGGCGCACAGACTCTCTAGTTGTGGCTCGTAGGCTTCGTTGCTCCATAGCACGTGGGATCTTAGTTCCCTGACCAGGGATTGAACCTGCTTCCTTTGCATTGCAAAGCAGTTTCTTAACCACTGGACTACGAGGGAAGTCCCAGCCATCTTTGCAGACAATTTACCACAGGTCGTAACAGGGTTATATGCCCTATACAGATCACAGACACATGCCCTGTTCTGACCTACTTCAGCATCAGCTGACTCTGTGGAAAGGGTCCATTTAGGGTGCTGAAAAGTGAAATACCGTTTTATATTGCAGTTCAGTGTGTATAGTGGTAAAATCCCAGCGGGCCCCAAGTGGAGAAGACATCTGTCAGGCAAAAGGGAGAAAGCCCTCCTTTGAGGCAGGGCACTTGATCTAGGCCTAGACCCTAACCCTATCAACAGCTATGGTATTCATTCATTCTACCAGTGCTTAGTGAAGAACACAGTTCCAGGCTCCAGGAGCACAGTGCTGGGGTCCAGCGGTTAGGACTCTGTGCACCCAATGCAGGGGCTTTTGTCCTTCGACTCCTCTCTTTCTAACACCCCACATGCCATCAGTCAGCTTGCCCTGTTGTCCTGCCTTCAGAACAGGTCTCAAATTCAACTTCTCCATATTCCTCCCCCGCACCAGGCCTCCATAACCT
Source organism: Bos taurus (assembly GCF_002263795.3). Taxonomy (NCBI): domain Eukaryota; kingdom Metazoa; phylum Chordata; class Mammalia; order Artiodactyla; family Bovidae; genus Bos; species Bos taurus. The sequence goes on along the minus strand of NC_037328.1, from coordinate 152,939,703 downwards.
CTCAGCTTTTAACAGAGCTCCCGCTTCCCCTCACGCGTCCCTGGGTCTATTCCCTACACAACTGCCAGAGTAAACTTCTAAAATGAAAAGTAAAGTCACAGAATGTCCCTCCTCAAAACCCTCCAATGGCTTACCACAGTAAAGAAATAAGAAGTCAAACGTTCACCCTCTGATCTGACTTACAAGGCCCGGATTGTTCTAAGCCCCTGGCTCAGGCTTCAGCCTCACCTTCTGCTACGCTCTCCTGTCCTTGAGGCATCCCAGCCCCAGCAGCCTTCTTTATATGTCTTGAACATGCTGCCTCCTTGGAACATTGCTCTTTCCACTCCATCTCTGCGTGACTGAAAATTCATTTTTGAGGTCTCACTTTCCAGACAACCAACCCCAGCTAAAGGAGCCCATGGTTAAAATTTACAAACTAGGGCAAGAGGCTTTTATTCATCATTGTACCCTTTGGCTTTAGTTATCAGAACCTAGTAAGGCATAAACATATGCTTACAGGCTTCACAGTATTGATCATTCCCTGAAAAATACCTTATCCATTTTCCTATTATGTCCCTCTCCCCCATTCAGTATACACTGGCAAAGGGAGAAAGGCCAGGGCTCTTAGCTATTTTGCTCTCTACACTACTTCTCGCCCTTACAATGGAGCCTAGCATACAACTGGATCTCAATGAACATCTGTTAACTGTATGAGTGAATGTGCTGGCATGCATTAAAAAATACAGGAGTCACATTGAAGTTACAAAGGAAGAATCTGTTCCAGAAGAAAAGCTGTTCTATCCCCCTCACCTCAATTATATCCTTCTAAACCTTGACCTCCAATCCCACCTCAACGTTATCCTGATGTCAAGGGTTATGGTACCCGTTCATTATGTTTTCCATCAGGGAAATGCATGTCAGCCTAATCACCCTAAAGTGACATACAGTTCCTACAGGGCGACATACCTCTTTGCTTCCTATAAAAACGTATCCTTTCAGGGTTGTGTGAAATGTAGATGTTCTGGTGATGGGTTCTAATGGTATTTTCTTTGGTCTTTGAGATAAGCAATCATGACCTAGCCAGAACCAAATAGACATAATGGAAAGAAAAACACAGCTCTGCGTAAGTGGAGGCAAACAAGTGTGGATGAGGGTACCTTCTCTGCACCGTGTGTGTGTGTGTGTGTGTGTGTGTGTGTGTGTGTGTGTGTGTGTGGCGCGCGCGCGCACTTAATCAGTCAGTCATATCTGACTCTTTGTAACCCCATGGACTGTAGCCCACCAGGCTTCCCTGTCCATTGGATTTTCCAGGCAAGAATACCGGAGTGGGTTGCCATTGCGTCCTCCAAGGGATCTTCCCAACCCAGGAACTGAATCTAAATCTTCTGTGTCTCCTGCACTGCAGGTGGATTCTTTACTCGCTGAACCATCCAGGAAGCCCCCTCTACGCTCCAAATGGACTAACAAACAATGAACCTGATTTAGCCTGCTGCCGGGCAAATTCTTCATGCTTCTATTTCCTCTTCCTGTAACATCTAAACAATTATGCTTATTCCTCTAACTTCCTTTGGATAGATGTATTACTTTATATCACAGAATGTTAGACCCTGAGGTCGCCTGGGAATAATTTAATCCATATCCAAATGTAGAAACCAAGGCCAGGTGAGATCAAGTGATTGGCCCCAGCTCACAGCTAATTGGGCTTCCCTGGTGGCTCAGACGATAAAGAATCTGCCTGCAATGCAGGAGACCTGGGTTCAATCTTTGGATCAGGAAGATCCCCTGGAGAAGGGAATGGCTACCCACTCCAGTATTCTTGTCTGGAGAATTGTACGGACAGAGGAGCCTGCCGGGCTACAGTTCATGAGGTCACAAAGTCGAACATGACTGAGTGACAAACACTTTCGCTTTCACAGCTCATTATTGGCAGGGCTGGAACTAGAGCTCCAATCTCCAGAACCTCGAGTCACTGTTCTTTCTGACTCTACATATTGCAATGCTTGCCCTGTTGTTTAGCTTCTTACAGGTATATGCATTATCTTTGTGTTAGTTCATACAGTTCTTGAGAACAGTGATAATAATTAGTCTCTCCCACAATGTTAGTCGTATATAAAGAAATACTTATTAAATGAATGAGTAGTCTGCCACCAGTCCAGAGCAGCTGCCACCCTCCCTGTCGTAATCCTTAGTAACTTCCCGGTTACCCCTCCCCCATCATTCCCTGAACAGTTTAGCACCTGCCTGTCTTTCTCTCCACCTGATTCCAGCTTTGTTTGGTGACTCCAACAAGCTCATAAATGACCCATCCGACACTCTGGCCACTCAGTTTCCTGAACACCTCTCCTCCAGTGATCTTTTCCTCCACCCTCAGCTACCCATCCCATGTTTGCATAGCTCTAAATGTCGACTTTAAGCACTTCACTACTTGACCGCCACCTCCTGTCTCCTAGTTCACATACTGCAATACCTGCACTCCGACCACCGTCCACCCACATCAGCAGCTCTGGTCCTTTAGCCCCATTCATTTTTCACTGTCCTTCCTCTCCCCACTCTCTTCTTCATCCAGCCTCCACTCCCTGGGCCACCAATGTCTTCTCCTGTCTGGGTGCAACTACTTTTTGTCTGTCGAGCTTGCCCAGAAAAACTACAATCCTGGTTAAAGCCAGTCCTCTGCCTACTTTGGCCTTGCACCCAAGAAGTGGGACAAACCTGGTTAAAACTGTCATAACTGTGACTTTATTTAAACTTGTGATCATCAACTGCAGGAGGGCCCTGGGCATGGCCCAGTACCTCTGCTTCCTTTGTCTACCCTCTCAGTCTTCCAGATGCCCTATGCCCAGTGCTCCCTCTTATTTGAAACTCTCATCTATTGAGACACTGCGAAGAAAACAAAAAACTAAAAAGAGAGGTAATAGCATCTTGTCCACTTATCTCATCTTCTCTACTCTCCCAACCTCCACACTGTGAGATGGATGACGTATCTGTGCTCTTAATTATGGATACATTTTCTGTTTAGCCGATTCTCCATGTGTCTCACATTGCTTTTGTTTCAGGCCATCTTATTAAGGATGTTTTGTAGAGTGGACAGCTTTGGGGATAGGAACAGTATCTTCCTTTGGAACCAACATCAGGGAAGCTTACTGAGCACTGTAATGAAGGTAACGTCTCTCTCTGGAGCAAAGGACAGGCATGTTTGTGCATGCATGCTCAGTCACTTCAGTCATGACCTACTCTTTCAGACCTTATGGACTGTAGCCTGTCAGGGTCCTCTGTCCATGGGATCCTCCAGGAAGAAATACTGGAGTGAGTTGCCATGGCCTCCTCCAGGGGATCTTCTTGATCCAGGGATAGAACCTGGGTCTCCTGCATTGCAGGCAGATTCTTTACTGCTGACCCATCAAGAAAGCTCACAGGCATGTTTATTGTCCCAAATAAAAGATTCAGGTTCACTGAGTTCATATGCCTCACTTGCAGTGCATGTGCATGCAATTTTTGTCCTATATTCTATTAATATAGTATATTACATTAATTGATTTTCAGATGTTAAACTAACTGCATTCCTGAAATAAGTCCAACAGACTCATGGTGTGTGTGTGTGTGTAAAGTATATTTCAATGTTAATGTTGAACTCTTTTTGATATTATCAAAATAATTTGATATTTTCAGATGTTAAATTGTTTGGTAATTTGATATTTCCAGATGTTAAACTAATCTTGATTCCTGAAATAAACCCAACTTGGCCACAGTGTATATATCCCCTTCATGGACCACTGCCTTGTTGTGGTGAAGGGGCTTATGAATGAAGCTATGAGCCATGCTCTGCAGGGCCACCCAAGACGGATGGGTCATAGCAGAGAGTTCTGACAAAACGTGATCCACTGGAGGAGGGAATGGCAAACCACCCCAGTGTACTCGTATGAGAACACAGTGAACTGTATGAGAGGTCAAAAAGACAAGACACTGAAAGACGAGGTCTGAAGGTGTCCAGTATGCTACTCGGGAAGAGCAGAGGAGAGTTCATGTAAGAATAAACACTGACATCATAGGAATCAGCACACGAAAATGGACGGGGACGGGTGAATTTAATAAAGAGGACCATTACATCTACTACTGCAGGCAAAAATCCCTTAGAAGAAACAGAGTAGCCCTCGTGACCAACAGTCTGAAATACAGGACTTGGGTACAACCTCAAAAAGTACAGAATGATCTTGGTTCATTTCCAAGGCAAGCCATTCAACATTACAGTAATCCAAGTCTAGGACACTGCCACCGATGCCGAAGAAACTGAACTCGATCAATTCTAGGAAGACCTAGAAGACCTCCTAGAACTAACACCAAAAAGAGATGTTCTACTCATCATCTGGGATTGGAATGCAAAAGTAGGAAATCAAGATATCTCTGGAGTAACAGGCAAGTCTGGCCTTGGATAACAAAATGAAGCAGGGCAAAGGATAACTGAATTCTGCCAAGAGAATGCACTAGTCATAGCAAATACTATTTTTCAACAACACAAGAGACAATTTTACACATGGACATCACCAAATGGTCAATACCAAAGTCAAATCGATTACATTCTTTGTAGCTGAAAATGGAGAATTTGTATACACTCAGCAAAAACAAGACCTGGAGTTGACTGTGGCCCAGATCATCAGCTTCTTATAGCAAAATGCAGGCTTAAACTAGCCAGGTATGACTTCAATCAAATCCTGTATGAATTCACAGTAGAGGTAATGAATAGATTCAAGGGACTAGATCTAGATAACAGTGTGCCTGAAGAACTATGGACAGATGCCTGTAATACTGTACAGGAGGTGGTGAACAAAACCATACCAAAGAAAAAGAAAAGCAAGAAGGCAAAGTGGTTATCTGAGGAGGTTTTACGAATAGTGGAAGAACAAAGAGAAGCGAAAAGCAAGGGAGAGAGGGAATCCAATTAAACGCAGAGTTTCAAAGAACAGCTAGAAGAAACAAGAAGGCCTTCTTCAATGAACAGTGTTTAATATTAGAAGAAAATAACAAAGGGGGAAAGACCGGAGATCTCTTCAGGAAAATTGGAAACGTCAAGGGAGCATTCTACCCAAAGATGGGCACAATAAAGGATAAATACGGTAGAGACCTAGTATATGCTGAAGAGATCAAGAAGAGATGGAAAGAATACAAGGAAGAACTGGATAAAAAAGATTGTAATGAACTGGATTACTCCAATGGTGTGTTTAGTCACCCAGAGCCAAATATTCTGGAGTGCGAAGTCACGTGGGCCTTAGAAAGCACTGTTGTTAATAAAGCTAGTGGATGTGATGAAATTCCAGCAGGACTATTCAAATCCCTAAAGGATGATGCCATCAAGGTTTTGCATTCATTATGTCAGCAAATCTGGAAGACCCAGCAGTGGCCACAGGACTGGAAAAGGTCAATCCTCATCCCAATTCCCAAGAAGGGTAGTACCAAAGAATGTGCTAACCATCAGACAGTTGCACTCATCTCCCATGCTAGTAAGGTCATGCTTAAAATCTTGCATGCTAGGCTTCAGCATTATGCAAATCAAGAACTTGTCCAAGTTGGGTTCAGAAAAGTAAGAGGAACTAGACAGCAAATTGCCAGCATTCGCTAGATGATAGAGAAAGTTAAGGGAATCTCAGAAAGACATCTACTTCTGTTTCATTGACTACGCTAAAGCCTTTGAGTGAGATCATGACAAACTGTGGAAAGCTCTTAGAGAGATGGGAATACCAGACCATCTTACCTATCTCCTGAGAAACCTGTATATGGGTCTAGAAGCAACAGTTAGAACCCTGTATGGAACAACTGATCGGTTCGAGATCAAGAAAGGGGTATGGCAGGGCTGTCTGCTGTCACCCTATTTGTTTAATCTAAATGCTGAGCACATCATGAGGAATGCCAGACAGGATGAGTTACAAGCTGGAATCAAGATAGGTAGGAGAAACATCAATAACCTCAGATATGTAGATGATACCACTCTAATGGCAAAAAGCAAAAAGGATCTGAAGAGGCTATTGATGAGGGTTGAGGAGGAGAGTGAAAGAGCCAGCTTAAGACTAAATATTAAAAAACGAAGATCATGGCATCCAGCCCCATTACTACATGGCAAATAGAAGGGGAAAAGGTGGAAGCAGTGACAGATTTACTCTCCTTGGGCTCCAAAATCACTGCGAACGGTGACTGCAGCCATGACACCAGAAGATGATTGCTTCTTGGCAGGAAAGCAATGACAAACCTAGACAGTGTGTTGAAAAGCAGAGACATTACTCTGCTGACAAAGGTCTGTATAGTCAAGGCAATGGTCTTCCCAGTGGTCATGTATGGTTGTGAGAGCTGGACAGTAAAGAAGGTAGAACGCCAAAGAATTGATGCCTTCGAACTGTAGTGCTGGAGAAGATTCCTAAAAGTCCCTTGGACAGCAAGAAGATCAAACCAGTCAATCTTAAGGGAGATCAACCCTGAATATTCACTGGAAGGACTGATGCTGAAGCAGAAGCTCAGTATTTTGGTCATCTGATGCAAACAGATGACTCATTGGAAAAGTCCCTGATGCTGGGAAATACCTGCTTCTGTTACGTGCATAGTGTTTCTATCCTTTATTGTGTCCATCTTTGCATGAAATATTTCCTTGTATCTCTAATTTTCTTGAAGAGATCTCTAGTCTTTCCCATTATATTGTTTTTCTTTATTTCTTTGCACTGATCACTGAGGAAGGCTTTCTTATCTCTCTTTGAAGATATTCTTTGGAACTCTGCATTCAAGTAGGTATATCTTTCCTTTCCTCCTTTGCCTTTTGCTTCTCTTTTTTTCTCAGCTATTTGTAAGGCCTCCTCAGACAACCACTTTGCTTTTTTGCATTTATTTTTCTTGGGAATGGTCTTGATCACTGCCTCTTGTATAATATCGTGAACTGCTGTCCGTAGTTCATCAGGCACTCTGTCTGTCAGATCTAATCCCTTGAATCTGTTTGTCTCTTCCACTGAATAATTATAAGGGATTTGATTAGGTCATACCTGAAAGGCCTTGTGGTTTTCCCTACTTTGTTAAACTTAAGTCTGAATTTGGCAATAAGAAGTTCATGATCTGAGCCACAGTCATCTCTTGGTTTTGTTTTTGCTGACTGTATAGAGCTTCTCCATCTTTGGCTGCAAAGAATATAATCAATCTGATTTTGGTATTGACCATCCGGTGATGTCCATGTGTAGAGTCATCTCTTGTGTTGTTGGAAGAGGGTGTTTGCTATGACCAGTGTGTTCTCTTGGCAAAACTCTGTTGGCTTGTGCCCTGTTTCATTTTGTACTCCAAGGCCAAATTTGCCTGTTGCTCCTGGTATTTCTTAACTTCCTACTTTTGCATTCCAGTCCCCTACAATGAAAAGGATATCTTTTTTGAGTGTTAGTTCTAGAAGGTCTTGTAGGTCTTCATAGAACTGTTGAACTTCAGCTTCTTCAGCACTACTGGTTGGGGTGTAGACTTGGATTGCTGTAATATTGAATGGTTTGCCTTGGAAACAAACAGATCATTCTGTCATTTTTGAGATTGCACCCAAGTACTACATTTCGGACTCTTTTGTTGACTATGAGGGCTACTCTGTTTCTTCTAAGGAATTCTTGCCCACGCTAGTAGATATAATGGTCATCTGAATTAAATTCACCCATTCCTGTCCATTTTTGTTCACTGATTCCTAAAACATCAATGTTCACTCTTGCCATCTCCTGTTTGACCACATTCAATTTGCCTTGATTCATGGACCTAACATTCTGGGTTCATATGCAGTATTGTTCTTTACAGGATCAGACTTTACTTCCATCACCAGTCACATCCACAACTGGGCAATGTTTCTGCTTTGGCTTAGCCTCTTCATTCCTTCTGGAGCTTTCTCCGCTCTTCTGTGGTAGCATATTGGGCATCTACTGGCCTAAGGAGTTTATCTTTCAGTGTCGTATCTTTTTGCCTTTTCATATTGTTTGTGGGGTTCTCAACACAAGAATACTGAAGTGGTTTGCCATTCCCTTCTCCAGTGGGCCACATTTTGTCAGAACTCTCCACCATGACCCGTCCGTCTTGGGCGGTTCATGGTCCACAGGGTTGCTAAGAGTTGGACACAACTGGGTGAATGAACAACATATATATATACACCGTGCTTAGTTGCTCAGTCATGTCTGACTGTTTGGGACCCTTTGGACTGTAGCCCACCAGGCTTCCCTGTCCATGGGATTTTCTAGGCAAGAATACTGGAGTGGGTTGCCATTTCCTCCTCCAGGCGATCTTCCTGACTCAGGGATCGAACCTGCATCTCCTGTGTCTCCTGAATTTCAGGTGGATTCTTTACCCACTGAGCCATCAGGGAAACTATATATAAAATTATATATTATATATACTTTTTATGTATTATACATACATATATATTTTATTTTTTTTATTTTATTTTTTTTTTTATGCTGTATTTTCTGTTTTCTCTAGATTTTTTTTTTCTCTGTCTCTGGTTTTCAACAGTTTATTATGTGCCTAAAGTATCATTTAGGGATTCCCAGGTGGCTCAGGGGTAATGAATCTGCATGCTAATACAGGAGACATGGGAGATATGAGTTCTACCCCTGGGTTGGGAAGATTCCCTGGAGAAGGAAATGGCAACCCACTCCAGTAGTTTTCTTGCTGGGAGAATCCCATGGACAGAGGAGCCTGGGAGACTACAGTCCATAGGGTTCGCAAAGAATTAGACATGACTGAGTGACTGAACATGCATGCTAAATGTCATTTGCTTTATATTTATCCTCTTCCCGGTTTAAAAATATGCAATTTGATGGCTTTTGTCAGATTTGGGGAAATTCTGAGACAAAACTGCTTCAAATATTGCTCGATCCCATTGTTTCTCTTTTTCTGACATTCCAATTACATGTGTGTTAAATTTTGTTCTTCATGTCTCATATATGAATTTTGTTCTTTTCTGTATTTTTTGTTCTCCTCCACCCTCATATCTTCAATGAGGTGCTTCAATCTGGGTGGGTTTTTTTTTTTTTTTCCTCTTACTGAACCTATCTTCTGGAGTTCACTAATTCTATGTTTTGCAATGTCTAATCTGCTATTAAACTCATACATTGAAGTCTTAAGTATTTTTTTTTTTCAATTTTAGGCTTTCCATTTTTTATTCTTTTTTTTTTAATTTTTCAGCACTTTATTATTTTTTTTTATTTGATAAATTTAACGCCTTTTATTGCCATACCTCATTTTACTGTGCTTTGCTTTAGTGAGCTTTATAGATACATGTTTGTTTGTTTGTTTGTTTTTTCCTTGTTAATTTTCTGTTTAGTTGATCTATCCATAAGTGTGAGTGGGGTATTAAAGTCTCCCACTATTATTGTGTTATTGTTAATTTCTCCTTTCATACTTGTTAGGATTTGTCTTACATACTGCGGTGCTCCCATGTTGGGTGGATATATATTTATAATTGTTATATCTTCTTCTTGGATTGATCCTTTGATCATTATGTAGTGACCTTCTTTGTCTCTTTTCACAGCCTTTGTTTTAAAGTCTAGTTTATCTGATACGAGTATTGTGACTCCTGCTTTCTTTTGGTCCCAATTTGCATGGAAAATCTTTTTCCAGCCCTTCACTTTCAGTCTGTATGTGTCCCCTGTTTTGAGGTGGGTCTCTTGTAGACAACATATGTAGGGGTCTTGTTTTTGTATCCATTCAGCCAGTCTTTGTCTTTTGGTTGGGGCATTCAACCCATTTACGTTTAAGGTAATTACTAATAAGTATGATCCCGTTGCCATTTACTTTATTGTTTTGGGTTCGAGTTTATACACCATTTTTGTGTTTCCTGTCTAGAGAATATCCTTTAGTATTTGTTGGAGAGCTGGTTTGGTGGTGCAGAATTCTCTCAGCTTTTGCTTGTCTAAAAAGCTTTTGATTTCTCCTTCATACTTGAATGAGATCCTTGCTGGGTACAATAATCTGGGCTGTAGGTTATTTTCTTTCATCATTTTAAGTATGTCTTGCCATTCCCTCCTGGCTTGAAGAGTTTCTGTTGAAAGATCAGCTGTTATCCTTATGGGAATTCCCTTGTGTGTTATTTGTTGTTTTTCCCTTGCTGCTTTTAATATTTGTTCTTTGTGTTTGATCTTTGTTAATTTGATTAATATGTGTCTTGGGGTGTTTCTCCTTGGGTTTATCCTGTTTGGGACTCTCTGGGTTTCTTGGACTTGGGTGATTATTTCCTTCCCCATTTTAGGGAAATTTTCAACTATTATCTCCTCAAGTATTTTCTCATGGTCTTTCTTTTTGTCTTCTTCTTCTGGAACCCCTATGATTCGAATGTTGTAGCATTTAATATTATCCTGGAGGTCTCTGAGATTGTCCTCATTTCTTTTAATTCGTTTTTCTTTTATCCTCTCTGATTCATTTATTTCTACCATTCTATCTTCTAATTCACTAATCCTATCTTCTGCCTCTGTTATTCTACTATTTTTTGGCTCCAGAGTGTTTTTAATTTCATTTATTGCATTATTCATTATATATTGACTCTTTTTTATTTCTTCTAGGTCCTTGTTAAACCTTTCTTGCATCTTCTCAATCCTTGTCTCCAGGCTATTTATCTGTGATTCCATTTTAATTTCAAGATTTTGGATCAATTTCACTATCATTATTTGGAATTCTTTATCAGGTAGATTCCCTATCTCTTCCTCTTTTGTTTGGTTTGGTGGGCATTTATCCTGTTCCTTTATCTGCTGGGTATTCCTCTGTCTCTTCATCTTGTTTAAATTGCTGAGTTTGGGAGTCCTTTCTGTATTCTGGCAGTTTGTGGAGTTCTCTTTATTGTGGCGTTTCCTCGCTGTGTGTGGGTATGTAGAGGTGGCTTGTCAAGGTTTTCCCTAACCAGGAAACCTTGACAAGCCACCTCTACATACATATATATTTTAATGTTGAACTTGATATTTTGCTAAGAATTTTTAAATATTTGTCCATGAAGAACTGTTCTGTAGCTTTTTTTTTTTTTTTCTTCTTGTGAGGTCTTTGGCTATGGTATTGGGGGTAACACTGGCCTCATAAATTGGAAAGTGTTCTCTTTTTTGTCTTCTGAAAGAGTTTATTAAAGGCTAGTACTATTCCTTCTTTAAACATTTGATAGAATTCATCTGTAAAGCCATCTGGGGGAGATTCTGTTTGTGAGATTTTAAATCACTAATTCAATATATTATTTTTGTTCAGTTGCTTAGTCTTGTCTGATTCTGTGACCCCAAGGACTGCAGCATGCCAGTCCTCTTTATCCTTCACTATCTCTTAAAACTCGCTTAAACCCAAATCCCCTGAGTTGGTGATGCCATCCAAGCATCTCATCCTCTGTTGCCCGCTTCTCTTCCTGCCTCAATCTTTCCTAGCACAGGGTCTTTTCCAGTGAGTCGGCTCTTCCCATCAGGTGGGCAAAGTATTGGAGCTTCAGCATCAGCCCTTCCAAAGAATAGTCAGGTCTGATTTCCTTTAGGACTGACTGGTTTGATCTCCTTGCCATCCAAGGGACTTCAAAAGTCTTCTCCAGCACCACATTCAAAAGCAATTAAAATTCTTTACTTGTAGGTTTAATCAAATATTCTATTTCTTCTTGAGTTGGTTTTGTGTACTTCTAGAAATTTGTTCACTTAATCCAAGTTTTTTAATTTGTTGGCATCGAGTTGTCAATAATATTCCCTTGTTTAATTGCTCAGTCATGTCTGACTCTTCTGTGACCCCCATGGACTATAGCTCTCCAGACTCCTCTGTCCATGGGATTTCCCAGGCAAGAATACAAGAATGAGTTGCCATTTTCTTCTCCAGATATTCCCTTAGAATACTTTTAATTTCTGTAGGGTTGGTAGCAATACCCTTTGTTTATTTCTGATGTTGATAATTAGTGCCTTTTCTCTTGTTTCTTTAGTCAGTCTAGTTAAGTATTTGCCAATTTTGTTGATCTTTTCTAAGAACCAAATTAAAAATTTTTGTCTATTGTTTTTCTTTTATAACACTTATCATTTCACTCCTTCTTGCTTTGGGTTTCTTTTGTTCATTGTTTTCTAGTTTTTTTAGGGGGAAGCTTAGATTTTTGATTTTAGACCTTTTTTCTTTTCTGATATAAGAAACTAAAGCTATATACTTCACTCTAAGGACTGTTATAGATCCATCCCATAACTTTTGATATGTTGTGTTTTTGTTTTCATTCAGTCCAACTTATTCAATTTCCCTTACAATTTCTTCTTTAATTCATTGGTTATCTAGCAGGGTGTTGCTTCCAAATTTGTGGTATTTTTCCAGATTTATTTGTTATGGATCTCTAATTTCATTGTGATCAAAGGCTGTACTTTGTATAAATTCAATATTCTTTACTTTATTGGAACTTATTTTGGACTCCAGTATATGGTCTATCCTAGAAAGTGTTCCACATGCACTTGAAAAAAAAATGTGTATGTTGCAATTATTGAGTGGAGTGTTCTATAAATACTAGTTAATGCAAGTTGATTGATAGTGTTGTCTTCTAAAGGTGTACTATCAATTATTTAAAGTAAGTTGCTGAAATTTCTGTTATTGATTGTCTATTTCTTCTTTCATTTCTGCTGGGTTTTGTTTCATACATTTTGGGAGTTGGTTCTTAGATGTATATATAATTGTTACATTCTCTAGATATTTCAATCTTTTATCAAAATGTCTTCAGTTAGACCATATTGTTTATCCATTCTATAAATAACAGCTTACATAGCTAAACTCAACCTCCCACTCCAACCATCCTCCAAAACCCTCCTCCTAGCAACCATAAGTCTGTTTTCCATGTCTATGAGTCTGTTTTTGTTTTGTAAATAGGTTCATGTGTGTTATATATTAGTTTCCACATATAAGTGATATCACATGGTATTTGTCTCTTTCTGACTTATTTCACTTGGTATGATAATCTCTAGGTCTATCCATGTTACTGCAGATGGTATTACTTATTCTTTTTTATAGCTGAGTAGTACTCCATTGTGTATATGTACCACATCTTCTTTATCCATTCATCTGTCGATGGACATTTAGATTGCTTCCATGTCTTGGCTATTGTGAATAGTGCTTCTATGAACATAGGGGTGCATGTATCTTTTTGAATTACTTTTTTGTCTGGATAAACACCCAGGAGTGGGATTGCTGATCATACCATAATTCTATCTTCAGTGTTCTAAGGAACCTCCTTACTGCTTTTTGTAGTGGTTGTACCCACTTACATTCTCTTGTGTCTCTTTTTTACACATTGTATCTTTTCCATCCTTTACTTTATATCTACTTATATCTTTGAATTTCAGTGTGTCTCTTGCTGACCTGTGACACAGAGTCAGATCTTACTATTTTATTCAGCCTGATAAAATCTGCCTTTTCAGTAGCGTGTTCAGTCCAATCACATTTAATGTGCTTATTGATACAGTCACACTTTCTTTTGCCATTTTCTACATCTCATGCCTTTTTTATTCCAATAAAGTAATGAAATCATGAAGCGCCAATACATCTGTAAACTACTCAAACAATTCTCACCAAATAAAATATGCACAATACAGAAAAACAGAAGAAAGGATTCATATTTCTTTCACTCAAAACTTTATTTAATGTTGCAGTGTATTTTCTTGTATGGTCTTCCCTGGTGGCTCAGTGGTAAAGAAACCCCCTGACAATGCAGGAGATGCAGGCTTGATCCCTGGGTCAGGAAGATCCCCTGGAGAAGAAATGGCAACACACTCTAGTATTCTTGCCTGGGAAATCCAATGGACAGAGAGCCTGGTGAGCTACAGTTCATGGGGTCACAAAAAGTCAGATATGACTAAGTGACTAAGCAACAAATATTTTCTTTGAGAGTTAAAACAAATTTTTTGGGGGGGTTCAGATATTTGCTTGCTTGGTTTTTAAGAATTTATATCAAACTCTGTATACAACTGTATATTTTTACCTCAGGCAGTCTATTATATGCATTTTCCATGTATTTCAACCACAGTGGAGCAATTACCAGCAGACAGATAATTAAAGCAGTTAAGCAGAGACCCCCTCAGAAGAGCTTTTGACTCAGTGAAATGGTTCCAAGGGCCCTGTTGTTGAAATAATTGCTCTTGTCAAAGAACTGGACAGGTCCAGGGTTGGTTTGGAAGACAAGATGACTGAGCAGCATTTGGTCATCACCAGTCTTGGTTATACTTGGTTCTCAGTTTCTTTGTGAAACATAACAAACAAAAGGCATTTTTTCCTGTACGTTGGTAAAGTCTACATGTAAAATGGCTGTATTTAGTGTCTTGGAGAAGTAGCATGAACTATTTTTTTCCTGTAGATTATGGTATCTCACATGGTATGAAGCTTATTGATTTAATGATAGTTTAATGTTTTGTCTGCTTGTCTATTAGTTTTTAAATGGTACATCTGCCAATTTCTCTATAGAGTCCCATTAACTTTTGCTTTATGTGGTTAAGTGCACACAAGTTTATGAATATATCATGGGGGATAGTTCCTTTTATGATTCTTACAAATCATCTCTTTATCTCAATTAATCCTTCTTGCTTAAATTATATCTGGTATTAATGTTATTAGAGGAACAATTTTTTGGTTAGTATTTTCTTGGTATATAGTTTTCTTTAATTGCCTTTCCTCAAACTTCTTCTATGTTCTAACCATTATCTTGCAAACAGCATATAGTTGGGTTTCTTTATGACCTGGGTTTGATCCCTGGATCGGGAAGATCCTCTGGAGAAGGGAATGGCAATCCTCTTCAGTATTCCTGTCTGGAAAATACCATGGACCGAGAAGCCTGGTGAGTTATAGTCCATGGGCTCGCAAAGAGTTGGACACAACTGAGCAACTTTTTCTTTTTGATGTTGTTACTTTTTAAAAGACAGGCCTAAACCATATATATTTTTTGTGATTAATAATATCACCAACTCAATGGACATGAGTTTGGGTGAACTCCGGGAGTTGGTGATGGACAGGGAGGACTGGCATGCTGCAATTCATGGGGTTGCAAAGAGTCAGACACGACTGAGCGACTGAACTGAACTGAATATACTTGGACTTCTTTCTACAATCTAATTGGAGTTTCCTATTTATCATAACTTTAGTTTGCTTTTTTTTTCTTTTTTGTCTGCTAACCTGGACTTTTCTCTAGGTCATTTTATTTTTCTCTGTCTATAGGTTTAGAAGGTATACATTCTATTTCTCTTATTTTGGTGAATCTCCTTCTAGGTTTAGTAAGTATATCACTAGTGGATCCTGTCATATTCAAGGCTGCCATAACCTTTTAAAAAACCTTTTATATTTGGGATGATTCCCTGGTTATAGATACCTATTCCCTAGTATAAAATTGAGAACTCAAATTCCCTGCCTCCCTTGCAGCTAGGATGCAGGCCAATACCACTGGCCCTGCTAACCAGAAGCACAAGTGGAAATGTGAGGATGTAAGGATATAAGGTCTGCATGTGGCTCCCACTGTCCTTGTGTAGGAAGAGGCCAACATCCAGTTTGTGGAGGTGGCCGTGACTGCAAGACTAAGTTTCTGACACATAACTGGCATTGATGCTGATGGCAGGAGCAGATAAAGAGAGGTTGAGCTCCTAGCATTTGGTGCTTGTTGGGAACAGCAGCACTGTCTTTATCACACCAGCTCTATCACATGGTTTAGAGCACTTTTTCTAGAAGCTCAGCCCAAGCTTGTTTTTTTTCAGCTCTCCCAGTGAGTGAAACAAAAAAATTTTACTAATGTAGTAGCTTGTCAAAGTCTAAAATTTAAAACTACCTCACTCCTTCTGAATTAAAAAAAAGTCATGTTTAACTCAGAAGTCCTTTCTGCCATCATCTATCACATTTTGGCTTCCCTAGTGGTTCAGTTGGGAAAGAATCTGCTTGCAACACAGGAGACCCAGGTTCGATCCCTGGGTTAGGAAGATCTCCTGGAGAAGGGAATGGCAACCCACTCTAGTATTCTTGCTTGGAGAATTCCATGGACAAAGGAGCTAGGCTGGTTATAGTACATGGGATCACAAAGAGTCAGACAGTCACACAGTGCGACTTTTTTCATCTCATTTTGAAGGGCTAATAACTTAATTTCACAGGGTTTTAACATTCCCAAATACTAGTCTTTTTTAAAAATACTGCTGATTTAGATTAACCAAGATATTCACTGATTTGTTTGTTTATTCTTCCTTCTCCCACTCACTTACTTATTCCTTTTGGGTTCAGCTTTTTTCATGTTGGAGTGTATTCTTTTGTATTTTTTTCAATGACCATCTGTAAGTCCTAAATTTTAAAAATGTGTTTATTCTGTTCTTCCTCTTGAGAAAAATGGTTTAGCTAGGAATAGAGTTCTAGCTTCTCAGTTATGGACTCCAATACACTGAAGATGTTTTGAATGTCTTCTGTAGCCAATTGTTGCCAATAAATTTACTAATAGGATGGCTGTAATTCCCTTTAAATAAATTCACTTTTCTCAGTGGTATCTTTGAACATTTCTTACTTGGTAAGAAAGACCAAGTCTTTGGTATTCTCTAATTTCACTATTATGTATGGGTCTCAATTTTAAAAAAATTATGCCACTTGAGCCTAAGCATCTCCCTTTGATCTGATAACTCATTTCTCATCAAGTCTGACAAATTCTCACATATTATTGCTATGGAGACTGCTTCTCCTTCATACTTTATTTCCTCATCTCCAGAAACTCTTTCATATGTATATGAGGTCTTCCAATTCTATGCTCTAGGTCCCTGAACATACCTTTGCTGCTTTGGCAGTTTCTTTTATGCATTTTCCATATATTTCAGGTTCATCATAAAAATCATTTTATAATATAAGAATTATCTGCTCAAAAGTTATCAGTAGTTGTCTATCTCCTACATCATAAACTAGGAAGCTTTTGGCTTTCCAGGTCCTTGTATATTCAGGTCCTACTAAGGGCACACCTATCTTTGGACCCCAGTTTCCTAACCCTAAAAGGTTACTGAAAAATTTAAAGGACATAACCCATGTAAAGTGCTGGTAAATACCCACCACACTGTAGCACAACAAGTAAACTTGGGTGTGGTTGCTTAGCTCACAGTCATTACCCAGGTGATCACATCTACATGATATCTTTCCTTCCATCATTTTAGACATGAATTCTGGATGTGGTCCACTGGAGAAGAGAATGGCAAACCACTTCAGTATTTTTGCCTTGAGAATCCCATAAACAATATGAAAACTCAAAAAGATATGACATGGAAAGATAAAATCCTTAGGCCGGTAGGTGCCCAATGTGCTACTGCAGAAGAGCGGAGAAAGCTCCAGAAGGAATGAAGAGGCTAAGCCAAAGCAGAAACAACACCCAGTTGTGGAGGTGACTGGTAATGGAAGTAAAGTCCAATGCTGTACAGAACAATACTGCATATGAACCCAGAATGTTAGGTCCATGAATCAAGGCAAATTGGAAGTGGCCAAATAGGTGACCAAGAGTGAACATTGACATATTAGGAATCAGTGAACAAAAATGGACAGGAATGGGTGAATTTAATTCAGATGACCATTATATCTACTACTGTGGGAAAGAAACCATTAGAAGAAATGGAGTAGCCCTCACAGTCAACAAAAGAGTCTGAAATGCAGTACTTGGGTGCAATCTAAAAAATGACAGAATGATCTGTTTGTTTCTAAGGGGCAAACCATTCCATATTACAGCAATCCAAGTCTACGCCCCGACCAGTAATGCTGAAGAAGCTGAAGTTCAACAGTTCTATGAAGACCTACAAGACCTTCTAGAACTAACACTCAAAAAAGATATCCTTTTCATCGTAGGGGACTGGAATGCAAAAGTAGGAAGTCAAGAGATACCTGGAGTAACAGGCAAGTTTGGCCTTGGAGTACAAAATGAAGCAGAGCACAGGCTAACAAGAGTTTTGCCAAAAGAACGCACTGGTCATAGCAAACACCCTCTTCAAAGAACAAAAGAGACAACTCTACACATGGACATCACCGGATGGTCAATACCGAAATCAGATTGATTATATTCTTTGCAGCCAAAGATGGAGAAGCTCTATACAATCAACAAAAACAAGACTAGGAGCTGACTATGGCACAGATCATGAACTCCTTATTGCCAAATTCAGACTTAAATTTAAGAAAGTAGGGAAAACCACAAGGCCTTTCAGGTATGACCTATCAAATCCCTTATGATTATTCAGTGGAAGAGACAAATAGATTCAAGGGATTAGATCTGATAGAGTACCTGAAGAACTATGGGCAGAGGTTTGTAGCATTGTAAAAGAGGCAGTGATCAAGAGCATCACCAAGAAAAAGAAATGCAAAAAGGCAAAATGGCTGTCCAAGGAGGCCTCACAAATAGCTGAGAAAAGAAAAGAAGCTAAAGGCAAAGGAGAAAAGGTTAAGATATACCCATCTGAATGCAGAGTTCCAAAGAATAGCAAGGAGAGATAAGAAAGACTTCCTCAGTATAAGAAAGAGGAATAAAAAAAAAAAAAAGAAAGAAAGAGGAAGAGAGGAAAGTATAGAGGAAAACAATAGAATAGGAAAGACTAGAGATCTCTTCAAGAAAATTAGAGGTACAAGGAAATATTTCATGCAAAGATGGGCACAATAAAGGACAGAAATGGTATGGACCTAACAGAAGCAGAAGATACTAAGAAAAGGTGGCAAGAATACACAAAAGAACTATACAAACAAGATCTTAATGAGCCAGATAACCATGATGGTGTGATCACTCACCTAGAGCCAGACATCCTGGAATGTGAAGTCAAGGGGGCCTTAGGAAGCATCACTATGAACAAAGCTAGTAGAGGTGATGGAATTCCAGTTGAGCTATTTCAAATCCTAAAAGATGATGTTGTGAAAGTGCTGCACTCAATATGCCAGCAAATTTGGAAAACTCAGCAGTGGCCACAGGACTGGAAAAGGTCAGTTTTCATTCCAATCCCAAAGAAAGGCAATGCCAAAGAATGCTCAAACTATGGCACAATTGCACTCATCTCACATGCTAGCAAAGTAATGCTCAAAATTCTCCAAGCCAGGCTTCAACAGTACGTGAACTGTGAGCTTCCAGATGTTCAAGCTGGATTTCGAAAAAGCAGAGGAACCAGAGATCAAATTGCCAACATCCACTGGATCATCGATAAAGCAAGAGAGTTCCAGAAAGACAACTACCTCTACTTTATTGACTACGCCAAAGCCTTTCACTGTGTGGATCACAACAAACTGTGGGAAATCCTTAAAGAGATGGGAATACCAGACTATCTTACATGCCTCCTGCAAAATCTGTATGCAGGTCAAGAAGCAACAGTTAGACTTGGACATGAACAATGGACTGGTTCCACATTGGGAAAGGGGTCCATCAAGGCTGTACATTGTTACATTGCTTATTTAACTTATATGCAGGGTACATCATGCGAAATGCCAGGCTGGATGAAACACAAACTGGAATCAAGATTTCCTGGAGAAATATCAATAACCTCACATATGCAGATGATACCACAGAAAGCGAAGAGGAACTAAAGAGCCTCTAAATGAAAGTGAAAGAGGAGAGTGAAAAAGCTGGCTTAAAACTCAACATTCAAAAACCTAAAATCATGGCATCTGGTCCCATCACTTCATGGCAAATAGATGGGGAAACACTGGAAACAGTGACAGAGTTGATTTTCTTGGGCTCCAAACCATGACTGCAGCCATGAAATTAGGAGACACTTGCTTCTTGGAAGAAAAGCTATGACAAATCTAGACAGCATATTCAAGAACACAGAAGTTACTTTGCCAACAAAGGTCCATACAGTCAAAGCTATAGTTTTTCTAGTAGTCATGTATGGATATGAAAGTTGGACCATAAACAAGGCTGAGCACCAAAGAAATGATGCTTTGAACTGTGGTGTTGGAAAAAACTCTTGAGAGTCCCTTGGACTGCAAGGAGATCCAACCAGTTAATCCTAAAGGAAATCAGTCCTGAATATTCATTGGAAGGATTGATGCTGAAGCTGAAGCTCCAATACTTTGGCCACCTGACAGGAAGAACCAATTCACTGGAAAAGATCCTTACGCTGGGAAAGATTGAAGGCAAGAGGAGAAGGGGATGATAGAGGATGAGATGGTTGGGTGGCATTACTGACTCAATGAACATGAATTTGAGCAAACTCTGGGAGACAGTGAAGGACAGGGAAGCCTGGTGTGCTGCAGTCCATGGGGTTGCAAAGAGTTGGTCACAACTCAGCAACTGAACAACAACTGTACCAAAGCTATCATTAATTCTCAGATCCTGCTTGTTGTAGTAACTGGTTGAAGCATGGGCACAGGAGTCTTGCCTAACTTATTAGTTATTTCTTGATACTTTTAAAATTTGAGGTTTCCTTTATGACTGCAGAGTACTTAAGATGTGAGTTCAGAGCCTGGGTGCAGTAAAGAAGGATGAAAGTGACAGAAAAGGATGGGGTGACAAGAGTTGGAGAGAGGTTACTGATACCATTCTAGCTCTTGGCCTCATCAGCTTTGATTACAGAAGACTTTTCAATACTATAGATTTAATATTCAAATATTTTATATATATATAAGCTGGAATAACCTTATAATAAAGATATAAAAATTACTGTCAGAATTTGAATATAACCCTTATTTAATCCTATTGCTAAATTACATAGATTTCTTATTCCTATTTTTCAGAATGACTGTTATCCTCTGTCCTGATAATGGAAATGTAGTTGCTACAATAATAACATTAAATTTGAACGGTTCTGCAGAGTTCCTACAGCCTTTCATATCATTATCTTATTTGGTTGTATGAGAGGTGTAGGCCAGATAATGTTATGCTTAGTTTTTACAAATGGTGAAATTAAGACACAAATTAAATTGTGGTTAGGGTGGAGGAGGGTTTGATCTGACTTGGATATTAACCATTATCTATCAGGAGAGTTTGGAGCATTCTATTTGCAAGGTTGTTGGGGATGGTAACTTATAAAATACTTTCATTAACTATAATTAATTAGAAAACTTCAGAAGAGCCCTCAAAAGTTTCACTAGCTCAAGCCTAAAATCTGTTAAAATGCATCTTTGGCCCATGATTTTTGTTCACATTCTCAAAGGCATTTGTTTTCCCAAAAGTGAATCTTTGCCTTGTTCCTAATCAAGTTCCTGTTGTGCTTTTCAATTCTAGAACTTAAACTTAGAAGAGAGATCATTGGGAGTGGGTTGCCGGGATAGGGTGATGTATTAATGTAATGGCATCACCGACTAGATGGACATGAGTTTGAGTGAACTCCGGGAGTTGGTGATGGACAGGGAGGCCTGGCGTGCTGCGATTCATGGGGTCGCAAAGAGTCAGACACGACTGAGTGACTGAACTGAACTGAACTGAGACAAACAGAGGGCTTAAAAGGCTTGTGTATGAATAAGAATAAATTCTTACATTCTTGGACTAAGAACTCTGTAGTGAACACAACACATGGGTAACTGTTTATAAAGGCAACTTGTGATCAAAAATACTCCGGTAATATTACCACAGCATCTCTGTTTTGGAGAACTCAAGTGTTTCCACAATGTTAACTCCTTCACCTTCTCTGAACTGAAAGGAGAGACTGGGTGGCAAACAGTATCCCTATTTAATGTGCAGGAGTTGATGAAGGGGCGAGAGGTACTGAGGATGCAAAGCAAGAGCTGTTTGGTTTCATCACGAGTGTTACCTCGCAGTGGCGCAAATCCCTCCATTTTAAGTAGGAAATATGATGCGAAATGTCATTATATAAGAAACTGTATAGAATCGAAGCTTTGGTATGTCAAAGAATAGTGGAAGGATCAGGCTATCAATCAGCGGTGCTTTTCGTTTTGCACTCTGATACTTTCCTTTTATTATGGGGCTAAAAGAAGCTTTTTGTAATAAGCATAGGACTACAAGACACTGACATTCTTGGCATAGGTTCCCTTTTCTCCTGCTTGCCATTAGACCAAAATCGATCCTCTAAATAAGTCTGTCCCAGGAGACACAATTGATGCAGGGAACAGAGAACTTTCTAAAACCAAGCCTGACGTCACACATTTGTGTTCTAACCATCTGTACCTTTCATTAACCGAGGGCTGGAGTCGCCCGGGCGGACAGACACAGGCGCACAGCAGTCTTCTCCCACACAAGCCTGGAATGGCAACAGAGCGCGGCTGCCGAAGAAAGAAAAGCCGTTTCAGAGCTGTGGGGTGGCGTGGGGGCGTGTGTAGCAGGGTGAGGGAGTCATTCCTCTCCTCCTCCATCCAAGGATGCATCCAGCACATCTTTTTTTTTTTAATTGATTTCTCTCGAGTGGGAGGCAAAACCCCTCAGATGAGAAAGAAGAAAGAGGGCGGAAAAAAAAAAAAAAAAATGCAAGCCAGGCAGGAGGCTTTGCGGGGAGAGAACCATCATCGCTTTGCTTCGGATTGGAACTATGGGGTAGAGAGAAAGACTCGGGCGTCCACAGCCCGTTTGGCTGCAGAGATACTGCCGTTCCGCCCGGAAGGCCGGCGTCGTCTTCCCCTCCCCCGCCCACGGGTGCTGCGCCCCCCGGAGGAGGGCAGCCATCCCCGGACGCCCCCCTTTTCTAACCTCCTCAGGTGCGGAGGGCCGAGGGTCGGAGAGAAGAGAGCTCCTTCTCCTTCGACGTGTCAGACTCGGCCAGTTGGCTCGGCCCCTTCCCTCCGGCCTCTGCCCTCCTGCGCGGCCCCCCGAGGGGGGACAGCCGCCTCCCGGGGACCACGTCTCGGCCCGCTCCCTCGGGTTTTGTGCACCCTGAAGGAAGTCCAGACCTGAGAGTCGGCTTGGCCCCCATGCCCTCGCCGCTCCCGGGAAGGTGGCAGCACCCGAGGGCCCCTCCACCCCTCACGCCCTTTCCAGCCCCCCACCCGGTCCCCGCAGCCTCCTCAGGCTTTGTGAGGGGGCGGGCGTCTGCCCGGCTCCCCTCACGCGCGAGCCCCGGGGCAGTCACTGAGGGAGTCGGGACCCGCACCCCAGGCCGGGCTCCGCCCCCCGCGCCCCGGGCACGCGCCCCGGGCACCTGGCCGCCCCTCCCCCGGCTCCGCGCGGCTCTCTCTCACACCCGCCCCCCGCCCGGCGCTCGCGGCTCCGCGCCCACCCTCGCCGCTTCCTGCCCGGCCCCGCCCCGTCCGGGAGGCGGGGCCCCGGGCGAGCGCGGCGGCGTGGCCAATGGGCGCCCGGCTTACTCTGGCCTCTCCCCCGCGCGGCCGCCAATCGCGGCGGGCGGTGGTGGTAATATTGTGGAGTGGAGTTTGGATGCCGCGGCGGCCGCGGACTGGAGCGGCGGGGCCGCGGGGGCCGCTCGGCTGTGTTGGGAAAAGGGGGCGTGAGGCGGCGGCGGCTGAGGAGGCGGCGGACGGGGGAGAGGAAGAAAGGAAGCAACAGGGAGGGGAGTCCTCGCGGAGGAGGCGGGACCCTCCGGTTCCTCACCTTTCGGCGGCGGCGGCGGCGGCGGGGCGGCTGGAGGCGGGGAGGCGGCGCCGCCCCCCTGCCCGCGGACTCCTCAGCGCACGGCCGCCGACCTGCCGGCTCTGGGCGCTGGAGAGGCTCCTGAGGCGGCAGCGCCGGCCGGGCGGCGGCGACCGCCATGGCGTTCCTCAAACTCCGCGACCAGGTAGGCGAGGGGCGGCGGGCTCCGGGCGTGTGAGGGAAAGGCTGCGGGGCGGGGGCGCCGGCGGGGCGGGCCGCGGGGCGCCCGCTGGGCTGGGCGGCGCGAGGCCGGCGGGGCGCCCCGGGGGTCGCGGGGGCCCGCTTGTCAGAGCCGCCCGGCCCGGGGGAGCCCACGTGCCGCCGCCTCCGGCCGCTGCCGCCGCCAAGGGGCGGGTCCGCGCTCGCGCCGGGCGCCCGCGTCCGGGTCCGCGCCTTCGCTTCTCCAGGTGAGTGAGGCCTGGGCCTAACAGGTGGCTTCCCGCCGCCCGGGCCGGGCGCCGCCCGCGGCCGGGACCGCGGGTCACGACCTTGTTCGCCTGTTGGCGTCGCCGGGTAAGTTGGAGGCCGCCTCTCCGGGTCAAAGAAGGTTGATTTTTTTTCTTTTTTTTTTTTTTTTCCCGCTCAAGGACTAAGTTATTCACCGTGCAAGTTCTCAGACTCGTTTTCTTCTGACGTTTTGTGCACCATTTTGGTTACTTTTCTTGACTCAGGAAGAGCGGGTTCACGAACACCTGAAGTGCGGTTAAGAGTCGTGACACTCTTTGATGGAGGAGATACTTTTGTGTCTAGGGACGAAATCGCCACGATATCAGAATGATTTGTCTACCTTAAAACGTTGAATGATGGGTAGTAAGACTCTAGGCAATGCAAACATTTGAAATCTCCTCTGAAGGAAAAGGGAAATGAATGTGTGAAATACACCGAATCGCAGTAGGCTTATTCGTGCTGAGAATTTGTTTTTTTTGCCATTTGTTTTTCTGAACAGAAGGTATTGAGCAGATTTAAAGGGAAGGTAGTTGGATGCATTGGGAAACTGTTTCAGAAGTGAAATCCCCTTTTGAAAAACGGTGGGGAAAAACTTAAGATGTATTTTTCAGTATTGTCTCTTAGCAAATATCGTACCTTAAAATTTGAATCTTTAAGTAGTGTCATGTCATTCGTGACTTTTCTGTGGAGGCCGATGGTTGAACTTGTGTATGTATCATTTGATATCAGGAAGGTTTTAGTTGGTGTTAAGGTCATCAGGACTTGATACTTTGAAAAACTCTAGCGTTTAATCAAGTTTATACATTGTATTTCAAATCGTTAGTTGGTATTAAGGTCATCAGGACTTGATACTTTGAAAAACTCTAGCATTTAACCAAGTTTATACATTGTATTTCAAATCGTTGAACCGCATTGTCCAATATGATAGCCAGTAGCCACATGTGGCAACTTAAATTTAGATTAACTTTAATTTTAAGTAAAATAAATCCAGTTCTTCATTCCTGCTAACCACATTTCAAGTGTCCCATACTCTGTGCGGCTCTTGACTGTGGTATTGCACAGCACGAATGTGGAGCATCTATATCAAAAAGTTCTATGGGGCAGCACTATTAAAGAATAACAGGTAGAGCATAAACCAATTCCTGCTAATTACTGTACAGTTAATTCATGTTATGCTTTTAATGGTGTGAAACTCTGATCTGGATACTCCACTAATCTTTACTGATCCAATGGCGCCTTGTTTCCATAACTTATAGTTGAGGTAACAGTTTTTGTTTTAGTCCTATACTTTTGAAGAAAGTTATTTGGATCATTGTGTGCATTAGAAATTTGGTGAACTTTTAGTAAAGACAGCATCTCATTTTACAGAAACAGGGTTGTATTTTCACATAAAACCCAGTTGCACCTTTGTATTTGTGTATTTAGGAATTGCAGTTATGAAGCAACTGTGATGCTACTCCAGTTTTAGATAATGTCCATGGTAAGGATGATAAAGATTTTTCATTTGAATAGACACTGATGCTGGGAAAGATTGAAGGCGGGAGGAGAAGGGGACGACAGAGGATGAGATGGTTGGATGGCATCACCGACTCAATGGACATGAGTTTGAGTAAGCTCCGGGAGTTGGGGATGGACGAGGAGGCCTGGCGTGCTGCAGTCCATGGGGTTCAAAGAGTCGGACACGACTGAGTGACTGAACTGAACTAAGGATGATATGTAAAATGTCACCTGTAAACTTGAAGATATTTGGGCAAGTTAATGAAGTGGCATGGCTCAGATGGGGGAAAGAGCATTAGGGTTTACCTCTAAACTACTAGTAGTTGGCTCATTTGGTCTGTCTTTTGGAAGACTGCTAAAAGTGAGTTTGTTTTTGCCTGGTTTAAAGGGAATAGCCACTTTTAGAAGTCATCTTGTATGTTGATATTTTATTAGCTATTGAAAGTAATGGTAAAAATGAAATGGAATGCAAATGTATTTTAAAAAAATAATTTTATTTATTTTTGGCTGTGCTGGGTGTCTGATTGTCTCACAGGCTTTAAGTGAGCGGGTGCGTGTTTAATCCTGTCCAATTCTTTGCAACCCCCATGACTGTAGCCCACCAGGTTCCTCTGTCCATGGAATTTTTCAGGCAGGAATACCTGAGTGAGTTGCCATTTCCTTCTCTGGAGGATCTTTCCCACCCAGGAGTCGAACCTCATCTCTTGAGTCCCCCACAATGGCTTGCAAATTCTTGACCACTGAGCCCTGATAGAGAGTGCACAGGCTTTTCATTGCAGTGGTTTCTCTTGCTGTGGAGCACAGACTCTAGGGCCCGCAGGCTTCAGTAACTGCAGCTCCCAAACTCTAGAGTGCAGGCTCAATAATTGTGGCCCACGGGCCTAATTGATCCTAGGCATTTTGGATCTTCCCGGATCAGAGATTGAACCCCTGTCTCCTGCTTTGGCAGGTGAATTCTTTACAACTGAGCCCCCAGGGAAGCCTGCAAATACCATTTTAACCCTTTCCATCTATGAACAGGCCATTCAGCTATATGAATTATTTTACTTGGAGGAAAGGAGGAGATCCATTTAAGTACATAGAATTGTAAAGCTGGAAGGTGCTTGGCAGCATTTTACTCAGTCCTCATTTTCACTTGAGCTTTTCTCTGTTATTTCCGTATTTATTTTGCTTTTTTCCATTGTTAATACAGTCTGTTACATAGGTAACAGAAACTAAACATAGGTAGGGGTTGTTTTTCTTTGTGCACATAAATGTCAGGGGGGTTATAGTTGGTTTAAACATAGAATCAGTGAGTAAACACAGTAGTTTGCTTTCCTATCCAATCAGTGAATGAGACAGCTCTCCCTCATTTGTGCCAGCCCCAATATGGGGGTAAGAAGTTATTACTGTACTATTTTTTATTAGTAGGTGAAAATAACTGTAAATGAAATAAAAGGAATGTCTGCTGTTTGTAGGAGTGGAAACATGAATTTTTCCCTCAATTTTTTTCCCATTTTGATGTGTTTATACAGCATGAATCTGTAACAGTTACAGGGTTTTATTCAACAGGTGTCACTGTCAAGGTTTTTTCTCCTTGCATGGTTGCATTTAAATTTTATTTATTTTCCAACTTTTCAGTTCAGTTCAGTTGCTCAGTCGTGTCCACCTCTTTGCAACCCGATGAACCGCAGCACTCGAAGCCTCCCTATCCATCACCAGCTGACGGAATCAAACCAAACCCACGTCCATTGAGTCGGTGATGCCATCCAGCCATCTCATCCTCTGTCATCCCCTTCTCCTCCTGCCTTCAATCCCTCCCAGCATCAGGGTCTTTTGAAATGAACTGGCTCTTTGCATCAGGTGGCCGAAGTATCGAAGCTTCAGCATCAGTCCTTCCAATGAACACCTAGGACTGATCTCCTTTAGGATGGACTGGTTGGATCTCCTTGCAGTCCAAGGGACTCTCAAGAGTCTTCTCCAACACCACAGTTCAAAAGCATCACTTCTTCAGTGCTCAGCTTTCTTTATAGTCCAACTCTCACATCCAAACATGACCACTGGAAAAACCATAGCTTTGACTGGATGGACCTTTGTTGCAAAGTAATGTCTCTGCTTTTGAATATGCTGTCTAGACTGGTCATAGCTTTTCTTCCAAGGAGCAAGCATCTTTTAGTTTCATGGCTGCAGTCATCACTGCAGTGATTTGGGAGCCCAAGAAAATAAAGTCTCTCATTGTTTCCCCATCTATTTGCCATGAAGTGATGGGACTGGATGCCATCATCTTTGTTTTCTGAATATTGAGTTTTAAGCCAGGTTTTTCACTCTCCTTTCACTTTCATCAAGAGGGTCTTTAGTTCCTCTTCGCTTTCTGCCATAAGGGTGGTGTCTTCTCCATATCTGAGGTTATTGGTATTTCTCCCAGCAATCTCAATTGCAGCTTGTGCTTCATCCAGCCCAGCATATCTCATGATGTACTCTGCATATAAGTTAAATAAGCAGAGTGACAATATACAGCCTTGACAGGCTCGTTTTCCACATTGGAACCATTCCGTTGTTCCATGTCCAATTCTAACTGTTGCTTCCTGACCTGCATACAGGTCTCAAGAGGCAGGTCAAGTGGTGTGGTATTCCCATCTCTTTAAGACTTTTCCACAGTTTGTTGTGATTCACACAGTCAAAGGCTTTGGCATAGTCAATAAAGCAGAAATAGAAGTTTTTCTGGAACTCTCTTGCTTTTTCGATGATCCAGAGGATGTTGGCAATTTGATCTCTGGTTCCTCTGCCTTTTCTAAAACCAGCTTGAACATGTGGAAGTTCACAGTTCATGTATTGTTCACGGTTCACGTATTGCTGAAGTCTGGCTTGGAGAATTTTGAGCATTACTTTACTAGTGTGTGAGATGAGTGCAATTGTGCGGTAGTTTGAGCATTCTTTGGCATTGCCTTTCTTTGGGATTGGAATGAAAACTGACCTTCTCCAGTCCTGTGGCCACTGCTGAGTTTTCCAAATTTGCTGACTTATTGAGTGCAGCACTTTCACAGCATCATCTTTTAGAATTTGAAATAGCTCAACTGGAATTGCATCACTTCCACTAGCTTTGTTCGTAATGATGCTTCCTAAGGCCCACTTGACTTCACATTCCAGGAGGTCTGGCTCTAGGTGAGTGTGAGTGGTCACACCATCGTGATTATCTGAGTTGTGAAAATCTTTTTTGTACATTTTCCAGCTTTATTGAGATATTATTCATACATAACATATGTGAGTTTGAACTGTACAACACTGCTCTGATACATGAATGTGTTGTGAAATGGGTTACGACTGTAAGTTAGTCAACACTTCCATGTTGTTGTTCAGTTACTAAGTTGTGTCTCACTCTTTGCAACCCCATGGACTGCAGTATGACAGGCTCCTTTGTCCTTCGCTATCTTCCGGAGCTTGCTCAGATTTACATCCACTAAGTCAGTGATGCTGTCTAACCATCTCATCCTCTGCCACCCAGTTCTCCTTTTGCCTTCAATCTTTCCCAGCATCAGGGTCTTTTCCAGTGAGTTAGCTCTTTGCATCTGCTGGCCAGAGTACCGAAGCTTTAGCTTTATCATTAATCCTTTCAGTGAATATTCAGGGTTGATTACCTTTAGGACTGAGTGGTTGGATCTCCTTGCAGTCCAAGGGACTCTCAAGAGTCTTTCAGCACCAGAATTAGAAAGCATTAATTCTTCAACACTCAGCTTTATAGTCCAACTCTCACATCCATACATGACTACTGGAAAAACCATACCTTTGACTATCTGGACCTTTGTTTGCAAAGTGATGTCTCTGCCTTTTAATACGCTAAGTTTGTCATAGCTTTCCTCCCAAGGAGCAAGCATCTTTTAATTTCATGGCTACAGTCACATCTGTCCCTTCATGTAATTATCATTTCGTTTGTAAATTATATTTAAGATCTATGTCTTGTAACAACTTTCAGTATTTAAGATCTGTCTTATAGCAACTTTCAATTATGTATATACAATAGAGCATTGTAAATTATACTTACTGCGCTGTTCACTAGACCTCCAGAACTTTCTCATCTTATAGCTGGACATTTGTACCCTTAGACCAATTACAGGGTTATATTTTATCAGCAGTGGTTCATAGTATACATTAATAAGAAAGGTAGATGGTCTTTGTTTGGATAAGGGATAAAAACTCACAAACAGGGAGCTGAATGGCAGCTGATACTTGGCTTCAGTATCTAGGAGACAATTGGGAATGATGGAGATTCATGGCAGATAACAGGTATGTTAGCTGCTAATCAGCTCCAGTCCATTGTTGCTGGGCAGGTGTGCCTAGTATTTTGAGAACTCCAGTTTTTTTGTAGGAAGCCAGAAATACAGATTCTTATGAAAAATTTCTATTTATAAATGTTGGCAAGTTGGTAGTTATCATTGAGGAAATCTTAAAGCTGTGGTTTTAAAAGGGGGTTAGTAGGGAATGCAGAATTCCAAAGAATAGCAAGGAGACATAAGAATGCCTTCTCTGTGATCAGTGCAAAGAAATAGAGGAAAACAATAGAATGGGAAAGACTAGAGATCTCTTCAAGAAAATTAGAGATACCAAGGGAACATTTCATACAAAGATGAGCACAATAAAGGACAGAAAAGGTATGGACCTGAAAGAAGCAGACGATATTAAGAAAAGGTGGCAAGAATATGCAGAAGAACTAAAAAAAGAAGGACAAAAAAGATCTTGTCCCAGATAACCACAATGGTATGATCACTCACCTAGAGCCAGACATCCTGGAATTCGAAGTCAAGTGGGCCTTAGGAAGCATCACTACTAACAAAGTTAGTGGAAGTGATGGAATTCCAACTGAGCTATTTCAAGTCCTAAAAGATGATGCTGTGAAAGTGCTGCACTCAATAAGTCAGCAAAGTTGGAAAACTCAGCAGTGGCTACAGGACTGGGGTCAGTTTTCATTCCAGTCCCAAAGAAGGGCGATGCCAAAGAATGCTCAAATTACCGTACAATTGCACTCATCTCACATGCTAGTAAAGTAATGCTCAAAATTTTCCAAGCCAGGCTTCAACAGTACGTGAACCGTGAACTTCCAGATGTTCAAGCTGGTTTTAGAAAAGGCAGAGGAACCAGAGATCAACATCCATTGGATCATCGAAAAAGCAAGAGAGTTCCAGAAAAACTTCTATTTTTGCTTTATTGACTATGCCAAAGCCTTTGACTGTGTGAATCACAACAAACTGTGGAAAAGTCTTAAAGAGATGGGAATACCACACCACTTGACCTGCCTCTTGAGACCTGTATGCAGGTCAGGAAGCAACAGTTAGAACTGGACATGGAACAACGGAATGGTTCCAATGTGGAAAACGAGCCTGTCAAGGCTGTATATTGTCACTCTGCTTATTTAACTTATATGCAGAGTACATCATGAGATATGCTGGGCTGGATGAAGCACAAGCTGCAATTGAGATTGCTGGGAGAAATATCAATAACCTCAGATATGGAGAAGACACCACCCTTATGGCAGAAAGCGAAGAGGAACTAAAGACCCTCTTGATGAAAGTGAAAGGAGAGTGAAAAAATTGGCTTAAAACTCAATATTCAGAAAACAAAGATGATGGCATCCAGTCCCATCACTTCATGGCAAATAGATGGGGAAACAATGAGAGACTTTATTTTCTTGGGCTCCCAAATCGCTGCAGTGATGACTGCAGCCATGAAACTAAAAGATGCTTGCTCCTTGGAAGAAAAGCTATGACCAGTCTAGACAGCATATTCAAAAGCAGAGACATTACTTTGCAACAAAGGTCCATCCAGTCAAAGCTATGGTTTTTCCAGTGGTCATGTTTGGATGTGAGAGTTGGACTATAAAGAAAGCTGAGCACTGAAGAAGTGATGCTTTTGAACTGTGGTGTTGGAGAAGACTCTTGAGAGTCCCTTGGACTGCAAGGAGATCCAACCAGTCCATCCTAAAGGAGATCAGTCCTAGGTGTTCATTGGAAGGACTGATGCTGAAGCTTCGATACTTCGGCCACCTGATGCAAAGAGCCAGTTCATTTCAAAAGACCCTGATGCTGGGAGGGATTGAAGGCAGGAGGAGAAGGGGATGACAGAGGATGAGATGGCTGGATGGCATCACCGACTGATGGACGTGCGTTTCAGCAAGCTCCGGGAGTTGGTGAAGCACAAGAAAGCCTGGTGTGCTGCAGTCCATGGGGTTGCAAAGAGTCGGACACAACTGAGTGATGAAGTGAACTGAGAGGACCAGTTTATAACCTCTAGTGTAGATCAGCTTGAAGAAGCAAACTATTACACAATAAGATTCCTATTAAGAAACAATTTTCTTTCAGATAAAATAGCCAAAGTGGTTATAAACACTAAAAAATTGAGATATAATTTGCATACCATGAAATTCACCCTTTCAAAGTGTTCAGTAGTTTTATTATATTCACAGAATTGTACAGCCATTACCTAATTCTAGAACATTTCATCACTCCAAAAATCCATTAGCAGTCACGCTTTGTTTTCCCTTCCTCCTAACCCCTAGCAGTCACTAATCTACTTTCTGTTTCTATAAATCTGTCTGTATTTCATATAAATGGAATCATACAGCATGTGTCCTTTTATGTCTGACTTCTGTCACTTTACATAATATTTTTATGGTTCATCCATGTAGTAGCATGAATCAGTTGGTCATAAACTTTTATATCATGTTTAAGAATTTAAAGTATATACTTTTATGCTGTTTTACTGCCTCTGTGCATATTTATAATCTGGATGTTTTTTGTTTCCATTTTCTGAGTTTGTTTCATATTGAGTTAAATTTTGTTTGCAGTAATACTAAAGGATAATAGCTTTCACTTTGGGATTTGTGTGTGTGTAGGAGCCATCTTTGTCAGCCTCCTTGGTTAATGTTCATTAGATAAGAATTCTTGATATATTATTTAAGTCATATGCAGAGTTCATCATGGGAAATGCCGGGCTGGAAGATGCACAAGCTGGAATCAAGACTGCCAGGAAACATATCAATAACTTCAGATAAGCAGAAGACACCACACTTATGGCAGAAAGTGAAGAACTAAAGAGCCTCTTGATGAAGGTGAAAGAGAAGAGTGAAAAAGTTGGGTTAAAGCTCAACATTCAGAAAACTAAGATCATGGCATCCAGCCCTGTCACTTCATGGCAAATAGATGAGGAAACAGTGGAAACAGTGGCTGACTTTATTTTTGCGGCTCCAAAATCAGTGCAGATGGTGATTGCAGCCATGAAATTAAAAGACGCTTAGTCGTTGGAAGGAAAGTTATGACCAACCTAGATAGCATATTCAAAAGCAGAGACATTACTTTGCCAACAAAGGTCCATCTAGTCAAGGCTATGGTTTTCCCAGTAGTCAGGTATGGATGACTGAGCTGAGCGCCGAAGAATTGATGCTTTTGAACTGTGGTGTTGGAGAACACTCTTGAGAGTCTTGGACTGCAAGGAGATCCAACCAGTCCATTCTAAAGGAGATCGGTTCTGGGTGTTCATTGGAAGGACTGATGTTGAAGCTGAAACTCTAGTACTTTGGCCACCTGATGCGAAGAGCTGACTCATTTGAAAAGACCCTGATGCTGGGAAAGATTGAAGGCAGGAGGAGAAGGGGACGACAGAGGATGAGATGATTGGATGGCATCACCGACTCAATGGACATGAGTTTGGGTAAACTCCGCGAATTGGTGATGGACAGGGAGGCCTGGTGTGCTGTGGTTCATGGGGTCGCAAAGAGTCAGACACGACTGAAATGAACTTGATATATTGAAAGGTTGTTTTTTTGTTTTTTTTTTTTTTTTGAGCAGAGTTGACATATCAATGAGTACATGTTGGATGGATTTAAATCACTATTTTGGATAGTTAGTAACTTCTTACTTGTTAAGTATTTCACTTACCTTATCAAGGGTAGAACATTATTTGACTTTACAGTAGGAAAAAAAAAAAGATTCTGAAAAATCTTCTAATTGGGGACGCAGGATGTGTGATATGCTCAAAAGACACTTATGCTCAGATGTTCAAGTATTCCATATCAAGTGTTTCCTTACTTTGTGTTGGATATTGTGGGGGACACAAAGGTGCAGTAGCTACTGTCTCTGCACTGAAGAGTCTTATTGGCTTGAAATTGAGTGAAAGCATTAGTCACTCATTTGTGTCCAACCCTTTGTGACCGCATGGACTATACATGGAATTCTTCAGGCAAGAATACTGGAGTGGTTGCCATTTCCTTTTCCAGGGGATCGTCCTGACCCAGGGATTGAACCCGCGTCTCCTTCATTGCAGGCTTTTTTTTTTTTTTACCGTCTGAGCCACCAGGTGAAGACACACATAAATAAATGCACAGTGTTTGAGATGCTTCATGTGAAAAGCTTTATAGAAGTTGAAGAAAAACTTGGGGCATATTCTTTGAAAATGTAACTAACATATAGTTTAAAAATAAGTGTTTTAAGTCGTATGTTTCTTAATTTTTTTTTAATACCTTGTATGATACAGTGTAGAACATGCAATGCTTTGTAAGAGTTGCAGATAACATGATTCCAAATTCAGAAAGGATCAGATGATCTGATTTTAGGAAGAGGGAAACCCTCATGGCTAGGGAGGTGTTTGAGGTTCACAGAAAGACTTTGTCGAAAGCAGACATTGGTGCAGGAAAGCAACAAGGGGAATCCCTGAAGGCAAGCCAGAAATAGAGGATGGTGTGTGGCTCAGCCAGTAAAGAATCTGCCTGCAGTATGAGAGACCTGGGTTCGATCCCTGGATCGGGAATCCCCTGGAGAAGGGCATGGCAACTCACTCCAGTATTCTTATCTGGAGAATCTCATGGACAGAGGAGTCTGGTAAGCTACAGTCCATGGGTTTGCAAAGAGTCAGACATGACCAAGCACACACACACACACACAGTGAGGAGGTAGACCTGATTGGTGGTTGTAGTTGGAAAGGACTGGAGATAGATTGGTTGAATTAACAGTGACTACGGTATGAAGTACTTAAGAGTACAAGGTTAAGAAGTTTGGACTGATTGGCAGGTGATGGAAGTCTGATGTAGGCTCTGTGAAGGGCTTCAGAGGGAATGTGTATATGTATACTTTTTTCAAGACAGTTCATAGTTTCATTAGATCCTTTGAGAGGTACATGAAACCATAAAGTTAATAACTGCTAAATTACAGGTTTTAGAAGAGTAGATTATAAAAGACAAATAGGGACACCCAAGATTCGTTAGGTGGCTACTGCTGTAATTCAGAACATATGTAAAACCTTTTCATTTAGTGTAAACTGAATGTATTAATTACTAAGCTGAAGTTCGAATAGAAATGAGTACATCTTTAAAGGATCCTTGTATATGTAATAATGACTTATTTATTTATAGAATTGTGTCCTATAGTCATAAAGCATTTGGTAATTTTTTGTGTGCATAGTCCCACTGTGCTGTGCTTTAGTTGCTCAGCCGTGTCCGACTCTTTGCAACCCGAGAGAGCCCACCAGGTTCCTCAGTCCATGGGGATTCTCCAGGCAAGAAGACTGGAGTGGGTTGCCATGCCCTCCTCCAGGGGAATCTCCCAACCCAGGGATTGAACCCAAGTCTCACGCATTGCACTGTCAGAGCCACCAGGGAAGCCCAGTAGTCCCACCAGGGTCAATTATACATGAATGCAAGTGAACACTGTGGTAGTGGGCGGGGGGAGGCAGGGGGTGGGGGGGAGCAGATAATCCAAGGAGTTAGGTTTGGGGTGTATTAGGTTTCTCAGCATTTTATTTCCTTTTTGTTTTTCTAGCCTAATGTAAAATTCAGTGAATGCACTCTCCCTGGGCTAGAATAAGATGCACCTGAAAATGTTCTATGCCCGAAGGGTTAAGCCTTTTTGTTTTGGATAATGTCTCCTATGGACAAGTCATATCAAACTAATCATTGAGTAATACTTCTAATTTAAAGTAAAAGCTAATGAAATCTTCAGTTACTTAAACCAATCTTTTTTAAGTGTCACAGTATATGGTACACAGTGATTACAGTTCTCAAGTACTTTAGGTTTGATTCCCACTCATATCCATAACCCCAGTTCTTAGTTATACTATTAATTGATTCATTCATCCAATTTCTTTGTGTGATGCTGATTTTAAGAAAAATTGCCAGGATTCTTTGTATATGCTGATTGGTATACAAAGCAAAGTCTAGATGGAGTTACTGCTCCCGCAACTAAAGTTCACTTTTACCTAGTAAATTTAAGTTCAAATTCTTAATTGGTGATGGTTTCATAATTTGTTTGTTATAAAGTTAAAGGTATGTCTTTTCTACTGTTAAGGATTTAAGGCCACGGGTAATATTAAAACATGCAGCACAGGACAGTTAAAATATTTTGAAAGGGAAATCAGGAAGCAGTTGTTTCTAACACAAAGGCTTGTTCTAAAAGCCTAGAATGAAAGTTACTACTGTTGAGCACGATATTTTTTATATCCTGTTACCTAAAAAGTACTCAAGTCTTCATAAACTTTGTCATATAAATTAATCTGGAGAGGCAGCCTTTTCTCTTGCTTCAATTTCTGGATTAACAGTTTGATAGCTTTTTCTTTTTTAAAAAAATATGTGTTTATTGTGGTAGCATTGGTTTATCACATTTTGTAAGTTTCATATGTATAACATTGTATTTCTACCTCTGTATATACTACAGTATGTTTACCACTTCTGTCTTCTATCCCCACCCCTTCCCCTCTGCTAACCACTACTTTGTTCTCTATGTTTGTTTCTGTTTGGTTTATTCATTTATTTTGGTTTTTATTTGTTTTTTATATTCCATCCATGAGTGAAGGCGTACAGTATTTGTCTTTCTCTGTCTGACTGACTTTGCATAATACCCTCCAGGTTCACCCATGTTTTCACAAGGGCAGAATTTCACTTTTTTTTTAATGGATAAGTCAGTCAGTCAGTTCAGTCACTCAGTCGTGGCTGACTCTTTGTGACCTCATGGACTGCAGCATACCAGGCTTCTGTCACCAACATCCGAAGCTTGCTCAAACTCATGTCCCCTGTCCTCTGTGATCCCCTTCTCCTCCTGCCTTCAGTCTTTCCCAGCATCAGGGTTTTTTCCATTGAGTCAGTTCTTCTCATCAGGTGGCCAAAGTATTGGAGTTTCAGCTTCAGCATCAGTCCTTCATGAATATTCAAGATTGATTTCCTTTAGGATGGACTGGTTGGATCTCCTTGCAGTCCAAGGGACTCTCAAGAGTCTTCTCCAACACGACAGTTACAAAGCATCAATTCTTCGGTGCTCAGCTTTCTTTATGGTTCAACTCTCACATCCATACATTACTACTGGAAAAAACATAGTTTTGATTAGACAGACCTTTGTTAGCAAAGTAGTGTTTCTGCTTTTTAATATGCTGTCTATGTTGGTCATAGCTTTTCTTCCAAGGAGTAAGCGTCTTTTAATTTCATGGCTGCAATCACCATTTGCGGTGATTTTGGAGACCCCCAAAAATAAAGTCTGTCACTGTTTCCATTGTTTCCCCATCTATTTCCCATGAAGTGATGGGACTGGATGCCATGATCTTAGTTTTCTGAATATTGAGTTTCAAGTCAACTTTTTCACTCTCCTCTTTCACTTTCATCAAGAGGCTCTTTAGTGCCTCTTTGCTTTTTGTCATAAGGGTGGTGTCATTTGCATATCTGAGGTTATTGATATTTCTCCCGGCAATCTTGATTCCAACTTGTGCTTCATCCAGCCCAGCATTTTGCATGAGATACTCTGCATATAAGTTAAATAATAATGTATAAGTAGTATCCATTGTATACCTCATCTTTATCCTTTCACCTATTGATGGACATTTACATTGCTTCCATATCTTGGCTATTGTGAATAATGCTGTTATGAACATAGGTGTGCATGTATCTTTTCTAATTAGTGTTTTGTATTGTTTGGATAAATACCCAGAAAGGGGATAGCTGGATTATATGGTAGTTCTGTTTTTAATTTTTTGAGGAATTTCCATATTGTTTTCCATGCTGGCTGCACCAATGTACATTACCACCAACAGTGTATGAGGGTTCCCTTTCTCCATGTTATTGCCAACACTTGTTTTTTCTTGGTTTCTTGACAATAGCCATTCTTACAGGTGTGAGGTGATACCTTATTTTAAAATTTTTTCTAAAATTTAAAAATCACTGGTAGTTAGTGATGTTGAACATCTTTCATGTGCTTGTTTGGCCATCTGCATGTTTTTTGGAAAAATGTCTATTCAGTTTCTCTGCCCATTTTTTAATGAGGTGGTTTTTTGTTGTTGAGTTACAGCTTTTCCTTTTTGAAACACCTTTACTGATAAAATTCACAGACCAATTTAAATTATACACTTAAATGGTTTTTTGTATATTCACAGAGTTGTGTGTCTCCACAATTTTAGAACATTATATCTTGCCTAAAAGATACCTCTAACCCCTAAACCTGTTATTCCTCCAAGCTCCTGTCATCCCCAACCCTCGACAACTACTAATCTACTTTTTGCCTCTAAAATTTGCCTTAGCATGTTTTCTGAGCTCATTCATATTGTGAAAGTGAAGTTGCTCAGCCACGTCTGATTCTTTGTGACCCCATGGACTGTAGCCCACCAGGCTCCTCCGTCCATGGGATTTTCCAGGCAAGAGTACTGGAGTGGGGTGCCATTTCCTTCTCCAGGGGATCTTCCTGACCCAGGGTATCCTGCATTGCAGGCAGAAGCTTTACTGTCTGAGCCACCAGGGAAGGCATTCATGTTGTAGCTTGTATCAATATTTTTATTGCTGAGTAATAAAATAATGATTTCATTGTATTGTATGCCACATTTTATTCACTCAA
This sequence comes from Bos taurus, assembly GCF_002263795.3. Taxonomy (NCBI): domain Eukaryota; kingdom Metazoa; phylum Chordata; class Mammalia; order Artiodactyla; family Bovidae; genus Bos; species Bos taurus. Next base: position 152,901,492 of record NC_037328.1, on the reverse strand, counting down.
CAGTTGATGGACATTTGAGTTATTTTCACTTTTTGGCTAAGTATGAATAATGCTACTGTGAACATTTGTGTGAACATTAGTTTTTATTTCTCTTGGATGTGTACTTAGGAGTGTAACTAGCTAGGTCATATTGTTACTCTGTATTTAGCCTTTTAAGAAACTTCCAGTCCATTTTCCAGAGTAGCTGTGTCACTTTGTATTCCCACCAGCAGTGTATGAGGGTTCTGGTTTCCCCACATCCTCAGAAACACTTACTGTCTGTCATCCTGTGTGTGTGAAATGGCATCATTTTTGGTTTTGATTTGCATTTCCCTGATGGTTAATGATGCTGAGCATCTTTTCATCAGATCTTTTGTCCCTTTTTTAATTGGGCTATTTGTCTTTTTACTATTGAGTTGTAAGTGTTCTTTATACATTTTAGATACAAGTCCGTTAACAGAAATATGATTTGCAAAAAGTTTCTCCTATTCTGTAGGTCATCTTTCTATCCCTTGGTAATATTCTTTGAGGCATAAAAGCTTTTAATTATGAAGTCCAATTTATCATTGACTCCTAGGGTTTTGACTCAAGGGCCTGGGCGAATAGGGCATGAAGAAGAGGAGCTGGTTTGAGGGTAGATGAATTCAGTTCCGGATGTACTGCTTTCCTAGTGGGACATTTAATGTAGAAGTGTCGTTAAATAGGTAGTTAAATGTGAGGCTGGGCTCAGAGAAAAGCGTTTTCTGTGGTAGTGAAGTGAATGAGAAGAGTCCCTGGCCGAGAAGAGTGTGAGGGGGGGTATGGAAGGCGTGGAGGCAGGGAAGCCGGAGAAGCGTCCCCAGAGCAGGGCAGAGGGCCACGGGAAGGCCGCTCCAGGAGGGGAGAGAGAAGGTCCTGGTGGCTCCTCAGGCCCAGAGACTCAGTTCTCTCCTTGTCTTTTAGTGCTTTTTATCCACACATTATTTAAAACTTTTCCATGGAAGATTCTGTTTGCCTCAAGTTCTTCTTCCTAAGTCAGCCATTCCTAACGCGGAAACAAACTAGAATCGCTCAGCTGTCTGAAGTACAGGCTTTGGGGATCCCGTTAGATCTGAGTGAGGATCTACAGGTGCGGTGCCCCCGCCCCTGTACTTTAAAACCTCTTAGGTGAAGACTGGCTTGCTTTTTACCAGTATTGTTTCTTTTCCTCTTGGATCCCAGCTAACTTATAATGACCAGCCCCTCTTGCACTTGAGGATGGCCATATGATTGAGAACTGGCTGTAGAAAACTAAGCTACTAAAAAATATGTAATTGAGTGTTTCTTAAACTCTGGCAAACACAAACCTCCTTTGAACAGCCCTCTGTTTTCTTCAGTGCTGGCTGGGTGTTGGCTGCCAGAGCAGCTTTGGAAAGGAGGGGTCCAAGAGAGCTGGATATTTGTCATCTGGGTCATCTCCAGCTTTTTCACGCCTCCAGCTGATCATTAACGTGTCTTTTGGGGTTTCATACATGCTAAGTCCTAAGTCGCTTCAGTCACATCTGACTCTTTGCAACCCTGTGGACTGTAGCCCACCAGGCTTCTCTGTCCATGGGATTCTCCAGGCAAGAATACTGGAGTGGGCTGCCATTTCCTCTCCCAGGGGCTCTTTCCCCTCCCACGGATCGAACCCATGTCTCTTACGTCTCCTGCATCGGCAGGTGGGTTCTTTACCTATTAGAGGGAAGCTAATAGAACTATTTCCCAACTTAGAAACTAGTTAAGAGTTCTAATTGAAATACTGTATAGGTTTACTATGGAAATGCTCTGGAAGATTGTGTATATGGGTAATCCACTTATTGAACAGTGCCACCTGGTAAACCCTAAAGACATGAAATAAAAATTAACTATTATGTTAGGCCATCTGGATCAGATGGTAAAGAATCCATCTGCAATGTGGGAGACCTGGGTTCAATCCTTGGGTTGGGAAGATCCCCTGGAGGAGGGCATGGCAACCCTCTCCAGTACTCTTGCCTGGAGAATCCCCATGGATAGAGGCGCCTGGTGGGCTGCAGTCCATGGGGTTCCAGAGAGTTGGACGCAACTGAACGACTAAGCACATGTGTTATGCCACAGTTTGGGGATTTATTTATTAAAACACACGCTGTAACTTTAATTGATATAACTCCTTAGATTATTATCCAAATTATAATTTAGAAGCAGTTGCTCTTGGTTTGTATTATTTGTATTTTTAAATTCATGTGTTTGGTAGGCTGGGCTTGCCTGGTGGCTCAGTGGTAAAGAATCTGCCTGCCAGTGCAGGAGATGTGGGTTCTGTCCTTGAGTCAGGAAGATTACCTGGAGAAGGAAATGGCAGCCCATTCCAGTATTCTTGCCTGGGAAATTCCATGGACAGAGGAGCCTGGCAGGCTGCAGTCCGTGGGGTCGCAAAAGAATCAGATATGACTTAGTGACTAAAATAACAAACAGCAACAATAATTTGATAGGTTAGTCTTCAGTTGTTGACTTCCAGACCATATATATATATATATATGTGTGTGCTGTTTTCCTTGTAACTATTTTTGTGGAAGTCATTATAATTAACATCCTGGTTATATTATTAGATAACAAACATTTGTATGCCTACTACCTGCTGGTCCTTGAAAATGAAGATATATCTATGTATAAAACAGGGGCTCTGCTTTCTAGTATGGGAAAATCAGGAATTAGATAAGAACAGTTATGCTACTTGTGCTTTGAGAGCATCAAAGAGGCAAATGGCTAATTGAACCCATTCTTGGAGTTAGGGGTCCTTAAAGTGTATTTTAATGAGATTTTATTAACCCATGTTCCTCTTGTAGTATGTTTTCTCTCATTCTTGGTGGACAAGAGCCATACATAGCCTGAGTAAAATATCCTTTTCAGTTCAGTCACTCAGTCGTGTCCGACTCTTTGCGACCCCATGAACCGCAGCATGCCAGGCCTCCCTGTCCGTCACCAACTCCCAGAGTCCACCCAAACCCATGTCCATTGAGTTGGTGATGCCATCCAACCATCTCATCCTTTGTTGTCCCCTTCTCCTCCTGTGCTCAATCTTCCCAGCATCAGGGTTTTTTCAAATGAGTCAGCTCTTTGCATCAGGTGGCCAAAGTATTTGGGTTTCAGCCTCAACATCAGTCCTTCCAATGAACACTCAGGACTGATCTCCTTTAGGATGGACTGGTTGGATCTCCTTGCAGTCCAAGGGACTCTCAAGAGTCTTCTCCAACACCACAGTTCAAAAGTATCAATTCTTGGGTGCTCGGCTTTCTTTATAGTCCAACTCTCAATCCATACATGACCACTGGAAAAACCATAGCCTTGACTAGACGGACCCTTGTTGGCCAAGTAATGTCTCTGCTTTTCAATATGCTGTCTAGGTTGGTCATAACTTTCCTTCCAAAGAGTAAGCATCTTTTAATTTCATGGCTGCAATCACCATCTGCAGTGATTTTGGAGCCCAGATAAAGTCAGCCACTGTTTCCACTATTTGCCATGAAGTGATGGGACCAGATGCCGTGATCTTCGTTTTCTGAATGTTGAGCTTTAAGCCAACTTTTTCACTCTCCTCTTTTACTTTCATTGAGAAGCTCTTTAGTTCTTCTTCACTTTCTGCCATAAGGGTGGTGTCATCTGCATATCTGAAATTATTGATATTTCTCCTGGCAATCTTGATTCCAGCTTGTGCTTCCTCCAGCCCAGCGTTTCTCATGATGTATTCTGCATAGAAGTTAAATAAGCAGGATGACAATATACAGCCTTGACGTGCCCCTTTTCCTATTTGGAACCAGTCTATTGTTCCATGTCCAGTTCTAACTGTTGCTTCCTGACCTGCATACATGTTTCTCAAAGAGGCAGGTCAGGTGGTCTTTTATCTTTTTAATATCCTTTAATATTAGAGGAGCAAAAACTACAAGTATATTTTTGGCGATTTGGTGTTATATGGGGCTATTTCATTTGAATATGTTTTTCGTTGCCACCAAAAAAGGATCAAATATTTAATTTAGGAGAACTGCAAATCTTAGTGTTGATGCAGATTAAATCATGAAACTTTTCCTGCAGTTAACGAAAAGTTTTTGTTGTTGTTGTTTGTTTTTTAAGAAATAGCTTTTGATTGCATTTCCTTTTCTTTTCCATTTGAGGAAACTCTCGGATTAAAAAGGATGAAAGTCAGAAAGGACCTACTTAGCTATCTTTAGTATTATGTTTTTATTAGTGTAAATTAATTAGGGTAAAATCAGATAATTCAAACAGCTTTTAAAGATTTTACATATGTGTTTGGTATGTATGTATGTAGATGGTAAACAAGAGCTTCTCTATTGGATAGTTCTCTGAGTGGGGGGCAGTTTCCCCTACTTTTGGAAGCTTGTGTGCTAGGCAGTGTGTAGTTCTAGAGTGTCAGACTGGGTCATGCCAGGAGTGAGAACTTTGAACAGCGAGGGAAGGGACAGTCACGTTCTGGAGAAATGGAGTTAGCTGGACTTCAGAGTTAGCAACAGCTGGCTTTTGAGGGACATAAGAGCAAACTGCTGCATGAAGGGTGGGCAGTGGAGTTGAAGCCAGCAGAACAAATTGGAATTGCAAGTGTAGAATTACTCGTGTAGAGCCAGTAAGTAGCCTAATCCAAGGTATGGGCAGGTAAGTTAAAAACCAGCATGTCTGTTGGTTAAATGATTCGAACAGAGATGCCTGGAATCCAGAGACCTCAGTCGAGGAGACTGGGGGACTGCAGCCTGCAGACATTCTCAGCTGATACTGTAGTGGGTCAGAGAGGGAACCTAATAGAAGTATTTCCCAACTCAGAAACTGGTTAAGAGTTCTAAATGAAACACTATATAGATGTACTATAGAAATGCTCTGGAAATTTGTGTATAGGGTTAAAGCACTTATTTAACAGTGAGTGACCTTGGTAATTTAAAGAAACTTATTTTAAATAGTCCCTTAATGAAACAAATTATCTTTCACTTTATCTTTTATCATAAAGCTGGATTTCTGTATATCATCCTCACTTAAATTTAGATGTACTGACTGGATCGCTTAACTGTTAGAGATGATCAGTAATATCTGGATTCTTTTGTATGTCCTGGTGCATTACTGGTTTAGAACCTCCTGTGTTTTGGCTTTTGAATTATTGCTTTTGAGATGCTGCTTAATTAACTTCGGTCTATTTTCTTTGCTTACTAGCAGTGTTCCACCGACTGAGAGTCCAGGTTCTATTTATAAAGTCAGAAGAACTCCCTACCCTTCACCTAGTTTCCTCAGCACCTAGAAGCCACACTTTTGAGCTTGGGATTCCTTTTCTCTGACCTTAATGTCTTTCATCATGGGTTATCCTCTTTCTTCACCCACACCTGTGCTTTGCTGTGTTAGAACCGACTTCACCTTGTTGGCTAGGTTCACTTTGGCCACAAACAGACCTCTTGAGAAACTTGACCTGCTGACTCGAGCAGTACTGGCTAGGGTAGTGTTTTCTGAATCACGGGACAGCTTTTCCTATGGCCTCTTTAGGGGTCTCCCAGCTCTTCCGTTGCACCCTTTTGTATTAGTCATACCTACTCAGCTTTCATTTCTGTTTTTCCACCTCAGTCTCCTTTTTTGAGTCCATTGGCACCTCTGGGGCCTCAGCTCTTAACTTATATCTCAGTCTCATCCCTTTCATCTTGGTCTGCTACCTCCTGCAATCTGTCTGTCAGGCTGTGCCCCCTTCTCAGCAGGCCTTGTCTCTCAGTGGGCACTGTATGTGCAGTTCCTCCCCTGGGTGCCATTATGTCAGTCTTAAGTTCTCACCTGCCACTTTTTCTATTCCTGTCTGTAGCCCCAATTTTACCCTCTCAGGTTATAGCATCATTCTTTTCCGTGGCTTTCTCAGGCAAGAGGAGTAAATGACTTAAATGTTAAGTAAATAATAATAGATGTCATTCATGGATATGGAAAACAAGTATGATAGTCTTAATTGAGGAGAAGGCAATGGCAACCCACTCCAGTACTCTTGCCTGGCAAATCCCATGGTTGGAGGAGCCTGGTAGGCTCCATGGGATCGCTAGGAGTTGGACATGATTGAAGCGACTTAGCTGCAGCAGCAGCAGTCTTAATTGAATGTCTGGAATGCTGGAACATATACTTTTAATTCTAGCTCATTAATTTATCTGCTTTGTGACTTTGGGCAAGTTATTTCACTTAAGTTTGTGTTTCCTCACCTAGAAATGGAAAGTAGTTGCGTCTTGCTCCCAGAATTGTTGAATTAAATGAGAGTGTGTAAAACCCCTGGCACATAGTTGGCACTTGATAAATGGCAACTGCTACTGTATTAAAAGACTTGGGTTTGGAACTTAGCTCTGCCACTTTCTGACTGTATGATCTTGGGCCAACAAACTAAATCTGAGCTGAAGTTTGTTTTTAATATCTTTTTGAGATATGATTCAGAAAATCTACCTATTAAATAATTTATAATTCAGTGTGTTTTGTTTGTTTTTTAGTAAATTCACAGGGTTTTGCACCTATCAGCCACAGTCTAATTTTGGAACATTTTTATCACCTCGGAAAGAAACTTTGTGCCAATGAGCAGTTACTTCTGTTTCTCCTAACCTCCTCTCCTTTCTCTTAGCCTTTGCCTTGTGTGTGCGTGCTCAGTCATGTCTGAGTCTTTGTGACCCCCGTGGACTTATTAGCCCTCCAGGCTCCTCTGTCCATGGAATTTTTCAGGCAAGAATACTGTAGTGGATTGCTATTTCCTTCTCTAGGGGATCTTTCTGACCCAGGGATCAAACTCCCATCTCTTGAGTCTCCTACATTGACAGGTAGTACTTTAGCCCTGAGCCATGTGGGAAGCCCTCTCAGCCTCAGGCAACCACTATAATTTGCAAGTATGTGGCTTCCTTGGTGACTCAGTGGTAAAGAATCTGCTTGCCAATACAGGAGATGTGGGTTCAACCCCTGGACTGGATCAGGAAGATCCCCTGGAGAAGGAAATGGCAACCCATTCCAGTATCCTTGCCTGGGAAATCCCATGGACAGAGGAGCCTGGCAGGCTACAGTCTATGGGGGTCGCAAAAGAGTTGGACATGACCTGGTGACTAAACAAAAACAAGGTATATCTTGGAGATATTGCAGGTTTGACTCCAGACCACTGCAGGAAAGCTAGTACTTCAATAAAACAAGTCACACAATTGGTTGGTTTCCCAGTGCGTGTATAAGTTATGTTTATACTGTGCTATAGAGTATTAAGTGTGCAACACCATTATGCCTGAAAAAACAATGTACATATCTTAATTTAAAAATACTTTATTGCTAAAAAATGTGAACCATCATTTTACAGTGCAGGGTTGCTGCAAACCTTCAATTTGTGTGGATGTGTGTTTTAATTTCTCTTGGGAATATTCATATAAGTCAGGTTGCTGAATTGCATGATTGTTGTTTGGTTGCTAAGTGGTGTCTGCCTTTTTACAAGCCCATGGACTGCAGTACACCAGTCTCCCCTGTCCTTGATTATCTCCCTGAGTTTGCTCAGATTCATGTCTGCTGAGTCGGTGATGCCATCCAACCGTCTCATCCTCTGCCTCCCTCTTCTCCTTTTGCCTTCAGTCTTTCCCAGCATCAGGATCTTTTCCAATGAGTCGACTCCAAAATATTGGAGCTTCAGCTTTATTATCAGTCCTTCCAATCAATTCAGGGTTGATTTCCTTTAGGATTGGCTGGTTTTATTTCCTTGCTATCCAAGGGACTCTCAAGAGTCTACTCCAGCATCACAATTTGAAAGCGTCAATTCTTCAGCGCTCAGCCTTCTTTATAGTCCAGTTCTCACATCCATACATGACTACTAGAAAATCCATAGCTATGACTATCAGAGCTTTGTCGGCAAAGTGACATCTCTGCTTTTATGATAATGTTATGTTTAATGTTTTAAGAACAGCCAGACACATATAATCCCTTTTGTGTGTTGCTGGGTTTGGCTTGCTTATGTTTTGTTTCTCTCTCTCTTGTGATATCTTTTTCTTTGGTGTAAGGGTGATGCTGGCCTCATAGAATGAACTGTGAAGTGTTCTGTGCTCTCTTCTAGAAGAGTTTGTGAAGGATTAAACGTTTGGTAGAATTCACCAGTGAAGTTGTATGGGCCAGACCTTCTCTTTGTGGAAGTCTTTTAAGTTACTAATTCTGTTTCTTCATTTAGGTCTGATTAGACTTTCTGTTTCCTCTTGAGTCAGTTCTGTTGGTTTGTGTCTTTCAGGGAATTTTTTTCATTTTATCTGTAATGTCTAATTTGTTGGCTTAACATTGTAAAAACATTCCCTCATAATCCTTTTAATTTCTCTTAAGTCAGTGATATACACCTTTCATTCCTGGTGTGGTAATTCGTCTTTATTGTTTTTTTCTTGGTCAGTTTAGCTAAAGATTTGTTAAATTATTTTTCTTTTCAGAGAACGAACTTTTGATTTTATTAATTTTTTTTTCTATTTTTTTCTCTTTTCCATGATACTGATTTTCCCTCTTACATTTGTAATTTCTTTTCTTCTGCTTGCTCTGGGTTTAGTTGGTTTCCATCTTAAGCAATCGGGAAAAAGCATACTTTTTTCCTTTTCTCATATTGGTGTGTACAGCTGTAAAGTTCCCTTTAAATTCTTCTGTGTTTACTATCCTATATGTTTTGATTTTGTTTCCAGTTCAAAATGCATTCTAACTAAATTCCCTCATGATTTTGTGTTTGACCCAAATGTTGTTTAGAAGTGTCTTGTTTAGTATCCAAACATTTGTGGATTTCTCCAATTTTTGTTTATTTTCTAATTTAATTGCATTGTGATTGGGGAATATTATTTGTATTCTTTGTCTTATTTCAGTTCTTTTAAATTTGAAACTTGTTTTATTGTCTGATCTTCCCTGGTGGCTTAGATAGTAAAGAATCTGCCTGCAATGCAGGAGACCTGGGTTCCATCCCTGGGACTGAAAGATCCCCTGGGGAAGAAAATGGCAACTCACTCTAGTATTCTTGCCTGGGAAGTTCCCATGGACAGAGAAGCCTGGCGGGCTACAGTCCATGGGGTTGCAGAGTCAGACACAACTGAGTAACTAACACTTTTACTTTATTGTCTGTCGTACAGTCTGTCCTGGAGATTATTCCACGAATGCTTCAGAAGAATGTGAATTCTGTTGCTGGGTGGAGTCTTGAATATGTGTCACCTAGATCACATTAGTTAGCAGTATTGTTCGGGTTATTCTTACTGATTTCCTGTTTACTTGTTCTATATGTAAGAGGGTAGGGTATTGAAGCTGTTGCTGTTACTAATTGCCTGTTTTCCCCTTCATTTCTCTCATTTTCTTGCCTCCCCTATTTTGGGCCTGCTTCTTAGGTGCATATGCTTATATTCATTAATATCTTCTATTGAATTGGTACTTTTAATATTATAAAATGTCTTTTTATCTCAACTTTTTTTTATGTAGTCATATTTTGTCAGATATTAATAGAGCTGCTTCAGTTCTCTGATAGTTATTGTTTGCATGGTACATCTTTTCCCATCCTTCCAACCTGTTTGTAAGTTTCTCTTGTAGATGGCATATAGGTGGGTATTGCTTTTTTAAATCTAGTCTAGCCATCTGCCTTTTTAATGGAGTGTTTTATAATTCTTTCCTATTTAATGCTATTTTTGAAATGGTTGAATTTCATCTCTCATTTACTTTTCATTTTCTATATATGTCATGTCATTTTTTTCCCTCTGTTTTTCTTTTATTACCTTTTGTATTTTCTTTTTACCATTTAAAATGTTTGATTTTTAAGAACTATATTTTTCTTAGTGTTTAGGGATTACAGTGTGCATCTGAGTTTATCACAGCCTACTTCAGATTTAATACTAATAATACTCCATTATAGCTCCATTTCCTCCTGTGTTCTTTGTGCTGTCATTATCATGGTATGTAGGGGCCAATTCCTGGATTATCTCGTGTTCTAAACTGTGGGATTTGAAACTGGGGAGCAGCCATTGGAAGATTTTATAGAGTTCTTGCATCACATTAGAGTTTTGAGGAAAGAACAAGCTTGTTCTGAATGCTTGTTTTAGAGATGGCAGGGACAAACCTCAGGCTCTTAAGAGGAAGATGAATCTGCCTTTTTCTCTGCAGTTCCTTCTTTGTTTCTTTGAGCAATTAAAAGCTATTAAATGTAGCTCCTTCCTTGCAGGCATGGAATACTTAGAAATTCGTGAGTTACACACTTGTGGAATAGGATCCTTGGGAGCTGTCTGTGAAGTTTGTGAAACATCCATTTGAGAATCACTCTTAAAAGATGAACAGGTTGCTGCTGTTTGTGTGTATGGAATGGAGTGTGTATTGAAACATTAGATAAACATTTTCTGGCATCTGACCTTTTTTTCTGATTCCTAAATGCTGAGTGTATTTAAGTGGTACCTTTAAGTAGTTTTGATATGACAGAGAAGTGTTTAATCTTTTTCTTATTTGATACTCACAACTTTTAGTTATTTATTTTTGATGTGTAGTTGATTTACAATGTGTTACTTTCTGGTATATAGCAAAGTGATACATATTTGCGCATGTATGTATACACACACACATATATATTCTTTTTCATATTTTTTCCATTATAGTTTATTATAGGATACTGAGTGTAGTTGCCTGTGCTATGCAGTAGGACCTTATTGTTTATTTTATGTACAATAATGTGTATATGTTAATCCCAAACTCCTAATATATCCTTCCGCCATCTTCTTTCTCCTTTGGTAGCGATAGATTTGTTTTCTTTTTAGAAAAATTTATTTTATTGAAGTAGACTTGATTTACAATGTTATGTTAATTTCTGCTTTATAGCAAATTGATTAAGTTATGCCTAAATATACTTCCTTTTTCATATTCTTTTCCATTGTGTTTTATTACAGGATATTGTTCCCTGTTGTTTATCCATTATATGTGTGTGTGTGTGTATATATATATACATATATATATATATATATATATATATATATATAAAATAGCTGGCATCCATAAGTTTGTTTTCTGTGTCTCTGAATCTGTTTCTGTTTCAGTGTTGGTGCTTAGTCACTAAGTTGTGTCTGACTCTTTGCGACCCCATGGACTGTATCCCCCCAGACTCCTCTGTCCATGGGATTTCCCAGGCAAGAGTACTGGAGTGGGTTGCCATTTCTTTCTCCAGGGGATCTTCCCAACTCAGGCATTGAACCCGTATTTCCTGCTTGGCAAGCAGATTCTTTACTACCAAGCCTCTTGGGAAGCCCTTCTGTTTCATACGTAAGTTCATTTGTGTCATATTTTAGATTCTACATGTACACGTAAGTAATATCATATGGTGCTTGTTTTTCTGACTTACTTTGCTGAGTATGGTAATATCTGGATCCATCCAGGTTGCTATAGATGGCACTATTTCATTCATTTTTGTGGCTGAGCACATTTCACATCTTGATCTGTCTGTCTGCTGATTAGCATTTGCGCTGCCTCTGTGTCGCGGCTGTTGTCAGTAGTGCTGCTGTGAGCCTAGGGGTGCGTGTGTCTCTTGAATTGTAGTTTTCTCCAGACACACGCCCAGGAGAGGGATTGCTGGGTCATACGGCAGCACCAGTTGTACTAGTTTTTTAAGGACCTCCCATAGTGCTCTCCATAGAGGCTGTACAAATTTACGTTTCCATCAACAGTGTAGGAGGGCTCCCTTTTCTCCACACTCCTGTTTTTTAACCATAGAAAGGATATGCAAGAGTTTTTTTTATTGTTTTTTTGTTTTGGCAGGTGGGGAGGGGTGTGTGTGATTTGTTTTGTTTTGCTTCTTAGGAAAAATTGAAGAGCAGAAAACTTACTTATTTCAGGTTTTTGGTACCAGTTTTTCACAGAAGTATAAAATGAAAGAGAAAAAAGTCCTCTTCCTCAGTCTTGCCAGATTTGTTGTGAACAATCCTTGACTGTCAGCTTGTCAGCGGATGTTTTTTCCTTTGAATAACTTCTGCAGGAGACAGCCTTGTTCCTGGACTATTCTCTCTCATAGCCTACAGTTGCCTTCAGAAGTGCAGGAACGCCCCCAACCCCCAATTTATAAAATCGTTAAACTTTACCATTTTCAAGGGTTTAATGTAGTGTTTTCATTGAACTCATGGAAGTTAGAATTGAAACTGTGAGAGAATGTAACTGTTAGTCTTGAGCTTATAATTTCCCAGAGAGTAAAGGCCACAGTTTTTCTCAGTACCAAACTCTTAACAAATTCATTCAGTACTTTGATACTATCTACTGAATATTATTGGTGAGAATGCAGAAAATGGTCCTATTAAACTTTTATGTCTCTATAGTTCTATCTGAAATAATACTCTTTATCTGACTATATTTATGGTCTATCTCTTTCTACTGCAATGTGAATTCTAAGAGGGCCAGCATCTTGTCTGTTACTACTGCTGTATCCCCATCACCTGCAATAATATTTTGCATAGAATGGACATTCAGATATTTGCTAGATGAGTAAAGGTGTATCTGAGACAGGACCCGTGTGTGTGTGTGTGTATGTGTATGTTTTTTTTTTTTTTAGAAAAGGTTATTTTGATATGCACTCCCAAGGTTGAGAAACACTGACCTGTCTTTTCCTTATACAGTAATGTGCTTATGGTACAGAAGATACACACGCACATGTGTGTGGAATCAGAATGGACAGTTGCTTTCCACCATCAAATAATTAAATTTAGGAGTGGTGAGAAGAAAGAGCTACAATAGAATTTATTGCCCCCATCCTCTTTTTTAAACAACAATAACAACAAAAGGTGAGGTCAGGCTTCCTAGATGACTTTTCTCCAAAATAGTGATTCTCAGTGGTGGGGGATAGGAATTCTCCAATGACATTTTTGTTTGTTTGTTGCCACTTTATTTTTTTAACTGAAAGATAATTGCTTTACAGAGTTTTGTGGTTTTCTGTGAAACATCAACAAGAATCAGCCACAGGTACACCTGTGTCCCCTCCCTTTTGAACCTCCCTCCCATCCCACCCTTCTAGCTGGTCACAGAGCCCCTATTTGAGTTCCCTGAGTCATAGAGCAAATTCCAGTTGGCTGTCTATTTACATACAGTAATGGAAGCTTCCCTGTTACTCTCTCCAGACATCTCACCCTCTCCTCCCCTCCCACTGTGTCCATAGGTTTGTTCTCTATGTCTGCTTCTCCACTGCTGCCCAGAAAATAAATCCATCAGTGCCATCTTTCTAGAGTCCATATATGTATGTGTCAGTAAAGGATATTTATCTTTCTCTTTCTGACTTACTTCATTCTGTATAATAGGTTCTAGGTTCATCCACCTCATTAGAACTGACTCAAACACATTCCTTTTTATGGTTGAGTAATATTCCATTATATATATGTGCCACAGCTTCTTTATCCATTCACCTGTCGATGCACATCTAGGTTGCTTCCATGTTCTAGCTGTTGTAAATAGTGCTGCAATAAACATTGAGGTATGTGTGTCTTTTTTCAATTCTGGTTTCCTCAGGGTATATGCTTAAGTAGTGGGATTACTGAGTCATATGGTGGTTTTATTCCTAGTGTTTTAAGGAATCTCCATACCATCTTCCATAGTGGCTATATCAATTTACATTCCCACCAGCAGTGCAAGAGGGTTCCCTTTTCTACATACCTCCAGCATTTATTGTTCATTTGATGATGGCCGTTCTGACTGGTGTGAGGTGGTATCTCGACATTTTTGATTGTCATAACTGAGGAAGGGGAAGGATGCTACTGGCATCTGTTGGATAGAGTCCAGGAGTGAAGCTGAAACATTCTACAATGAACAGGACATCTACCCTCAGCAAAGAATCAACCTGGTCTACAGTGTCATTATTGCAGAGGTTGAGAAACCCTGCTTTAAACAAGTCACTTGGAGAAAGCATTAGTAGTTACTATGAGTTTGGCAATTATGAATCCATGGACCCTGTCTGTGTGTGTGTGTGGCCCTGGACAAAACTGAATGTCTCGTGTAGAGAAACTTGCATGTATGTACAGGCAAACCTTGTTTTATTATCCTTGTCTTTGCTTCACATTTATTCTGTTTTTTACAACTTGAAGATTTGTGGCAAACCTGTGTCAGATAAGTCTATTGGTGCCATTTTTCCAACATCATTTGTTCATTTGGTGTCTCTGAGTCATGTTTTGGTAATTCTTGAAATATTTCAAGCTTTTTCATTATTTGTGATGGTGATCTGTCATCAGTGGTCTTTGATGTCTATTATTGTTGTTGTTTTTGGGCACCGTGAACTATGCCCCATATCAGGTGGCAGACTTAATCCTAATCCATAAACGTGTGTTCCGACAGCTCTCTCTCTCTCCTTGGGCCCCCTTATTCCCTGAGGCACAGCACTGTGGAAATTAGGCCAGTTCATAAATAGCCCTACTCATGGTCTCTAAGTACCTGTTGAAATGAAGAGTTACACATTAAGTCAGAAGTTAGAAATGAAGCCTAGTGAGGAAGGCATGTTAACAGCCCAGACAGGCCAAAAACTAAACCCTTTGAACCAAATAATTAGCCAAGTTATGAACGAATGCAAAGGAGAAGTTCTTAGAGGAAATTAAAAGTACTGCTCCAGTGAACACATGAAAGATAAAGAAGGTGAAACAGCCTTATTGCTGATACGGAGAAAAAAGTTGTTTTAATTGTGGTGTAGCTGATAATATTTTGTAAGTTTCAGGTGTACAGGCTCTGGGGCACATGGGCTTCAGTAGTGATTCATAGTTTTTCAGGGTTATACTCCAAGCACAGCTCATAGTTGTTATAAAGTATTGGTTATAGTCTCTGTGTTGTCCAATATATCCTTTTAGCCTATTTATTTTATTTTTAGTTGTTTGTTCGTCTTGATACAGAGAATGTTTTAGTTATCTGGATAGATCCAACCAGCCACCACATTCCCGTAAACCAAAGCCTAATCAAGAGCAAGACCCTAATTCTCTTCAATTCAGTTAAGGCTGAGAGAGGTGAGGAAGCTGCAGAAGAAAAGTTTGAAGCTCGCAGAGTTCATGAGGTTTAAGGCAAGAAGCCGTCTCTAAAACCTAAAACTGCAAGATGAAGCCGTGAGTGCTCATATAGAAGCTGCAACAAATTATCCAGAAGATTTAGCTAAGATAATGAAAGTGGGTACACTAAACAGTAGATTTTTGGTGTAGATGAGCAGCATTCTATTGGAAGAAGATGCCATCTAGGACTTTGGTAACTGGAAATGAAAAGTCAGTGCCTGGCTTCAGAGCTTCAAAGGACAGGCTGACTGTTCCTCGAGGCCAGTGCAGCTGGTAACTAAGTTGAAACCAGTGCTCTGATCCTGAAAATTCTGGGACCTTAAGAATTACACTACATCTATGCTTCCTGTCCTCCATAAATGGAGCAGCAAAGGCTGGATTTTAAAACATGGCTTACTGAATATTTTAAGCCTGCTGTTGAGACCTTCTACTCAGAAGAAAAGATTCCTTTCAAGATGACTGCTCAGTAGCAGTGCACCTGGTCGTCCAAGAGCTGAGGGCAGTGTACACACAGATTCACGTATGGTTGTTTCCATACTTGTTAACACAACATCCATTCTATAGTTCAAGGAGTAATTTTAACTTCAAGTTGCGTATTTATTTATTTTTTTTCTGTGCTGGGTCTTCATTGCTCTGCGGGCTTTTCTCTGGTTGCAGTGAGCGGGCATGGCTATCTGTCTGTGGTGCGGGCTCCTTGTTGCGGTGGCCGCCTTTGTGGGGCTCGGGCTCTCGGCACATGGGCGTCAGCAGTTGTGGCTCCCCAGCTCTAGTGCACAGGGTCAGCAGTCGTGGGGCACAGGCTTAGTTGCTCCATGGCGTGTAGGATCTTCCCCGGATCAGGGATCGAACCTGTATCTCCTGCATTGGCAGGTGGATTCTTTATCACCGAGCTGCCAGGGAAACCCTCAAGTTTTATTTTTTAAGAAATACATTTTGTTAAGCTATAGCTGGCATAGATAAGGATTCCTCTGATGCCTCTGGGCAAAG
This sequence comes from Bos taurus, assembly GCF_002263795.3. Taxonomy (NCBI): domain Eukaryota; kingdom Metazoa; phylum Chordata; class Mammalia; order Artiodactyla; family Bovidae; genus Bos; species Bos taurus. The sequence goes on along the minus strand of NC_037328.1, from coordinate 152,885,545 downwards.
TAAATTGAAAATCTTCTGGAAAGGATTCACTATTCTAGATGACATTAAGAACATTCATGATTCATGGAAAGAGGTCAAAATATTAACATAAATAGGAGTTTGGAAGAAGTTAATTCCAGCCCTCATGGAGACTTTGAGGGGGTTCAAGACTTCAGTGGAGGAAGCAACTGCAGATATGGTGGAAACAGCAAGAGAACTAGAATTAGAAGTGGAGTCTGAAGATGTGACAGAATTGCTGCGATCTCATGGTAAAACTTTAACAGATAAGGAGCTACTTTTTATAGGTGAGCAGAGAAAGTGTGTTTTTGAGATGAAATCTACTGGTGAAGAAGCCATGAAGCTTAAAATTTTGAAATTACATAAACAGTTTTTCATTTTGAATAATTAGATATCATTATTAATAACCCCCCCAATAAATAAAACTCTTTAGAGTCTTCAGTAATTTAAGGTGTGAAGGGGTCTTTTGACCAAAATTTTTTTGAACAGATGATGTCCTGATATTGGTCCCTCAGATACTGTTAAACCTATATTTCTGTCTCTAGTTGGGTTAGGCTTACATAAACAAGAAAATTTAAATTCCTTGGGCTTTGATGTAAAGTTTTGGCTTTTTATCTTGATTTGAGTATGTTTTTAATGTATAAAACATATAGCAAAATTTTTGAAGATTAAATTTTTACTTTCATAGAACTACAAAAGCATTATTTGTAGATTAGGTAAGTGGAGAATTATATCTAGAAGAATGACAAAAAGAATCACAGGAAATGGTAAATTATTTTGTAAAATTTACAACGGACAAATGATTGTGGAAAAAATGTTATGAGAATCTTAGAGAAAAATTATGAATAGGTTTAGCAAACACCTTCATTGTAAGAGACTGCATACCCATAAAAAAAGAAGTATAGTAGAACATTTAAATTATTGATTAGAGCTTTATCTAATCATAAAGAAATGATAGGCTTCCTAGTTCCTTAAACACTGAAAATAAACTCTGTAGGTTTATGAATGAATTGTTACTGCATTACTATGTTTAAGACAGCATTTAGGAGAACCATAGTGAAAGTGATTTAGAGGTAAAGAGACTTTCCGCAGATATTTTCTTATCTGTATAAAATTCATTAGCATTACCCTGATTTAGAGTTCTGGTCTTGATCAAGCCTTTGTAAAAGTTACTTGGTGTGTGACCTAAACACAGTATCTGTGGGTCAATAAATAAGTGTTGTGTGCTGTGCAAAGCTGTGAAGAGCCAGAAGAAATCAGGGAGGAAAACCTGTCAAGAGTTGAGTTAAAAACTTAAAGGCATTGAGCTTTCCCCCTAGATATTATATCTTGGGTAGGTGGATTTTGTAAATGTAGTTTTTATGTGTACCATTTTAATCCCTAGGACGCTTGTAACCTTTTGAAGTAACCCACAGTCATTTCATAGTGGGGGTTAGGAACTAGATTATTAAAAAAGACCACAATTTGTTTTTTCTCAAGTTCAAATACAAATAATATTTAGTATTGATACTTGTATCGTTGGATGTTTTTCACTAGTTTAATGTGAGGAACTTCTGTCTTTAAAAACTTGCCTTGAAAAGATTTTTTTTCCTGATCACCAACTTTTTTTTGAAATACTTAAGTAGATACAGTTATCTTTTAAAATTTCATGTTCATTTTTTTCTCGTTATATTCTGTTTTCCTCTTTTTTTTTTTTTCATTGTACAACGTGACTTGTGGGATCTTAGTTCCCTGATCATGGATGAAACCTATGTACTCCACAGTGGAAATGCAGAGTTCTAACCACTGGACTGCCAAGAAAGTCCCTATTTTCCTTTTTATTTAGATCAAATGATTTGAACATATCCCTCTGCTATCTGAACAATCACAGGAGATATTTAGGGGTATTGGTCATCAATGTTTCTTGTGGGTGTGATAGGATTCATCAGAATATTATTTTACCTCTGATGTTAAAAAAAATTCTCATTCTAAAATTAAACAAAAATACAAATTACTCTAAACTATTCGTTTATATAAAAGCAAAAAATTATTTTTCTATTTATTTTTCATGGTTGTGAAATGAACATACATAACATTTATCACTTTAATCATCTTAAGATGTGCAATTAAGTGACTTTAAACTCTGTATCCATTAAACATTAACTTCCTGTACCCTTCACCCTCCAACCTCTGACGAATACCATTCTGCTTTGTTTAAGTGTATCATACAATATTTACCCTTTTGTGATTGACTTATTTCACTTAGCATAGTGTCTTCAAGGCTCATCCATGTTGAAGCATATATCAAAATATCTTTTTTAAAGTTGACTAACATTCCATTGTATGTATCTGCCACATTAAAAAAAATTTGTTAATCCATCATGGACAGTTGGATTGCTTTCTAAGTGTCCTTTAGGCTCTTGTGAGTAATGATGCTACAAACGTCGGTGTGTACATACCTGTTTGAGTCACTACATTCAATTCTTCTGGATGTATCACCAGAAGTGAAATTGTTGGATCATGTGGTAATTCTGTGTTTAATTTTTTGAGGAATTGGCATATTGTAATTGTGTTGTACCACTGGCTGTACTATTTTACATTCTCACCAGCAGTGCTTAAGAGTTTTAATTTCTGTGCACCGCACCTACATTTGTTATCTTCTGTTTTCTTTATAATAGCCATTGTGATGTTTGTTAAGTGGTATTTTGTGGTTTTGATTTGTATTTTCCCAGTGATTAATGATATTGAGTATCTTTTCATGTGTGTATTGCCATTTGTGTATCTTTGGAGAAATAGTCATCTTTTAATTGGGTTGTTTTCATTTGTTACTGTTTTGTACTCCTTTATATATTCTGGATATTAATCCTTCCTCAGATACATGATTTGGAAGTACTTTCTCCCATTCTGTAGGTTGCCTTGTCATTGCATCCTTTCGGTGGCTCAGATAGTAAAGCCTCTGCCTGCAATGCGGGAGACCCAGGTTCGATCCCTGGGTTGGGAAGGTATCCTGGAAAAGGAAATGGCAACCCACTGCAGTACTCTTGTCTGAAAAATTCCATGGACAGAGGAGCCTGGTGGGCTATACGGTCCATGGGGTCATAAAGAGTCGGACATGGCTGAGTGACTTTACACTCGAGTGAAAGCACTTTCATACACAAAGCTTTTAATTTGATAAAGTTCACTTTGTCTTTTTTTGTTGTTGTTGTCGTTGCTGGTGATTTGGGCATATCCAAGAAATCCTTGCCCAATTCAGCGCCATGAAGCTTTCCCCATTTTCTTCTGAGAGTTTTATAAATTTCAGCTCTTGCATTTAGGTCTTTAATCCATTTTGAGCTGATTTTTGTATATGGTATATGATAAGGGTCCAACGTCATTTTTTGTACAGGGATATCCAGTTTTTCCAACACCATTTGTTGAAAAGACTGTCCTTTCTCCCATTGAATGATCTTGGCACCCTTGTTGAAGTCTGTGAACCATATGTGTGCAAGGCTTTATTTCTGGGCTTTGTTCTTTTGCACTGGTCTACATGTCTGTCTTTATGCCAGTTCCACACAGTTTTGGTTTCTGTAGCTTTGTAGTTTGAAATTAAGAAATGTGAAATCTCCCAGGTTTTTTTTCCCCAAAGATTGTTTTGGTTATTCAGAATTCCTGAAGATTCCATATGAATTTTAGGGTGAAATTTTAATCTGTAAAAAACTATTGGAATTTTGATAGGGGTTATATTGAATCTATAGATTACCCTATGTAGTATGAATGTTTTAGTATTATTAAGTCTTCCACATCTTTCCATTTGTCTTTTTTAATTTCTTTCAGCAGTGTTTTATAGTTTTTTGCCTCCTTGGTTGAGTTTATTCCCAGGTATTTCATTCTTTATGCTCCTGTAAATGGAATTGTCTTCTTAATTTTCTTTTCTGTTTCTTGTTAGTATATTAAAAAAAAAAAACACCTAATTTTTGTGTGTTGATTTTGTATCCTGCAACTTTGAATTCATTCATTAGTTCTAATATTCTTTTTTGTTTGTGGACTTTTTAGGGTTTTCTACATAGAAGATTATGTTGTCTGTGGACAAGGATATTTTTACTTCTTCTTTTCCAGTTTGGATGTCTTTTCTTTTTCTTGTCTATGAGTCTTGTCTATTTTAATTTCTTGTCTATTTTTCTTGTCTATTTTAATATTAATAGATGGAGAAATGGTATTAGATGATTTAGAAATGTGTTTTTCTGAAGCTTCACTGTGGAAAGCTTATCTTAAAAGTTTTTCATGGTATTGGGGAATTTAAGTGATAAAGACAGTCTGCATTGCACAGAAAATTTAACTCGCAGTTTCTAGATTTACAATAGGTGGGTTTTTGGTGTGTTTTTTTTTTTTTTTTTGCCCTTTCTGAGAAAGTCTAATCACAGATACAGTTTTCTTTTAGCTCTTAACATTGTGCATGCTGTTTGTTTTTTCTGCTTGCTTTTGAAGAAAATTGTTAACATTCAATTATGCTTTTGAGTTTTTGGGGTTTTGCTGCAGATATTTGTATAAGAGATGCCTGTAACTGACATTATAGATACATAAACTGTAAAAGTTGTAATGACGGTGAAAGTGTTAGTCACTTAGTTGTGTCTGACTTGTTGTGACCCCATGGACTGTAGCCCACCAGGCTCCTCTGTCCATGGAATTCTCTAGGCAAGAATAATGGAGTGGGTTGCCATGCCCTTTTCCAGGAAATCTTCCCGACCCAGGGATCAAACCTGGGTCTCCATATTGCAGGCAGATTCTTTACCATCTGAGCCACCAGGGAAGTTTTTACAGGGAAGTAAAAACAGGTAGTACTCTGGAAATAGACTTTGATCATATAGGTCAGATCTAATGATGAGAGAACTGGGGCCTTGTGCAAGATTATATAGTTATTATCAGAGCCAAGACTAAATGATAGTCTTGGCTGATGATAATTATTATCAGCCAAAAATCTTTGCTGATTTTTCTCTCATTCTTTTCTGTCTAACTGCACTGTCAATTACTGCAACAGCCTATTAACCTGATTAAAATCCCATGGACATATCATGGCAGGCTGCAGTCCATGGGGTTGCAGAGTCAGACATGACAGAGCATGGATTCACACATCTCACCTGGACTTTAGACCTACTCTTCAGTCTATTCTTGCTACTGGGTCCAAAGCATAGTACTTCTAAAATATAATTATGATTAGTCATATCAGTGTGTCAATTTTTTCAATTATTAACCATTCAGTTCAATTCGGTCCCTCAATTGTGTCTGCCTCTTTGTGACCCCATGGACTGCAGCACACCAGGCCTCCGTATCCATCACCAACTCCCAGAGTTTACCCAAACGCATGTCCATTGAGTCAGTGATGCCATCTAATCATCTCATCCTCTGTCATCCCCTTCTCCTCCTGCCTTCAATCTTTCCCAGCATCAGGGTCTTTTCAGATGAGTCAGTTCTTTGCATCAGGTGGCCAAAGTATTGGAGTTTCAGCTCCAACATCAGTCCTTCCAATGAATATTCAGGACTGATTTCCTTTAGGATGGACTGGTTGGATCTCCTTGCTGTTCAAGGGACTCTCAAGAGTTTTCTCTGACACCACAGTTCAAAAGCATCAGTTCTTCAGCTTCCAACACTCACATCCATACATGACTACTGGAAAAACCATAGCCGTCTTGACTAGATAGACCTTTGTTGGCAAAGTAATGTCTCTGCTTTTTAATATGCTGTCTAGATTGGTCATAACTTTCTTCCAAGGAGCAAGCGTCTTTTAATTTCATGACTGCAGTCAAAATCTGCAGTGATTTTGGAGCCCCCATAAATAAAGTCTCTCACTCTTTCCTCATGTATTTGCCATAAAGTGATGGGACTGGATGCCACGATCTTAGTTTTCTGAATGTTGAGTTTTCAGTCAGCTTTTTCACTCTTTTCTTTCACTTTCATCAAGAGGCTCTTCAATTCCTCTGCTTTTTGCCGTAAGGGTGCTATCATCTGCATATCTGAGGTTATTGGTATTTCTCCCAGCAATCTTAATTCCAGCTTGTGTTTCATCCAGCCCGGATTTCTCATGATATACTCTGCATATAAGTTAAATAAGCAGGGTGACAGTATACAGCCTTGACAGACTCCTTTCCTGATTTGGACCCAGTCTGTTTTTTCATGTCTGGTTCTGTTTCTTGACCTGCATACAGATTTCTCAGGAGGCAGGTCAGGTGGTCTGGCATTCCCATCTCTTGAAGAATTTTCCAGTTTGTTGTAATCCACACAGTTAAAGGCTTTGACGTAGTCAATAAAGCAGAAGTGGATGTTTTTCTAGAACTCTTTTGCTTTTTCGATGATCCAACGGATGTTGGCAATTTAATATCTGGTTCCTCTGCCTTTTCTAAATCCAACTTGAACATCTGGAAGTTCTTGGTTCACATACTGTTGAAACCTGGCTTGAAGAATTTTGAGCATTACTTTGCTAGCATGCAATTGTGCGGTAGTTTGAGCATTCTTTGGCATTGCCTTTCTTTGTGATTGGAATGAAAACTGACCTTTTTCAGTCCTGTGGCCACTGCTGAGTTTTCCAATATGCTGGCATATTTGGTACAGCACTTTCACAGCATCATCTTTTAGGATTTGAAATAGCTCAACTGGAATTCCATCACCTCCACTAGCTTTGTTCATAGTGATGCTTTCTAAGGCCCACTTGTCTTTACATTCCAGGATGTCTGGCTGTAGGTGAGTGATCACACCATCGTGATTATCTGGGTCATGAAGATCTGTTTTGTGCAGTTCTTCTATGTATTCTTGCCACCTCTTCTTAATATCTTCTGCTTCTGTTAGGTCCCTACCATTTCTGTCCTTTTTCGAGCCCATCTTTCCATGAAATGTTCCCTTGGTATCTCTAATTTTCTTGAAGAGATCTCTAGACTTTCCCATCCTATTGTTTTCCTCTATTTCTTTGCACTGATCCCTGAGGAAGGCTTTCTTATCTCTCCTTGCTATTCTTTGGAACTCTGTATTCAGATGGATATTTCTTTCCTTTTCTCCTTTGCCTTTCGCTTCAGGGTAACATTAGCATTAAATATAGCTAAGCCCCTTGTGTTGTCTGATTTAATTCTTCAAATAGTTCTTTGCTATTAATTATCTCTGTCTTACAGGTGAGGAAATTGAGACCAGGACTGTCTGCTTTCAAAGTTCATGTTCCTAGGCACTATATTACACTACCGAAGTGAGGCATTCAAGACTCCTTGTGTTGTTGCTCTTACCCACTTCTGTTGTATTCAAGTTGACATTTTTAACTATAAATTCCTTGAAGACAGATATGGCTGAGATCAAGCTGTTGCCTAATACATGGAATACGGAATGAAGCAGGGCAAAGACTAATAGAGTTTTGCCAAGAAAACGCACTGGTCATAGCAAACACCCTCTTCCAACAACACAAGAGAAGACTCTACACATGGATATCACCAGATGGTCAACAACGAAATCAGATTGATTATATTCTTTGCAGCCAAAGATGGAGAAGCTCTATACAGTCAGCAAAAACAAGACCAGGAGCTGACTGTGGCTCAGATCATGAACTCCTTATTGCCAAATTCAGACTGAAATTCAAGAAAATAGGGAAAACCACTAGACCATTCAGGTATGACCTAAATCAAATCCCTTATGATTATACAGTGGAAGTGAGAAATAGATTTAAGGGCCTAGATCTGATAGATAGAGTGCCTGATGAACTGTGGACTGAGGTTCGTGACATTGTACAGGAGATAGGGATCAAGACCATCTCCATGGAAATGAAATGCAAAAAAGCAAAATGGCTGTCTAGGGAGGCCTTACAAATAGCTGTGAAAAGAAGAGAAGTTAAAAGCAAAGGAGAAAAGGAAAGATGTTAGCATCTGAATGCAGAGTTCCAAAGAATAGCAAGAAGAGATGAGAAAGCCTTCCTCAGCAATCACTGCAAAGAAATAGAGGAAAACAACAGAATGGGAAAGACTAGAGATCTCTTTAAGAAAATTAGAGATACCAAGGGAATATTTCATGCAAAGATGAGCTCGAAAAAGGACAGAAATGGTAGGGACCTAACAGAAGATATTAAGAAGAGGTGGCAAGAATACACAGAAGAACTGTACAAAAAAGATCTTCACGACCCAGATAATCACGATGCTGTGATCACTGACCTAGAGCCAGACATCTTGGAATGTGAAGTCAAGTGGGCCTTAGAAAGCATCACTATGAACAAAGCTAGTGGAGGTGATGGAATTCCAGTTGAGCGCTTTCAAATCCTAAAAGATGATGCTGTGAAAGTGCTGCACTCAATATGCCAGCAAATTTGGAAAACTCAGCAGTGGCCACAGGACTGGAAAAGGTCAGTTTTCATTCCAATCCCAAAGAAAGGCAATGCCAAAGAATGCTCAAACTACTGCACAATTGCACTCATCTCACACGCTAGTAAAGTAATGCTTAATATTCTCCAAGCCAGGCTTCAGCAATATGTGAACCATGAACTTCCTGATGTTCAAGCTGGTTTTAGAAAAGGCAGAGGAACCAGAGATCAAATTGCCAACATCCACTGCATCATGGAAAAAGCAAGAGAGTTCCACAAAAACATCTATTTCTGCTTTCTTGACTATGCCAAAGCCTTTAACTGTGTGGATCACAGTAAACTGTGGAAAATTCTGAAAGAGATGGGAATATCAGACCACCTGACCTGCCTCTTGAGAAATCTGTATGCAGGTCAGGAAGCAACAGTTAGAACTGGACATGGAACAACAGACTGGTTCCAAATAGGAAAAGGGGTACGTCAAGGCTGTATATTGTCACCCTGTTTATTTAACTTATCTGCAGAGTACATCATGAGAAGCGCTGGACTGGAAGAAACACAAGCTGGAATCAAGATTGCCGGGAGAAATATCAATAACCTCAGATATGCAGATGACACCACCTTTATGGCAGAAAGTGAAGAGGAACTAAAAAGCCTCTCGATGAAAGTGAAAGAGGAGAGTGAAAAAATTGGCTTAAAGCTCAGTATTCAGAAAACAAAGATCATGGCATCCGGTCCCATCACTTGATGGGAAATAGATGGGGGAACAGTGGAAACAGTGTCAGACTTTCTTTTTTTGGGCTCCAAAATCACTGCAGATGGTGATTGCAGCCATGAAATTAAAATACCCTTACTCCTTGAAAGGAAAGTTGTGACCAACCTAGATAGCATATTGAAAAGCAGAGACATTACTTTGCCAACAAAGGTCCATCTAGCCAAGGCTATGGTTTTTCCAGTGGTCATGTATGGATGTGAGAGTTGGACTGTGAAGAAGGCTGAGCGCCGAAGAATTGATGCTTTTGAACTGTGGTGTTGGAGAAGACTCTTGAGAGTCCCTTGGACTTCAAGGAGATCCAACCAGTCCATTCTGAAAGAGATCAGCCCTGGGATTTCTTTGGAAGGAATGATGCTAAAGCTGAAAGTCCAGTACTTGGCCACCTCATGCGAAGAGTTGACTCAAAGGAAAAGACTCGGATGGTGGGAGGGATTGGGGGCAGGAGGAGAAGGGGACGACAGAGGATGAGATGGCTGGATGGCATCACTGACTCAATGGACGTGAGTCTGAGTGAACTCCGGGAGATGGTGATGGACAGGGAGGCCTGGCGTGCTGCGATTCATGGGGTCACAAAGCGTTGGACACAACGGAGCAGCTAAACTAAACTGAACTGAATACATTTTAAGTAATGAGCTTATGAATGGTACAGGATAGTGAGACTAGCCGAATGTGGGAAGACACGAATATTACACCTCAAAGAAAAGATTCCTCTGACTGGCCATGCTCAGAAAAGGTCAGTCTTTGGGTTAAAGCAAAGTAGTGAGAGGTTAATGAATGAGGGAAATGAAGTCCAGAGAGATGATTAAAGATAGCAACTACTTGTTCTTGACTTAAATTAATTGTATCTTTGGATTGTAGGAACTTGAAAATGAATTTTCTAAATAACTTTTTATGTTTTCAGGTGTGGTGGGGTTCAGGAGAGAGGCACCTGATGATTTCAGACGGAAAAAGGTTGCCTGCTTATTAGAAAGGGAAAGAAGCAAGATTACAGAGTTTGATGTGGCCCTCAGGTGAGATTCTAGAGTAGATTATTTAAAAGAATTGCTTGTTTCCAGGGGAGGTGAAGTACTTAACATTAAGAATTAGCCTTAATTCATTAAGAACAAACTAAAACAGTCTAACTTCTCTTTTTGTGGGGGCAGCCTCCTGTCTTCAGTGAGTTGCCTGAGGTGTACAGATCACTCATCACATTTGCAGCTGGCACAGATACAGGAGGGGTGGTCTGACAGCTGGTACGGGTTAGGTTTTGCTGTAGCAATAATTTTCAAATCTCAGTGACTGACAAGGAGAAGAGATTTATTTATTGCTTATATTGCATGTCTGTTCTCAGGTCACCAGGGTTCTCTGCTTTGTGTTGTCCTCACAGAGGAACCTCTGGAGTTTCTGCCTTCTGGAATATTGATTTTACTTGTGGTACAAGAGACAGAACATGATGGATGGCACATCAGCCTTCAGAGGCTCCATCCATCATTTCAGCTCACAGTTAACTGCTCAAGCAGGTTCTGTGACCACACCTAGCTGGGGCATTTGTGGGATAGGAAAGTATATTCCTTCCATAATCTGGAAGGAGGAGACCCAGAAATGTTACTGCACATCAGTGTTGACTCTGAGATAGTGAGGACTTTGGATGACAGGTTAAAGGACCCAAGAGGATTGAGCTTGATAGACTGATGTGATCCGCTGAATCTGACAAAGGGAAAATGAACAGAGAGGAGTGGAAGATCTTGTCCTTTGTTCCCAAAACTAATCCTTTTTGATAAAGGCTGAGGAGTGCAGCTTGCTAGCTCCATCAGCACATGCGATGCAAAGAAGTGTCTGGTTGGTGCACGGAGATGACACAGGGGCCTCGATCCTGGCTTACTCCAGGCCTGAAATTACCACGTTTCTGGCTATAGGTGCATTCTCAGATGGGAGGTATACTTGAAATCGTGTGATGTGGATGACTGAGGCAAATAGGAATGTGTAGCTGGGAAACTAACTTGGGCAGGTGGGTGGGAGGCATCATGGCTGCCTCAGATATTTGGAGGCCTGCCATCCGGAAGCAGGAGTGGACTTTCACCATATGTCACACTAGTGGCTGGTGGATGAAAGCTACAGGAAGTGACTTAAGCTCAGTGAAAGTAAGCTGCCAGTTTAGAGGTGGAATTGTATACTTCTAGCTGGAAATATCAAGCATTGGGTTGATTCCCGTGAAATTCTATGACTTGGAATGACAGAAGAAGGCCTGTACATGTTAACTTTCAGAAACAATCAAGTATTTAAACATTTATGTGATTATTTCTAACTTCACTGGTGGAAAAAAGTAAGATGTAATGAATTAGTGGTTTAATAAAACATTTCTGTCTTTATGCCTATTAGGTAGTAGAATTCTGCTAGTAACTTTATGATTTTTCTTTTCTAAATCTTACTTTAATCTCATTTTATACATGAGGAGATTAATTCAGAGATGATGTATGGCTTGCCCAAGGTTTATTCTGATTAACTGAAATAAGCAGATTTTGACCAAGGTCTCTTCTATTCCAGAAACTGCTTTTTCTGCTTTCTCACTATAGTAGTAACCTGTATCACCTGCCTTCCGTGTTTTGTCTCCTGGGGACAGCACCCTCTTATTTTGGGGTTCTGTCTGTCCATCTCGGTCCCTTACCACATGGTTCTGTTGGGACTTCCCAGAGTCTTCACTGCTTGGTCTATTGCCTGCCTCGCTTTACGAGGGCCAGTCAGAATTCCCGGGATGTTTTAAGGTGAAACCAGGAAGGAGACATCCCTCTGTGGATATGGGTGTGGTCGGATGCAGTATGTAAGAGCTGTCTGTGTTTGCCACTCCTTGAAGGAAGCGGTCTGCTTCGATAGGAGTGACCCTGATTGTAAGTGCCTGGTTCCAGTGGCTCCTGGCACTCAGCTGCACTCCCACCATTGCTGCGATTCAGCTATTCTACCCTTCTCCTATGTGAGACTGCCACCCCCATCCTGCTCCAGTATTTCCCTTAATGCCCTTTCTTTTGGCAGAAGCTTGAAGTGATGGGCTTTGAATGGTACTAGTCATTTTTGAGAGAGGAGATATGGGCTGGGCAAACCCCCTGACAGGGAAGACATGAATCCCTAAAGAAGACAGTCGCCACACTGGCTGGGAAAGGCACAGTTTTTGTGTGTATGTGTACTGAGAAAAGATGGGACATCAGCTCTGGTGACTTTTCAGAATGCATTCTTGAAAAACCATTGGATCCATCTTACTGAATTGGCCTGTGGTGTGTTCCAGTATCTTAGGACAGAGGCAGAGCAGTGTTTGGAGCTCTGGCCCCTTCTTCCTACTCGCTTTCTGTCTCCTTGTTAGTTACTGTCTGAGGCACCCTCATGTGATAAAGACTTTTTCCCCCTCCTCTCCTATATGAGGGCTTCCCTGTGGCTCAGCTGGTGAAGAATCTGCCTGCAGTGCGGGAGATCTGGGTTTGATCCCTGGGTTGGGAAGATCCCCTGGAGAAGGGCAAGGCTGCCCACTCCAGTATTCTGGCCTAGAGAATTCCATGGATTGTATAGTCCGTGGGGTCGGAAAGAGTCGGACACGACTGAGTGACTTTCACTTCACCTTGTCTCCTGTATGGGTCTGTAAAGATGAGAGACAGGACAGCTGCTCCGGGGGTAGATGGAGGAGATGGGGAGGAAAACGGGCGCGTGGCTTACGTTCATTGAGTCACTGCAGGGCATGGAGTACTTTTTATGAGTTTAAGGTAAGCAGCATTATTCTTATTAAAGTTAGGGAGGTTCAGACTCAGAGAAGTTAAGTGACTTTATTCAAGGTAACAGGTCGGACTCTAAGCATCATTTCACGTAACTGCTAGAGAGTGTGCAATAGTTCATGTGTGTCAGTCAGAGATCAGAGTTAGTTGCATCTGACCTCATCTAATAAAAGAGGCAGGACAAAGGTTCAGAGAAGAAACAAAAGAAGAAAGTGGTTCAATAAAGGACTAAAAGGAGAAGAAACACAAAAACGATGATAGGTCAGTAGTGATAGCCGAATGAACTGTATCGTGGTCCCAGGGCCCAGAAGTGCGTCGGTCACACTGAATAGAGGAGTGGTGCGTCAGACAGCCCAAGGTATAGCACTTCTATCTTTGTCTTTAAAAACAAGTCTCAAAAGACAAGGGTGTTTTGGTCTACTTCTGAGTTAAAATAAATTATTTTTCCTTTTTGCAAGAGAAATAAGAATACACGTGTGGCGTGCCCGAAGGGTGATATGACCTTGGCGTTATAAGCTGAGAAACAGCTGTGTGTAAGGGAAAGAGTGCGCGTCCCGTCCCTTCTCTCTTAAGCAGTTCATGCTGATAAGCAGACAGCCATGAAAGAAACTAGCGTTCAGTTCTAAAAGTTGCATTACCTCAGTATTTAAACAAGAAAAACAACACAGTGGTTTCTGGGGCTTAACATGTATTTCTGGGGAGTTGTCTGATAACAGTACTTTTCATAAGGGTCCTAGGGTCCTGCTGCAGTGCTTTGTGATAGGAGTGGTGACCTGGGGGACCTCTGGGCCTGCGTTCTTCTTCACTAGAGCTGGGCCATTTGGATCACCGTGTCATTCTTGTGCATGTGTGAATGTGCATACACACTTTGATTAGGTTATCTGAAATAGTAGTGTTGATCAAAGCGTGCTGTTAGTTTCAAACTGTACTTATGAATCAAGACATCAGTAGGGACTGACTCATTATCTAGGTGTTCTTATGTGTCTTTTTGGAATTTTCAGTGTCTTTGCCAATAATTCTGTTGGAATCTGATGTTAATGACTCTTGAGGCCTATGTCTATAGAATTATTTGCAGGTGATGATTACAGATGATGAATTTTAGATTTTCTTTAGAAGCTGCCATCTTTTATGTGATACACAAATAGTGAAAGTGACAAGCTTTGGTGCAGATTGACAAGGATGTGTCTTTGACATTGTGCTAGTAATACAGATGTGATGATAATACTGTGAATCAGATTTAATAATAGTAGTGTAGAATTTATGGCTCCTCAAGCTTTGATTTTTACTAAGTGGTTCTGTGGAAAGGCAGCCGAAATTCACTGTCTAGAAGCTGATACAACTGAACTTGAATTTTATGACAGCCCCCAAATCAAGCTGACATTGGAGGACCTTTGGTTTTTTGAATTATCATATATGTACAAACGTCTCACCAATAAAGCAGATCCTAAAAGGGAATAGCTGACAGGCTTCCAAGGCTCGCATGAGTGTGTGGAGAGCTCTGTAGCCCTGACCAGAGAGTGGAAGCAGCAGGTCTCTCCCTGCCCGCTTGGTGTGTCTTTATGCTGCTCTGCCTCCTGCTGGGGTCAGTGCAGCCTCGCCCCAGTCTGCCCTCCCCAGGCTTGCCCATTGCAGTTTGTTTTCTGTGCTGAAGCAAAGCAGAATGATCTATCTTCAAAAATACTTTTAAATCAGATTGAGATTTTCAGACACACAGGATAAAATAAAATTCAGTAGAAACCTACTCACCTGTTACCAGGAATAAACAGATATTAATACTTGCCGTATTTGTGTTGTCTCTTAAAAAGGAATAAAATAGTTATATAGACAACTAGAGCCCCATTCCCATCCTTTCCAGCCTTGAAAGTTGACTTGCACCATTCAGGTTTTTGCACTTACACTGTGTTTATATCCCCATAAATAGTACTGTAAACAATATGTACTATCATTTTTGTGTTTTCTAAACTTGGAAATGATATGTCTTTTGCAACATTGTTTTTAAATTTTATTCATCATGAGACATTTGTTATAATTGTTCTGTATCTTATACAGATAAATGCAGTTTATTCCCCTAACACCCTGTGCTTAGGTAGTTTCTAGTGTTGAGCGATTACAGATGGTGCTGCAGTCGATATCCTGGCGTCTCTCTGTGTACATGCACACGTTTCCTGAGGTTGACATGTGGAAGTAGTCTTTCTGGGTCATAACATATATACACATTCACTTTTACAGTGTGATTTTACTTTTCTCCAAAGTGGTTGTGCCAGCTGTATTGCCTCTACTCTCAAACTTGTTGGTAATTGTTTTCATTTGATTTCAGCCTTTACAATCTGATAGGTACGAAGTAGTGTCTTGTTTTAATTTGTATTTCCCAGATTATACTGAGATAGAATATACTTTTGTGTGTTTGGACCAATTGGAGCTCTCTGGGTGAGTTGTCTGTTTGTTTTTTCCTCCTTACAGTGCAGTTTTGAGACTGTGTGTGTGTGTGTGCGCGCGCGCGTGCCTACATGCTATGTTTTTTGTTGTTGGTTTTGTTGTATACATCTCAGTATGTTACAAGTCTTTTCACTTTATTTATGAACATTTTAAATTGTAGTGTAATCAGATTTCCCAGTCTTTTGGGGTTTTTTCCTTCCTTGTGTGAGAAGCAGTCAAGCTCTTAAAAATATCCTGTTTGTTCTAAAAATTTGCAGTTTCTTTACCTACTTAGTTTTTTGACCCATCTGGAATTTTATTTTTGTATATGCTGAGAAGTTCACATTTTTCTTCAAAATGAACTCTTCCTTACCCTTTGATTTTTTTTTTTCTGTGTACATTATAAATTTCAAATTGCCATGGAAACTCAAATTTAATGATTATTCTTTTGAATTTATGGGTTTAATTTAGAAAATTGACATTGTACAATATTGAGTCTGGAAAAAAACAGATGATTGTTGTGCAGTGGCCCTTTCAGATCTCATGCTTGTTGCCTGCCCATGCATTTACTCACAGTTGCCATCAGACAACAATGGCTCCTCCTTCTCTTCTTAAAATCCTGTAATCTCCCTCACTGGCAGAGAAATGCTATCTTTGAATCATTTGAGGGAAAGGGATTCTGGGAAATGTAGTTCCAGACTTCCCGCCTGTGAGGCAGAGGAAACTATAGAAGTGGGTATCAGTGATGCAGATTTTACAGTAGACAAGCCACGTCAATGCATATCTGTTCTTATTTTCCTCCTCCTTTTAATGCGTAAGGTGGCTTACTAGATTGTTGTGTACGTTTTTTTCCCAGCTGATATAGTTTGGAAGTTTTTTCCAGTGGGATGTACATTTATAATTTTGCTAGGTATTGGCAGTTGCCCTCCACAGAGGATATATTAATTTATATTTCTACCTGTAGTATGTTGCTTTCTATTTTTGCACCCTGCCCTCTTTATTATAAATGACTTTTTACCTTTATTTGGTCATCTTGTTTAAAGTCCGAGTCATTCTGGCAGAAGTGATGCCTGACACGTGCATGCACACACACTCAATTCTCCTGCTTCTCAAGATTGGATTAGTCGCGCTCTTGGTATGACTGTATAATGTATTTCATTAATTTAGTACTTAAGCATTTTTTTTTCTGCCCCTTTTTAGGCCTGGGCTTTCTTGGTTTTCAGTATGTATCTTTCTGTCATAAGTACATTGTGTGTGTGCTTGTCTCCTTTACTAAACTGTTTAACTCCTTCAGAACAATATTATGCTCTTTGTTACCAATGCTTAGCACATAGTAACAGCTCAGTGTTGCAATGATTGAGTGATGCATAATTGTAAACAGAGGGGATATGCAGCTTTATAACCTTTTTATTTAAATGAATACATTGCACTACATGCTATATATGTCATGGCAGCTCTGTTTATTTCATGAAAAATGTTTTGTCAAGAACACATTAATTATGGGACTTTTATATTTAATTTGGATTGACACTCAGCTTCATCTCATTTTAGTGTCACACTTCACCTAGTTGCTACGTAATCTTCCTGATTATGACTTTTAATGGTTGCATCATATAGCATCAAGTTGATTTATCATTCTGCCCTTTAGATATTTAAGTAATCTGAGTTATTCTTCAAAGGATATATTGCATTTCCAGTATTGAATAAAATATTGTTCTAAATAATTCTTACCATTGGTATGCATCTGATTCATCTGTGAAGCTTTTAAAATTTATCAGGAAGTTGTATGGTTCATCATTTTAAAGGAATAGAAAGAATATAATGTAACTGGACATGGAACAACAGACCGGTTCCAAATAGGAAAAGGAGTACATCAAGGCTGTATATTGTCACTCTGCTTATTTCACTTATCTGCAGAGTACATCATGAGAAACGCTGGGCTGAAAGAAGCACAAGCTGGAATCAAGATTGCCGGGAGAAATATCAGTAACCTCAGAAATGCAGATGACAACACCCTTATGGCAGAAAGTGAAGAGGAACTCAAAAGCCTCTTGATGAAAGTGAAAGAGGAGAGTGAAAAAGCTGGCTTAAAGCTCAACATTCAGAAAACGAAGATCATGGCATCTGGTCCCATCACTTCATGGGAAATAGATGGAAAAACAGTGTCAGACTTTATTTTTGGGGGCTCCAAAATCACTGCAGATGGTGATTGCAGCCATGAAATTAAAAGATGCTTACTCCTTGGAAGGAAAGTTATAACGAACCTAGACAGCATATTCAAAAGCAGAGACATTACTTTGCCAACAAAGGTCCATCTAGTCAAGGCTATGGTTTTTCCTGTGGTCATGTATGGATGTGAGAGTTGGACTGTGAAGAAAGCTGAGTGCCGAAGAATTGATGCTTTTGAACTGTGGTGTTGGAGAAGACTCTTGAGAGTCCCTTGGACTGCAAGGAGATCCAACCAGTCCATTCTAAAGGAGATCAGTCCTGGGTGTTCTTTGGAAGGAATGATGCTAAAGTTGAAACTCCAGTACTTTGGCCACCTCATGCGAAGAGTTGACTCATTGGAAAAGACTCTGATGCTGGGAGGGATTGGGGGCAGGAGGAGAAGGGGACGACAGAGGATGAGATGGCTGGATGGTATCATTGACTTGATGGACGTGAGTCTGAGTGAACTCTGGGAGTTGGTGATGGACAGGGAGGCCTGGCGTGCTGCAGTTCATGGGGTCGCAAAGAGTAGGACACGACTGAGCGACTGAACTGAACTGAATGTAAAAATATTTTCTTGTTCAAATCTACTCATCCCTAAGTTGTCTAGTTCCTCTTACTATAGCCAACCAATTTTGTTGTTTATTCCTAGAGATTTTATTGTATAAACACATACCTGTTACTACTGCCTTTTATATGGTAGATAGTGTATCATACACTATGGTGCCTCTTACCTCCTCTCTCTGCCTCCAGGATCTTGAGTTCATTACTTATCAATACTTAAAGAGTTCTATTATTATTATTAATACTCATGGCTGCTTAGTATTTTCTTGTTGCATGCATGCATGCTAAGTCGCTTCAGTAGTGTCCGACATTTGGGACTCTATGAACTGTAGCCTGCCAAGCTCCTCTGTCTATGGGATTCTCCAGTCCAGAATATTGGAGTGAGTAACGATTGCCTTCTCCCAGGGATCTTCCCAACCCAGCTATCAAACTCAGGTCTCCAGCATTGCAGGTGGATTCTTTACTGTCTGGGCCACCAAGGAAACCCAATTTTCTTCTTATGTAACCCCAGTTCCCTATTGATATCTAGGTTGTTCTTTTGCTAATGCAAACAAGGCTGCAATGAATACCCTCCTGCCACAGTGCAGTTCTGAAGATGTCACTGGTTAAGAGTTTGGTCTCGGCAAGATTGCCCTCGGGCTTCCCAGGTGATGCAGTGGTAGAGAATCCACCTGCCACTGCAGGATCCAAGGAGATGTGAGTACAGTCCCTGGGTTGTGAAGATCCCCTAGAGAAGGAAATGGCAACCAACTCCAGTATTTTTGTCTGGGAAATCCCATGGACAGAACAGCCTGGTGGGCTATAGTCCATAGGGCTGCAAAGAGCCAGACATGACCTACAAGACCTTCTGGAGCTAACACCAAAAAAGATGTCCTTTTTATCATAGGGGTATTTGTGCTAAGTCACTTCAGTTGTGTCCAACTCTGGAGTGGGTTGCCTTGCCTTCCAGGAGATCTTCCCAACCAACTCTGGAGTGGGTTGCCTTGCCTTCCAGGAGATCTTCCCAACCCAGGGATAGAACCCTCGTTTCTTACATCTCCTGCATTGGCAATCAGGTTTACCATTAATGCCACCTGGGAAGCACTGTCATAGGGGACTGGAATGCAAAAGTAGGAAGTCAAGACAGACCTAGAGTAACAGGCAAGTTTGGCCTTGGAGTAAAAAATGAAGCAAAGCAAAGGCTAACAGAGTTCTGTCAAGAGAACACACTGGTCATAGCAAACACCCTCTTCTGACAACACAAGAGATGACTCTACACATGGACATCACCAGATGGTCAATAGCAAAATCAGATTGATTGTATTCTTTGCAGCCAAAGATGGAAAAGCTCTATACCGTCAGCAGAAACAAGACCTGGAGCTGACTGTGGCTCAGATCATGAGCTCCTTATTGCAAAATTCAGAATTAAATTGAAGAAAGTAAGGAAAAACCACTAGGCCATTCAGGTGTGACCTAAATCAAATCCCTTATGATTGATTATACAGTGGAAGTGGCATATAGGTTCAAGGGATTAGATTTGGTAGACACAGAACCTGAAGAACTATGGATGGAGGCTTATAACATTGTACAGGAAGCAGTGACCAAAATCATCCACAAGAAAAAGAAATGCAAGAAGGCAGTGTGGTTGTCTGAGGAGGACTTACAAATGGCTGAGGAAAGAAGAGAGGCGAAAGGCAAGGAAGAGAGGGAAAAATTATACCCAACTGAATGCAGAGTTCCAGAGAATAGCAAGGAGAGATAAGACCTTCTTCAATGAACAATGCAAAAAAAAAAAAGAAGAAAACAAAATGGGAAAGAGTAGAAATGTTTTCAAGAAAATTGGAGATACCAAGGGAACATTTCATGCAAAGATATGCGCACTAAAGGTTAAAAACAGTAAAGATGTAGTAGAAGCAGATGATATTAAGAAGAGGTGGCAAGAATACACAGAAGAACTATACAAGAAAGATCTTAATGACCTGAGATAACCACGACGCATGGTCACTCACCTAGAGCCAGACATTTTGGAGTGTGAAGTCAAGTGGGCCTTAGGAAGCATCACTACAAACAAAGCTAGTGGAAGTTATGGAATTCCAGCTGAGCTATTTCCAATCCTAAAAGATGGTGCTGTTAAAGTGCTGAACTTAATATGCCAGCAAATTTGGAAAACTCAGCAGTGGCCGCAGGACTGGAATAGGTCAGTTTCCATTCCAGTCTCAAAGAAAGGCAATGCCAAAGAATGTTCAGCACAATTGTACTCATCTCTTTGGCTGTTGGATCACAGCAAACTGTGGAAAATCCTTAAAGAGACAGGAGTACCAGACCAGCTTACATGTCCCCTGGGAAACTTATATGCAGGTTGAGAAGCAACAGTTTCCAGCAGACATGGAACAGCTGACTGGTTCACAATTGGGAAAGGAGTATGACAAGACTGTATATTGTCACTTTGCTTATTTAATGTCTGTGCAGAGCACATCATGTGAAATGTCAGACTGGATGAATCACAAGATGGAATCAAGATGGCTGGGAGCTATATCAACAAGCTCAGTTGCTCAGATGGTAACAAATTTGCCTGCAATGCAGGAGACCCAGGTTCAATCCCAACTCACTCCAGTATTCTTACCTGGGAAATCCCATGGACAGAGGAGCCTGGCGGGCTAGAGTCCATGGGTTGAAAAGAGTCAAACATGATTGAAGCGGCTGACACTTTCACTTTTCAGATATGCAGATAGTACCATCCTAATGACAGAAAGTGAAGAGGGAACTGAAGAGCCTCTTGACGAGGGTGAAAGAGGAGAGTGAAAAGGCTGGCTTAAACTCAACATTCAAAAAACTAAGATCATGGCATCTAGTCCCATCACTTCCTGGCAAAATAGAATGGGAAAAAGTGGAAACAGTAACAGACTTAATTTTCTTGAGCTCCAAAATCACTGGGGATAGTGACTGTAGCCATGAAATTCAAAGATGCTTGCTCCTTGGAAGGAAAGCTATGACAAACCTAGACAACTTATTAAAAAGCAGAGACATCGCTTTGCCAACAAAAGCTGTGGTTTTTCCAGTAATCATGTACGGATATGAGAGTTGGACCGTTAAGTGGGCTGAGTGCCAAAAAATTGATGCTTTTGAATAGTGGTTCTGGAGAAGACTCTTTGAGAGTCCTTTGGACTGCAAAGGGGATCAAACCAGTGAATCCTAAAAGAAATCAACCTTGAATATTCATTGGTAGGACTAATGATGAAGCTGAAGCCACTTGATGGGAAGATCCAACTCATTGGAAAAGAGCCTGATCCTGAAAAAGATTGAAGGTAAAAGGAGAAGCGTGAAGCAGAAGATGAGGTGGTTAGATAGCGACACTGATTCAATGACATGAATTTGAGCAAACTCTGGGAGATAGTGGAAGCTAGAGGAGTCTGGCGTGCTGAGGCCCACGAGGCTGCACAGAGTTGGACAAGACTTAGCGACTGAACAAAAACAGCAGGGGCAGATTGGTAGGTAGGGACAGAGAAGTGATGCAGGCAGCTTGCCCACCCCATTGGTTGCGCCATGCACAGGCTTCACGCATGGGGCCCTGCTTTTTTTCTCTGAACACCTCCAAAGTGGCAGTTGGATTTTTTGGTCTTTTTGTTCATAATTTGCCCCAACTGTGCATGCATACAGTTATTTTAGTCCCTTATAGTTTTCTTTGTATTCTGTTGCCTGAGGAGATGTTTGTCCAAGTATAAGCATTGCAGCAAAGGTCCCAGGTCCCAGCCTGTCTCAGACAGATCACCCTTCTAGCATATTGATAGCTCAGCATCAAGATTACTCAGTTTATAGGTACGATGGGTTGAATCATTGGCCACATGATTGAATTCAGTCTCTAGCCTCATCCTCTCCCTGGAGTTCAGGAAGTCAAACTAATATCGTGTGACTCACAACCTCAATGCTTTTATCACACAGTGGTTCCTTCAGCCTGATCAACCCCAATCAGGAACAATCTAGGGACCTGCCTAGAATCACTTCATTAGCATAAACTAATGCATGGTCCTTGGAGCTTCCCATGAATAACAAAGACACTTGGGAAATTCTAAGAGTACCCATGCTCTCAGGTGCCCAGGACAAAGAAAGACCAAATTCTTTTTTATTTTCAGTGTAACACCTACGTATATCTCTTTGCTCATGTGCAAATATGTCGACTGTGGAGTAAATTCTTCTTTCTCCCCCTTTTTCCTACCTTCATGTGATATAATAATCAAAATCAGGTAAAGCTATATTTGAGAAGTCTCTCCCATTTTGTGTCTCCTGTGTTAAACTTGTACAGCTCATTTTAAATGAATAACCATGTTTCCTTCTTGTGTATCTTTAGTGTTTCTGTATGCAGAGAAAAGCAAATACAGATACATCTTTTTCTCGTCGAGTTAAAAACTGACAATGCAGAAACTGTGAGTCAGGTTTCTTCAGACTGGGAGACACCTTCCCAGAGAGTTCTGAAAAACTGTTCCAAGGAGGTGAGGGGAGAGGTCAGCGTATTCGTGACTTTGGCCAAGTGGGTATGTGCAGCCAGGCACGCATCTTGGTAGGAGGCGCGGCTGGTCGTGAGGAGCGGGTATCTTAGTTAATGGATTTAGTGCTTTTCTGTGTATGAGAAGATGCAAGAGCTTGGGGTTCAGAGAGTTTTCTCCTAAAAAGACCTAACCATCTGAAGGCCTGTTCTGCCAGTTTTTCCCAGAGCACAGTGTCTGTCTCCCCCAACCTGCTGATCTCTGCCCTGAGCTCCTTTCGGACGGTGATAAAGGTCAACGACTGCAGTGACTTGGTCCTTATAAACAGTCTTCAGCTGGCACTCTCTTTCTTACACACCAGGTATCACACTTTATAGACCCAGTGTAACTTGTTCTTTTCGCTTAAAAACGTCCTAGAAATGTATTTCCATATCAGTTTAGAATGTGTTCAAAGTTTTGCTAGCTATTAATAAATCACTTTCCCACAAAGATTATATTAATACTTCATTCACTATAGGACCTCAATAGTTTTAGGCTTCTTGATCTTTGCCAGTTTGAAAGATAAACAATGATACATCCATATAATTTAATTTGATTTTCTTTTATGAGGTCGAACATCTCTTTGTATGTTTGAGACATTTATGTTTCCTTTCCTATGAATTGTTCCTATTCTTTGCCTATTTTAATAGTGGTTTCCGCCCACCCCCCTGCCAATGTTTGTCATTTATTTCACCCCTTGGTTACATTTTTAAATGCAGAAATGTAATAATTTTAACTGTTTAAATTTGTGAATTATGTCTTCTAAATTTTTGTGTCTTCTCCTATTAGGAGATTATTTTTTAAAACTGTTTTGTGGCTTCTAGTATTTTTATAGTTTTTTCTATTTTTTACTAAGGTTTAATTTATAGTAAAATTTACCCTTTCTAGTATACAATTTTGTGAGTTTATACAAATGCATAGTCAGGTAATGACCACTGCAATCAAGATATAGAACAAGTCCATCACCCCTAAAAATTCCTGTTTGCCTCTTTGTGTTCGTCCCTTCCCCAGGTCCCCAGTTGCTAGCAACTTTGTTTTTTATTTGCTAAGTCATGTCCGACTCTCTTGCGACCCATGGACTGTAGCCTACCAGGCTCCTCTGTCCATGGGATTTCCCAGGCCAGAGTACTTGACTACCAGAAGAGTTTCCCAGGCAAGAAGGAAGTTGTCATTTCCTTCCTTCTCCAGGGAATCTTCCTGACCCAGGGTTCGAATGCATATCTCCTACGTTGACAGGCATATTCTTTACCACTGAGCCAACTGGGAAGCCTTTCTGTCCTTAAGGTTTTAGCTTTTGCAGAAGGTCATAAGAATATAGCCTTTCACTTAGCATAATGCATTTGGTATTATCAGTTTTATACACACACAGAAAAGTCATTTTTGTAGATGTGTAATAGGATTCCATGTTTTTATTTTGCAGTTTTCTAATTATTAATGTCTATATATCTTTGGTGAAGTGTCAAAATGTTTACATTTAAAAAATTGAGTTATAGAAGTTCTTCATTTATTTTGGATATAATTTATCATATATCTAATTTGCAAGTCTGTGGCCTGTGTTTGCATTCTTTTAGTGGTATCTTTCAAAGAGCAGAGATTCTTTGTTTTGATGAATTTTAATCATTTTTATATATGGGCTGTATTTTTTATATCATCTCTAAGAAATCTTTGCTTTCATCATCATCACAAAGATTTCCTCCTCTGTTTCTTTTTTAACTTTATAATTTCAGACCATACATTTAGTTCTATGATGCACTGTAAGTTAATTATAGTGCTCTTGCCTGGAAAATCCCATGGACGGAGGAACCTGGTGGGCCGCAGTCCATGGGGTCGCTAAGAGTCGAACACGACTGAGTGACTTCACTTTTCACTTTCATGCATTGGAGAAGGAAATGGCAACCCACTCCAGTGTTCTTGCCTGGAGAATCCCAGGGATGGGGGAACCTGGTGGGCTGCCATCTATGGGGTCTCACAGAGTCAGACACGACTGAAGTGACTTAGCAGCAGTAGCAGCAGCAGTATTAGATAGAGGTCTAAGGTTTTGCTGTTGTAGTTTTGGCAAATGAATTATCTGGTTATTCAAGACCATTTGTTGGAAAGACTTTTTTTTTTTTTCCTATTGAACTGCATTTAACCTTTGTCAAAAATCAGTTGACCATGTATGTATGGATATATTTCTGGACTTTTCCATTCCATCCCATTAGATCTATATGACTGCAGTTTCATTCTTAAAAATAGTTTTGTCTCTTCTAGATCCATTGTCTTTACATATAAATTTTTCAGTCTGCTTATTCATTTCTACAAATACTACTGGGACTTTGGTTGGGATTGGATTGAATTATAGATTACATAAGGAAAAACTGACACCTCAATGAGTCTTCCAGTACACAGATGTGGTATCTTCACTTACTTGGTTTCCTCTATCCCTTGTGGCTCAGCTGGTAAAGAATCCGCCTGCAATGCGGGAGACCTGGGTTGGGAAGACCCCCTGGAGAAGGGCAAGGCTACCCATTCCAGTATTCTGTCCTGGAGAATCCCATGAACTGTATAGTCCATGGGGTCCAAAGAGTCAGACATGACTAGGCGACTTTCACTTTCATCAGTATTTTATAGTTTTAGCATACAGATTTTGTACATATCTTGTTAAATTATACCTTAGTACTTTAAGTTTGAGGTACTGTTATAAATGGTACTGCTTAAAGTTTATTTTAAATTTCTAGTTCATTGGTAGTATGCAGATATATAATTGTATTCTATGACTTTACTACACTTAATCCTGAGTTCTAGAAACTTTTTTAATATGTTCATGGATTTTCTACGTAGACAGTCAAGTTTGTCTGCTAATACAGACAGTTTTATTCCTTTCTTTCCGAACTGTTTGCCCTTTATTTCTTCTTACAGTCCTGTCATAGTGGCTAGGAGTTCTTTTTGATAAGTTGAATAGGAGTGGTGAGGGCAGGCACCCCTGAACTTGCTTCCCCTCTCAGAGATAAATCAGTCATTAGCTCCCCAGTACTTTTATATTTCTATAAATATGTATAGCTCAGTATAGTGATCACTTAGCAATGGAGTCCTATGTTATTTTTCAGTTGGTTTCCACTTTTCCTGATACCTTTTATTGACTAGTGTATCTCATGATTCCTAATGCATTATATGTATGTACGTCTCTCTCTCTCACTCATTCACACATGCACACACACTCACAGAGAAGTTTGAGCTATCAAAATACTTACTGCACTGCTGTGTAGTTTACTTTTTACTTATCTCTTGCCCTTACTAGAAGATGAGCATTTTGAGGGGCTTAAGAAATGGTGCCTCCCCTCAAGGAACTTACGTTGTGAATAATTGGTTAGCCCATATGAAATTGCCAATATTCATTTTTAACCTGTAAAATCTTGTATCTGCTTGGGACAAAAACAGGAAAAAAAAAAAAAAAGGAATTTCTCTTCTGCTGACAAGATTCAGTTATCAGTATGAGAAATAAATGTCCATACACAGCAAATTGCTCCTGGCTGTTGTATGCAGAGCCAAAGAGCTGGGTAGACTCATGTGAGTGGGTACGGCCCCGCCCTAGAGGAGCTGCTGTGCTGTGAGGGTGGGGGAATGAAACTGTGGCTCCTGGGTCCTTATGAGGTCTCTTTGTGAGTCCACTCATGATTCCATCATGATGCTTCTGTGTCTTGGATCATAAGACACTTCGGCAGTGATTTCTCCAAATCAGTTACTGCAAAGTGTGATATACTCTGCTGTGTGAGAATTTTATGTGAAAAGATGCTCTCCATACATTTTTCAGTTTGTTATAACTTAATTATTTCAGTCACTTAGCATCTTGTGAGTTGAGTCCATAGAGTAGTGAATTAAGAGTGTTGCACATTTTCCGTTTGGACAGAACTTGCTATTTTGGAAGAAGTTAAGGCAATTGTAATACAAAAAATAAAACTATGTTGCATTTCCTTGCTCTAATTTTTTTGTGTGCTGTTAAAATAAACGTAGAGGGAGACAATATTTTCTTACTTTATGTATATTTGTGGGTTTCCCAGGTAGCTCTAGGGGTAAAGAGCTTGCCAATGCAGGAGACAGACGTTAGAGATGGGGGTTCAATCCCTGGGTTGGGAAGATCCCCTGGAAGAAGTAATGGCAACCCACTCCAGTATTCTTTCCTAGAGGATCCCATGGACACAGGAGCCTGACGTGCTATGGTCCATAGGGTCGCAAAGAGTTGGACACGACTGAGGTGACTTAACACAGAACACACGTGTATTTGTATACAGTTTAGACTCTCAAGATGACCTTTTGCTACCTCCTTTCACAAGTCTTGGAAAAGAAATATATGAGAGATTTTGTGTAAATTTCATGAAGTCTTGTACATGAAACAGTTTCTCCTTGTACTTAGTACATGTGAAGTTGTTAACAAATGATTATTTGTATGAGTATGATGATAGGAAGCTAGCTGGATTTAGTTAGAGTAAAAAAATGTAATTTTTACATGAGATATATAAATATTAGTACAAATGAAAGTTATTGCAATTACTTGTTACTTGATAAGCATCAAAAGATTCCCATAGTTTGTGAGGCAATTAAAGTGTATTTGTAAATGCTATAGTAACAGAAGGCTATTAATATTAATCACACATTCACTTATAATACTGATTTGAGCTTGACTGTCAACACAAAAGGATTAAAACATAACTATTAAAACCTGTAAAGCACCATCTTTCATTTGAAATTCTTGTTTAAAATTTGAGATTCAGGGAAGACTACCTTTGAATTGGTAATAATACAATAGATAGCAGCACTCAGGAAACGTACTTTCTTTTGTGTTTGCTGCCACCAAATGGCAAGTTAATAATATTACTGTCTGTTTTATTATAATATGGTGGTTTGGTTGCTAAGTCGTGTCCTACTCTTTGCAACCCCATGGACTGCAGCATGCCAGCCTTCCCTGTCCTTCACTGTCTCCCAGAGTTTGCTCAAATTCCTGTCCACTGAGTTGGTAATACTATCTAAACATCTCATTCTCTGCCACCCTCTTCTCCTTTTGCCTTCAGTCTTTCCCAGCATTAGGGTCTGTTCCAGCGAGTCATCTGTTTGCATCAGGTGACCAAATACTGGAGCTTCAGCTTCAGCACCAGTACTTCTAATGAACTTACAGGGTTGATTTCCTTTAGGATTGATTGGTTTGATCTCCTTGCAGTCCAGGGGACTCAAGAGTCTTCTCCAGCACCGTAGTAAAAGTACTGCTCCTTGAATATTTTTTGACAGTTAATTTGTTCATAAAGATTTTTGGCAAGAGGAGACATAACAAATTTTAATATCTTTAGAACTGTAGCTAAAACGTTTTTCTGCCAGGTGGATGGTTTCTGTCTCCTTTTAACATAACATACTGGAAAGACATATTAGAACATTAGCAGTAATCACTATGACAACAATGATAAACACGGATGATTCAGACTAATAATAAATATGGTTGACAGAATACTTATATACAGAGAATTTAATTCCAACATTTGATCTTTCTAAGTCATTGCATCTGAGAATTAAGGGTCCAGAATATTTTAGGCCTAATTTTATTTATTTGAAAACAAACTATTTCACTGTAAATAACTGTTGAGATATGAGCCTGGAAAAATTATTATATATGAGTAAAAGAAGAGTAACCCAAATGTTCAGTCTTAGGAAGTTACTTAAATACAATGAGGTATTACTTTTGAATGTAATATTATATAGTTATTCAAGGTGTTGTAAACGAATATTCAAGAACATGGGTAATGTTCACATTGTTAAGTGGAAGAAGATGGAGACAGGTAAGTTCCTAGACTACATTATCACAGATTTTTTAGTACATATATAGAAAATAATTATCAGTGTTTATCCTTGTTAATATTATTTCTTAAGTTTACGTATATATAAAATGAACATATTTTTAATATTCAGACAATATGTAGATTGACTATTTTATACCTTATAGACAGTTTCTTAGATTAAGATATCCCCATGAAATTATTTGAGAAATGTTAAATACATTGGATAGGTGTTAATTTTTTTAATTAATGAGACTATCCTGTTGCTAGGATCCTAAGAATCTAACCCCACATTTTGAGTCTCTTCAGAGAATCCAGCTCATATGTAAAGAACACCTTTAAAAAACTCTGTCTCATTATACTAATTAATAATTTTCTTTCACTCTTTTATTAAAAATAATTTTCTTTCTTGATAGAAGGGTAAAACTAAGTTCTGAACTACTAAGATTTTTGAATATTATCTAAAAGTTCAAAGTAGTAGTTACTTTATAATGTAGCCCTTCATTTCTAGAGTCAGCATATCTTTGCTTTTGATATTTGTTTTCTGCTACAGGCTTGATGTTGGAATTGAAACAATACCACTACTGCTTCCACCAGAGGAAATAGTGTGGGAATTTCTATTATGGTAGGTGCTTCTCCCCTAGTCTCTCTGCAGTAATAGAGGCAGCTCTTGTAATTTGTTAGTTTGTTGCTGTTTATGCCTCCAGATGTTCAAGCTGGTTTTAGAAAAGGCAGAGGAACCAGAGATCAAATTGCCAACATCCGCTGGATCATTGAAAAAGCAAGAGAGTTCCACAAAAACATCTATTTCTGCTTTCTTGACTATGCCAAAGCCTTTGACTGTGTGGATCACAATAACTGTGGAAAATTCTGAAAGAGATGGGAATACCAGACCACCTGACCTGCCTCTTGAGAAACCTATATACAGGTCAGGAAGCAACAGTTAGAACTGGACATGGAACAACAGACTGGTTCCAAATAGGAAAAGGGGTACGTCAAGGCTGTATATTGTCACTCTGCTTATTTCACTTATCTGCAGAGTACATCATGAGAAATGCTGGGCTGGAAGAAGCACAAGCTGGAATCAAGATTGCCAGGAGAAATATCAATAACCTCAGATATGCAGATGACACCACCCTTATGGCAGAAAGTGAAGAGGAACTCAAAAGCCTCTTGATGAAAGTGAAGAGGGGAGTGAAAAAGTTGGCTTAAAGCTCAACATTCAGAAAACTAAGATCATATCATGTGGTCCCATCACTTCCTGGGAAATAGATGGGGGAACAGTGGAAACAGTGTCAGACTTTCTTTTTTTGGGCTCCAAAATCACTGCAGATGGTGATTGCAGCCATGAAATTAAAAGACTCTTACTGCTTGGAAGGAAAGTTATGACCAACCTAGATAGCATATTGAAAAGCAGAGACATTACTTTGCCAACAAAGGTCCGTGTAGTCAAGGCTATGGTTTTTCCAGTGGTCATGTATGGATGTGAGAGTTGGACTGTGAAGAAAGCTGAGCGCTGAAGAATTGATGCTTTTGAACTGTGGTATTGGAGAAGACTCTTGAGAGTCCCTTGGACTGCAAGGAGATCCAACCAGTCCATTCTGAAGGAGATCAGTCCTGGGATTTCTTTGGAGGGAATGATGCTGAAGCTGAAACTCCAGTACTTTGGCCACCTCATGTGAAG
Source organism: Bos taurus (assembly GCF_002263795.3). Lineage (NCBI taxonomy): Eukaryota > Metazoa > Chordata > Mammalia > Artiodactyla > Bovidae > Bos > Bos taurus. The sequence continues at coordinate 152,855,596 of NC_037328.1, read as the reverse complement.
AGTTGACTCATTGGAAAAGACCTTGATGCTGGGAGGGATTTGGGGCAAGAGGAGAAGGGGACGACAGAGGATGAGATGGCTGGATGGCATCACTGAGTCGATGGACGTGAGTCTGAGTGAACTCCAGGAGTTGGTGATGGACAGGGAGGCCTGGCGTGCTGCGATTCATGGGGTCACAAAGAGTTGGACACAACTGAGCGACTGAACTGAACTGAGATGCCTCCTAACTTAAATTTTTCTTTTATATATGAGTGTATGTGCATAAATACTTAGTGTCATCCTGTGTTGTAGGCATTTTGTTTATAAGTGTGGTGGTCCCTGTATTTGTGGAAAACTTTAGTATAGCAAATAGATTTTCAATGCAGGGGGCTTAAGAATCTAATAAGCTCTTGCTGTTGGAGTTTGGGGAAGAGAATATTAAATACGGTGACGCTGCAGTTAGTTTTATTTTATCCTGAAACACTTAATGCTGTTTTGGAAGGGTTCTTCCTTCTTTTGTCTGAGTGGTGTGTCTCCCTGCTCCTAGCTCTTTTTCCTTTGTGTTCTGTGTTTGTGATGCACACTGTAGATACGTCAGCCACTCAGCCATCCCTGGGGAGCCTCACATGCGAGAAATGCCCTTGTTAGTGAAAAGAGTTTAAAAGTCTGCAGGTGTCAGACTGAAGGCACTAGTGCACACAGTATAAGCTGGCTTGATATCATTGCTTTGGGACACTTCTTATCTGAAATTCAAGCATATTTCTGAAAGACTGTGGAAAGGAAGAAACTGAAGGCCAGTCACTAGCTTCTTTGCCTTACCAAGCTGCAGCCTGCTGTACTTTTTGATAGTTTATGATCCAAATGGTAATACCATTTGATATGAAGTAGGCTTAATGCAACATTGTTTCAAAAACAAATCACCCTTAATAGCTTTTGGGTTTTTGTTGTTGTTCTTGTTATAATTCTTTGTTAAACTTTACTTTTTAGATGAGGGTGATCCAGAGGCCTTAATGGAAGCTGAAAAATTGTATTCATCTGTACTCTGGTAGATGGGGAGCAGATTGTTGGCAAGCATTATTATGTTGTATTTGCCAACTTGAAATAATTTTGATGACATTAATTATCCATATTCCTTTTAGGAATTCTGAATTCTGAAGGAATTAACCAATTGTGAATCTTTACCTGGCTTTTTAGGATTATCTACCAGCTTATCACTTAAAAAACAAAAGTGAAACATAGGATGCCTCTCATTTGTTCCGGGAGTGGCCCTTGCTGAGTAAAATTTCACTAGAAATTCATCCCTCACACACCTTATTTCCGTTTGTAACTTTTTTTAACCTCTGGCTCAATTAAGGCTCTGAGAAGTCTTGAAATACTCCTTCTTAATTTAGTCAAGCTTTTGGGTAACAGGTGGGCAAGTCAGAAAAAGGAAAAATGTCAAACTTAAGATAGTAAGAATAAGATTTGATTAGGAAAATGGTAATAAATAGCAGACACCATCAACATCATTTAGCCCAATTGTGTTTTTGTCTCCTGGTAATGTGTATTAGCGACACTGTAGAATCACAAAAATGTGATCCCTGTATAAGTTGCAATTTTCATCTTCTACCACTGGATGGTGCTTTTGCATTGGTTTCTGCAAATTTTCTGACTTTACATGAGAAACCATTTTTAAACTCTTCATAAAGAGCAGTGGAATTAAGATAGTGGTATGGCTGCTCGTGGCTTCCCAGGCGGTGCAGATGGGAAAGAATCTGCCTGCCAGTGCAGGAGCCACGGTTCTGTCCCTGAGTTGGGAAGATCCCTTGGCGAAGGGAATGGCAACCCGCTCCCAGTATTCTTGCCTGAGAAATCCCGTGGGCAGAGGAGCCTGGCGGGCTACAGTCCATGGGGTCGCAGAGTTGGACGCAACTGAGCACAGCGCATGGCTGCTCACGTAGACAGGGAAGTTAAAGCCAGTGAAACAAAGCCATCATTGTGATCCAATATGTGGTTTAATCTTTTTAAAAAACAGATATAAGTGTATGAATGGGTTAAGAGCTCTACTGACTATGTTTTTTAATATAATCTTGAGTCTACCGTCTTAGATGTTGATTTTCTAGGTGGTACCTTAATTTAAATGCCATCTAAATAAAACACAGTTCTTGATTTGTAATGTTAAAAAAATTCAGATAGCTCAGACTTTGAAAATTGTCCTTGATCATTTTGTCTTTTCTCCTATCCAGTAGCCATCCAAACATCTTTTACTGAGCCTTTTATTTTACAGATATTATATTCAGATTCTCTTTTTGAGAATCAAAGGTTATCAAAGGACTTTTTTATAATTATTTTACTTGAATAAATTGAATACTTGGGATCTGTAGAGTTTGTTTGGGATTGTAGTAAGGTTGTGGAAGTCTCACTTGAAATAATAGTCCCATGTTAAAAGCATTCCTGTGTTTTAAAAAGCAAAGTAAGTACAGACAATAGAACATCAGTGTCTCCAAACACTTTTCCTTGATGCTGTCTTTCTCCAGTCTAGTTTGTCATTACTATTTCCTTTACCGTTCTTTGAAAGATTTTTTTATATAAAATTAAAGTTACAAGTATTTAAACCTTCTTATAGTCTCCTTTTCACTAGTGATTTGATGCTTTTGAGGTTGGATTTAGACGCAAGCTTCAAGCCTTAACGGCCTTGGTCTGTGCTCAGTGGTCAGCTTTTGCAGGTTCTCTGGAGGTGCAAGTAAGTGGCTCTGCCTTCATGATCCTGCTGCTTAACAGAGCAGCTTCTAACCATGTTCAGGTATTGGTCTTAACTCTTACTAACGTGAATTTTTGTCATTTAACCCCTCTAGGACTTATTTTTCTTTAAAATAGTCACTGAGTTTAGCAAATCATGACTAAGGAATAATGTTACTCAGAAAAAATTAAATATACGAATATTTGAAGGAAAGAGCAAATTATCGATAATACTACCACTCAACAATGAAAACAGTGACAGACTTTATTTTCTTGGATTCCAAAATCACTGCAGATGGTGACTGCAGCCATGAATTTAAAAGATGCTTGCTCCTTGGAAGAAAAGCTATGAACAACCTAGACAGCATATTAAAAAGCAGAGACATTACTTTGCTGACAAAGGTCCATCTAGTCAAAGCAATGGTTTTTCCTGTAGTCATGTATGGATGTGAGAGTTGGACCATAAAGAAAGCTGAGCGCGGAAGAATTGATGCAAGAATTGATGCTTTCAGACTGTGGTGTTGGAGAAGACTGTTGAGAGTCCTTTAGACTGCAAGGAGATCCAACCAGTCCATCCTAAAGGAAATCAGTCCTGAATATTCATTGGAAGGACTGATGCTGAAGTGAAACTCCAACACTTTGGCCACCTGATGGGAAGAACTAACTCACTGGAATAGACCCTGATGCAGGGAAAGATTGAAGGCAGGAAGAGAAGGGGACGACCAAAGATGAGATGATTGGATGGCATCACTGACTTGATGCACTTGAGTTTGAGCAAGCTCTGGGAGTTGGTAATGGACAGGGAAGCCTGGTGTGCTGCAGTCCATGGGGTCACAAAGAGTCGGACATGACTGAGTGACTGAACTGAACTGATTGTTCTTTTTAAAAAAATTAAAGATTTTTTTAAAAAACCAAATCAGAAGTTCTTCTGATCTTCATTAACATAATTAGACTCATATTGTGTGTTGTAATATGTTGCACATTTTTATGAGTATTGTCTCATGCTTTAAAGAATTCAGTTTCTAAGACATTTCTCCAGAGAAGACATATAGATGACTAATAAACATATGAAAAGATGTTCAACATCGCTCATTATTAGAAAAATGCAAATCAAAGCTACAATGAGATATCACCTCACACCAATCAGAATGGCCATCAAAAAAAAAAAAAAATCTGTGAACAATAAATGCCATATAGGGTGTGGAGAAAAGGGAACCTTTTTGCACTGTTGGTGGGAATGTAAATTGATAGAGCCACTATGGAGATCCCTTAAAAAACTAGAAATAAAACCATCATATGACCCAGCAGTTCCACTACTAGGCATATTCCCTGAAGAAGCCAAAACTGAAAAAGACACATGTACCCCAGTTTCATTGCAGCACTGTTCACAATAGCTAAGACCCAGGCAGCCAAGATGTCCATCAACAGATGCATGGATAAAGGAGTTGTGGTACACATATACAGGGGAATACTACTCAGCCATGAAAAGGAACACATTTGAATCAGTTCTAATTAGGTGGATGAGCTGATAGCCTATACAAAGTGAAGGAAGGGGAGGGTGGGATGTATGGAGAGAGTAACATCGAAACAAACATTATCATATGTAAAATAGATAGACAGTGGAATTTGCTCTGTAACTCAGGGAACTCAAACGGGGCTCTGTAACAACCTAGAGAGGTGGGATAGGGCAGGAGGTGGGAGAGAGGTTCAAGAGGCGGGGGCATAGGCATATGGCTGATTCATATTGATGTTTGGCAGAAACCAACTCAATACTGTAAAGCAATTATTCTTCAATTAAAAATAAATAAATTTAATTACGGAAGAAAAATTCACTTTGTAAATATTCAGTTTCACTGTATGATATAGTCTAAATTTTAAATCACTTTTATTTAACACTTAGGTGGTTGTTAATGTTTTGTTATCAATGATCCTTCAGCAAATTCCTGACATGTAATTTTTTATAGGCTTCACATTACTTCCTTATGTCTGTGCTGTGTCCCGTGCTAAGTTGCTTCAGCTGTGTCCAACTCTGCGCTGCCCCATGGACTGTAGCCCCTCAGGCTCCTCTGTCCATGAGATTCTCCAGGCAAGAATACTGGAGTAGGTTGCCATGCCTCCAGGAGATCTTCCCAATGTCTACATTCTTGCAAATAGAAATGCTAGTTTAAAGACTTTGAAAGATTTAGCAATGCTATTTGACAGCAGTTGGCAAAATTTATTTCCCCAGAAATGTCCTAATTTATTCCTCTTTCCACTCCTTGTGGCCCGTGGCTTAGACTCTTGCAGTGGCCTGCTATTGTTTTCTTTGTCTTTAGTATCACTTCATTTTTAAATCGTCCTTCATGCTATATCCACAGTGAGGCTTCTGACATGCAAATCTGATTATGTCATTTTTTGAACTTAAATTTTTTTAGTAGTCTTCCCCACCTTTCTGCAGTTAAAATGTATATATGTCAATGTGGCATATAAGGCCCTTTTCTGGTTTGGCCCCTGCCTAATTTTTAGCTTTATTTTATGCAACCTTATTGTATATTTTGTGGCTAATTAGGTAGAAAGGGAGCATTCTAGGCAGAGGGAACATGGTATATGGTGGCGCAGCCACATGAAATGATGTGCTATATTGAAATTGTAACAAGTTACAATAGTGGTGGGTATCTTCAGTGTTGTGTTTTGTAAACTTTATTTCACTAAATAAAAGCAGGCAAATAACATTGTAATTTAGAGAAGTGACTAGTGGTATAGAAAATTGTTAATCAGGACTGTTGGTTACAAATGGCAAAAGTCCCAACTGAAAGTGGCTTAAATGCAAAAGAAAACTGATTAGCCAGACATTAGGCATGGTCAGACAGAGCTGGTTCCAGGACTTGGCAACAGTGTGGAGTTCCCTCCTCCCTTACCCTTTCAAAGCTCTGTCCTCTTCTCTCCTGTTAGGCAGCTTAGCGTACATTTCATTACAATCCCAAAAGAAAAAGGGTGTTTTCCCTCATATCCTTGGCAGGAAACTAAAATCTTTAGGAAATTCCTGTCTGGCTTTGATTGTATGTTCATCCTTGAATTAAACTAAAGAATAGGTGGTACTCTGACCAGTCCTGGGTCTTTTGTTTATCTTTGGACCAGATGCACTCCCTAAAGCAAGAGACTCTTGTGAAAGAACCTGTCTGCTATGAGGATGGATAGAACTGGAGATGGAGAGCCAAGCGCTGAGAGACCAGTTAGGAGGTGGGTTTTGAGAGGACTGAAGTGGGTCTGAGCTACGTCCCTTTGGGTGAAGAGTTCAGGAAGACTTTGTGTAGAATGCTCGGAACTTGGCAACTAACTGAGAGTGGGAGATCAGGTAAGGGAAGTCTTCTAGGTAATCCTTTCTGTGCTCTGGATCACTGTGTGTACGGCAGTGTCAGTGCCGCTAACCCACCTGGGGAATCTCAGAAAAGAGCCCTTTGAGGGAGTGGGCTAGAGATGATAAGTTGAATTTTGGCACGCTAAGTATGAAATAATACAGAATGGTGACTGCAGCCATGAAATTAGAAGACGCTTGCTTACTCCTTGGAAGGAAAGTTAGATAGCAACCTAGATAGCATATTGAAAAGCAGAGACATTACTTTGCCAACAAAGGTCCATCTAGTCAAGGCTATGGTTTTTCCTGTGGTCATGTATGGATGTGAGAGTTGGACTGTGAAGAATGCTGAGCGCCGAAGAATTGATGCTTTTGAACTGTGGTGTTGGAGAAGACTCTTGAGAGTCCCTTGGACTGCAAGGAGATCTAACCAGTCCATCCTAAAGGAGATCAGCCCTGGGATTTCTTTGGAAGGACTGATGCTAAAGCTGAAACTCCAATCCTTTGACCACGTCATGCGAAGAGTTGACTCATTGGAAAAGATTCTGATGCTGGGAGGGATTGGGGGCAGGAGGAGAAGGGGACGACAGAGGATGAGATGGCTGGATGGTATCACCAACTTGATGGACGTGAGTTTGAGTGAACTCCAGGAGATGGTGATGGACAGGGAGGCCTGGCGTGCTGCGATTCATGGGGTCGCAAAGAGTTGAACACAACTGAGCAACTGAACTGAACTGAATGAAGGTAAAAGGGCCCATCAAGCATTTGGAAGTTGTACTTGGAGATTAGGACTAGAAATAAAGTCTTAGAAGTATCACATAACTGATGACTCATAGAAATAGATGAGATTGTCCAAGAAGAGATTGAAGACCAAGAGGAAGCAAAGTGAGCTGAAAGGAAAGCCAGTATTTAAGTTTAGAGGGTGGAAGGAAAGCCAAATGAAAGGTACTTAAAAGGCTTAAGAAATAGATGAAAATCTTATAAAAGTAGCCAGAAGAGAGTTTAATAAATATTATTGGTGTCCAGTATTGTATAGTAAGTTGAGAAAAATGAAGATTTAACAGCTGATTATCATTGGTGACCTTGGAGCAGTATCACTTGAGTAGTGGTTGAGAATGGAGTCTGCTGAAGTAGGGAAGAACAAGCGAAAGGTCGTAGCTTGTTAAGGAGCCAAAGTTTCCTGTAGGCTAAGAAAAAGGAATAGAGACTGCAGTGAGGAATAAACCAAAGTGATATAAGAAAGGATTTGGAGTTGATAAAGGAAAATCTGTTAAGGAGATGGAAATATTTTCAAAAAATGTACTCTTTCCTCCTTTGTGCCTACAGTTTCTTCCTGTCAGATTGCAAAGTCATTGAGATTCAGTACCTGGTGTGTAAGAGGTATTTAGTGAATTACTACTAAGGGAATAAAAGATGAGAGGGGAAAAAATGGAAAATAGGTATTTTAAGGGTAAACCAGAAGGACGTTGAAGGAATCTAACTTTGTTGTCCTCTTCTCTGAGTAGAATGCCAAGAGAGAAAGCTTCCCCAGCTTCCTTACCCTGTGTCTCTGCTGTGAGGAACTAATGTGAGAGCAGATGTGAAGTGCTGGTGCGAGTGGAAGGGAGGAATTCTTGTCATTTCTGGCATCTCAGTTCTACAAGGGACTTTAGTCAGATGACACTCAGTTCTCACCAACAGAGAAATCCCATTTGCTTGTTAGTTGCTGATTTAACTTCTCTTAGGTGTGTGATGTGTGGGAAGAGCCAGGCCTTGGAGACAGATGGGCCTGGGTAAGAATCCAGTGTTCTCCACTTCTTAGCTGTATGATTTCCAGTTTTAACTTGTCTAGCTCAGTACTCTTGCCTGGAAAATCCCATGGACGGAGGAGCCTGGTGGGCTGCAGTCCATGGGGTCGCTAAGAGTTGGACATGACTGAGCGACTTCACTTTCACTTTTCACTTCCATGCATTGGAGAAGGAAATGGCAGCCCACCCCAGTGTTCTTGCCTGGAGAATCCCATGGACGGGGGAGCCTGGTGGGCTGCCGTCTCTGGGGTCGCACAGAGTCTGACACGACTGAAGCAACTTAGCAGCAGCAGCAGCAACAGCTCAGAATTCATCTGTGAAAGGGAGTGTTTTTGCAGGCATGTTGTTACAAATTAAGTACAGATTAAGTGCCTAGAACCATCATAAGGAGGTATTCGGGTGACCTGGGATAGGATTCTGATCCCTGCCCCATGCGAGCATCCAGCCTCTTCCATTTTCAGATAAAATGCTAGATTAAAAGAAAACAGTACAGTCTTATATTGAACCAGATTCTATCTTCCTGCTTGTTTATTCATCGATGCTAGTTCTTATTTCAAGACCTGTGCAGTTTGGTATCTCTTGGCAGTGACAGCCCTTCACACAGTTTAAAGCTGTCATATTCTCCGTGACTCCTTTTCAGATGGAACCCCTCAGCTTCACTGACCCTTAGGACATGGTTCTTAGATCTACGATCTTCCTGGCTGCCCTTTTTGAATGTTTTCTGGTCTTATTACTCTTGGTGCAGTTTGACCTGTGTCTAATAGTTAGACTTTCTTTTCCTAGAGGAGAAAACTAAGTTTAACAGGAAACATTTTTGATATAAAACCTTCATTTTAATTGGTCATAAGTAAAGTATAATTTTACAGCTCTGTATTCTAAAGTATACTGTTCTCTTTTCTCAATAGCATTCATAAAATGATCACCTTTAATCTTTCTCAAGATAAATTATTTATAACTGATATTTTCCCCCTTAAAAATACATCTACAGAATTCTCAAAGTATCTCATAAAGGCAAGAAAACTAAACTATTGAAATAAAATGCCAAAATTTAATTTCTTGTATCGTAAATAGCATGCTATTAGTTGCCTACTCACCGACTGTTGCCCACTTCCTTCCCTACAGGCCCCCAGTTTTGTGTGTTTGCCCACCTGTACCCCACATGACTTGGAGAAACCCCTAATTGTGTTAGCTAATCATGGCAGTCGTGTTCTGCCTACTAGTGAGCCAGGCCTGGTCCCATATCAGGGAATATCTTTGTATCTAAAAAAGGAGACAGAGAAGAAAACTCCCCATCCTGCTGGACAACAATGTATTATTATTTTGTGGCTGTGAAGGGAATTATTCTAAGGTCCATGCTGAGTCTGGCATAAAAGCTGGGAGGAGCCGAGGTGTCCTGTGTGATAACATTGAGGAACCAAGTGTGTCACCCTGGAGCCCCCTTCTTTGACTTCCCTTTGTTTGTGGTGATAAGACTCTATAGTTTAGTTTGGCGTAAGATGCTGTTTTAGTTTAGAATAGCCCTAATATTAAAGAATAAGCATATTTAATAGTCTCTTGTGCAGAAAACTAGATACTTTGTGGAATGCACATTAAGATGTAATAGGCTGCATAATTTTAAGATAACATTGCAACTGTATGGGGGTCACAGTTTCATAAATATTCTTGCATTAATGACTGTTCTAATTGTGAACAAGATAGACAAAAAGCTTCTAGAAATATAATAACTGACAGTACATTTAACTACTAGTTATTCAAGAATGAGCTAGCTAGTCATCAATTCTGACAGGAACCCCTTCTTCTCACTTAAGAAGTTAAAAATTGACTACATCTAAAGGAATTGACACTTAATTCTGAAGTAATACTAAGTTATAAGCATGACTTTTTACAGGTTTATCAAGAGCACGAAAATCTATTTATGAAGAAAAAAAAAAACTCCATGACTGAAACACATTAGAAACGCCCTTTCCTTCTTTCAACAATTGAAGCTGCTTTATACAATTTTAGATAGCACTCTTTACTAAAGGAAACGAAGGAATATGAAAAATGTCGAAAACGATCTGAGTCATCACTTGGATTTTAAAATAGTTACTCTTAGTGTTTTTGTCTCCACCCTTTTATGGTTTAGAAAGATGTGAGTCATCTTTAGCATTTCCCAATGATAGCTACTTTGAAATGGAAGTGGCGTATGCAGCCCCAATTTGTGTGTGAAATGACTAGTGTATACTTCAGCTACTGATTCTCCTGCACTAGTGGGAAATCCCTGAATGGCTCACGTAATTATTGCTTATAAAGGCAAACATTGGGTAACCGTAGCAACTTCTTTTTAAACTGGGATTTTTCTTCCTTCAGACTGTAAAGTGCAGTCACTTAACACTGCATTCACCCCAGTGTCACCACATCACAGAAACCAAAATGAATTGCAAATAACTTTTCCTCAGTCTTTTCTTGAAAAGGCGGAAATTCAGACTAATGTAAAAATTTTATACTCTACTTCTTTGAAATATTGGGCCTCAGTTGTCTTTAGGCCCAGTATTTCTGATCCATCTTCTTGACAGAGGATGAGATGATATCACTGACTCAATGGACATGAGTTTGAGCAAACTCTGGGAGATGGTGAAGGACAGGGAAGCCAGGTTTGCTATAGTCCATGGGGTCACAAAGAGTCGGACATGACTAAGCAATGAGTTGTCTTTGAAACAGTTGCTGAAAGATTATTAATTATGCAAATGATGTTAATTATATTTTAGAGGATGTGTTTATCATGAATCTGGTAAACATAAATGGTATGCTAGACATATGCTGCTGCTGCTGAGTCACTTCATTCGTGTCCGACTCTCTGCGACCCCATAGACGGCAGCCCACCAGGCTCCCCCGTCCCTGGGATTCTCCAGGCAAGAACACTGGAGTGAGTTGCCATTTCCTTCTCCAATGCATGAAAGTGAAAAGTGAAAGTGAAGTCACTCAGTCGTGTCCAACCCTCAGCGACCCCATGGACTGCAGCCTTCCAGGCTCCTCTATCTATGGGAGTTTCCAGGCAAGAGTACTGGAGTGGGGTGCCATTGCCTTCTCCAGACATATGCTAGTTAACATAAATTCCAGCCAAATCTTGTACAAATAAGAGATGAAATAGGATATTTTTCCAAGTAATATAATGTAAAAAATTTTAATTCAGTCTGGCTTTCAGTCCAGTCTGAATGATAAGACTTCTGCTTAATTTTAAACTACTGGTTGAGGTAATCAAAATTATGAAAGAAATAATCCAAAATTATTATTTTTTAAAAATGCTACTTAAATACAGTCATATTTCTACTTTCTCCCTTCAGTTAAGTTCAGTTGCTCAGTCATGTCCGACTGTTTGCAACCCCATGGACTGCAGCACACCAGGCTTCCCTGTCCATCACCAACTCCTGGAGTTTACTCAAACTCATGTCCATTGAGTAGGGGATGCCATCCAACCATCTCATCCTCTGTCATCCCCTTGTCCTCCTGCCTTCAATCTTTTCCAGCATCAGGGTCTTTTCCAGTGAGTCAGTTCTTCCCATCAGGTGGGCAAAGTATTGGAGTTTCAGCTTTAGCATCAGTCCTTCTAATAAATATTCAGGACTCATATCCTTTAGGATTGACTGGTTTGATCTCCTTGCAGTCCATGGGACTCTCAAGAGTCTTCTCCAACATCACAGTTCAATAGCATCAGTTCTTTGACACTCAGCATTTTTATGGTCCAACTCTCACATCCATAAGTGACTACTGGAAAAACCATAGCCTTGACTAGACGGACCTTTGTTGTCAAAGTAATGTCTCTGCCTTTGAATATGCTGTCTAGGTTAGTCATAACTTTCCTTCCAAGGGGTAAGCATCTTTTAATTTCATGGCTGCAGTCACCATCTGCAGTGATTTTGGAGCCCCCAAAAATAGTCTGTCACTGTTTCCTTTACTTCCCCATCTATTTGCCATGAAGTGATGGGACTGGATGCCATGATCTTAGTTTTCTGAATGTTGAGTTTTAAACCAACTTTTTCACTCTTCTCTTTCACTTTCATCAAGAAGCTCTTTAGTTCTTCTTTGCTTTGTGCCATAACAGTGGTGTCATCTGCGTATCTGAAGTTATTGATATTTCTCCCGGCAATCTTGATTCCAGCGTGTGCTTCATCCATTTCGCATGATGTACTCTGCATATAAGTTAAAATAAACAGGGTGACAATATACAGCCTTGACTGACTCCTTTCCCGATTTGGAACCAGTCTGTTGTTCCATGTTCAGTTCTAACTGTTGCTTCTTGACCTGCATACGGATTTCTCAGGAGGCAGGTCAGGTGGTCTGGTATCTCTCAAAGAATTTCCCAGTGTTGTGGTGATCCACTCAAAAGCTTTGGCATAGTCAATAAAGCAGAAGTAGATGTTTTTCTGAAATTCTCTTGCTTTTTGGATGATCCAACAGATGCTAGCAATTTGGTCTCTGGTTCCTCTGCTTTTCTAAATCCAGTTTGAACATCTGGAAGTTCATGGTTCACGTACTGTTGAAGCCTGGCTTGGAGAATTTTGAGCATTAGTTTGCTAGTGTGTGACATGAGTGCAATTGTGCGGTAATTTGAGCATTCTTTGGAATTGGAATGAAAACTGACCTTTTCCAGTCCTGTGGCCACTGTTGAGTTTTCCAAATTTGCTGGTATATCAAATGCAGCACTTCCACAGCATCATCTTTTAGGATTTGAAATAGCTCAACTGGAATTCCATCACCTCCACTAGCTTTGTTCGTAATGATGCTTCCTAAGGCCCACTTGATTTTGCATTCCAGGATGTCCAGCTCTAGATGAGTGATCATGCCATTGTGATTATCTTGGTCGTGAAGATCTTTGTTGTATAGTTCTTCTGTGTATTCTTGCCACCTCTTCTTAATATCTTCTGCTTCTGTTAGGTCCATACCATTTCTTTCCTTTGTTGTGCCCATCTTTGCATGAAATACTCCCTTGGTAGCTCTAATTTTCTTGATGAGATCTCTAGTCTTTCCCATTCTATTATTTTCCTCTATTTCTTTGCATTGAACACTGAAGAAGCCTTTCTTATTTCTCCTTGCTCTTCTTTGGACCCTGCATTCAGATGGATGTATCTTTCCTTTTCTCCTTTGCCTTTTGCTTCTCTTCTTTTCTCAGCTATTTGTAAGGCCTCCTCAGACAACTATTTTGCCTTTTTTTTCCGTGGGGATGGTCTTGATCCCTGCCTCCTGTACAATGTCACAAAGCTCCGTACATAGTTCTTCAGGCACTCTGTTTATCAGATCTAATCCCTTGAATCTATTTGGCACTTCCACTGAATAATCATAAGGGATTTGATTTAGGTAATACCTGAATGGTCTAGTGTTTTACCCTACTTTTTTCAATTTAAGTCTAAATTTGGCAATAAGAAGTTCATGATAAGCCACAGTGAGCTCTTGGTCATGTTTTTGCTGACTCTGTAGAGCTTCTCCATTTTCAGCTGCAAAGAATGTAATCATCTGGTTTCGGTATTGACCATCTGGTGATATCCATGTGTAGAGTCGTCTCTTGTGTTTACTATGACGAGTGCGTTCTCTTGGCAATATTCTGTTAGCCTTTTATCTGCTTCATTTTGTACTCCAAGGCCAAACTTGCCTGTTATTCCAGGTATCTCTTGACTTTCTACTTTTGCATTCCAGTCCCCTATGATGAAAAGGACTTTTTTTTGAGTGTTAGTTCTAGAAGATCTTGTAGGTCTTCATAGAACTGCTCAGCTTCTTCAGCATTAGTGATTGGGGCATAGACTTGGATTACTGTGATGTTGAATGGTTTGCCTTGGAAACGAACAGAGACCATTCTGCTATTTTTGAAATTGAATCCAAGTACTGCATTTCGAACTCCTTTGTTGCATATGAGGGCTGCTGTATTTCTTCTAAGGGATTCTTGCCCACAGTAGTAGATGTAATGGTCATCTGAATGAAATTTGCCCATTCTGATCCATGTTAGTTCACTGATTCCTAAAATGTCAGTGTTCACTCTGGCCATCTCCTGTTTGACCAATTCCAATTTACCTAACGTTCCATGGGCCTAACTTTCATGGACCTAACATTCCTGGTTCCTATGCAATATTTGTCTTTCGAACTTTAGTTCCATCACCAGTCACATCCACAGTTGGGTGTTGTTTTCACTTTGGTTCAACCTCCTCATTCTTTCTGAGCACTTTCTCCGCTCTCTGCAGTAGCATATTGGGCACCTACCAACCTGGGGAGTTCATGTTTCAGTGTCATATCCTTTTGTGTTTTCATACTCTTCGTGGGATTCTCAAGGCAAAAATATTGAAGTGATTTGCCATTCTCTTCTCCAGTGGACAACGTTTTGCCAGAACAAAGGTACCCAAAGAAATACTGTGCTGACCGATGACTAGCCAGTTTTTGTTAAGTTATCTTATGAACTCTATGTGGAATACTAATATATGTGAAGAGGCCTCTGAATAAAGAAAACGGCACCTATAAAGTTCATGTAGTTTGTTTCATAAGAAAGTATGTTATTGTCTTCAAGCCAAGATTTGTACCATGATAAAATTAGATGTTTTTATGTTTTGAGATAAGAGACAAAGAAAAAAGAAAGAACTGGTGAGCTATTCAAATTAAGACAGAAATATTTAGGAAATATCAGCTAAGGCAGTTATCTCCTGAGGTGTTTATTTTACTGTAGAACAGTGCATATTAGCATCAGTGACTCTGAGCTGCCATAAAAATCTAAACTATGATCTTTGTCTTTAGACAGTCATGTAGATAGCTATTGAAGTTGGTTCTTATAGATTGAAGTCAGTGTTGTACAACCTGATTGTCACCAGCCAAATGGCTGGTCAGTGTAACTGAGGAACTAAATTCTTAATTGTGTTTAATTGTCTTAGTTATTGGAAAACTTTTAAGTATGCTTGGAACAACTTGAGCACATATATTGTAAACTTACGCGATCTGAATAGAGAGTAGTTATTTCCAATGACAATTTGCTGTTTTCATTGAGGTAGGCTTTAACTCTAAACTCTATAGGAAATTTTAAAGACAGTTTTAATAGTAAGGTATCTGATAACTATATTGACTACAAGTTAATGCAGTGTTTTGGATATTCGATAACACAGAGTATTATAATTAATTTTACGTGCCTCACCATTTTAGGATGTGTTTGCTTGAAAATTTTAATTTACGTATGTGGCTCACTTTATATTTCTAGTAGATGGCACTTACCTACATGTTGGGTAGCTGACTGCTGTTCTTGCATTATAAATAGTTTTAGCCTGAAATAGTTTTAGTGTTTCAACATGTTTTTCTCTGAAATATGATGAAGAATGAGTTTTGATATTAAATGTTCTAGCTAGAAGACTGTTGGTTTCTTTGAGAAGGCACCTTTCTGGTAAATTAAAGGAGGAAAAATTATCAACACTGAAATTTATTTAGGTTGGTAAAAAAGTAATTGCCATTTCAGACTGTGAATTTAAATGATCATCAGTTCAGTTCAGTTCAGTCGCTCAGTCGTGTCCGACTCTTTGCGACCCCATGAATCACAGCACACCAGGCCTCCCTGTCCATCACCAACTCCCGGAGTTCACTCAGACTCACGTCCAACGAGTCAGTGATGCCATCCAGCCATCTCATCCTCTGTCGTCCCCTTCTCCTCCTGCCCCCAGTCCCTCCCAGCATCAGGGTCTTTTCCAGTGAGTCAAGTCTTCGCATGAGGTGGCCAAAGTACTGGAGTTTCAGCTTTAGCATCATTCCTTCCAAAGAAATCCCAGGGCTGATCTCCTTCAGAATGGACTGGTTGCATCTCCTTGCAGTCCAAGGGACTCTCAACAGTCTTCTCCAACACCACAGTACAAAAGCATCAATTCTTCAGCGCTCAGCCTTCTTCACAGTCCAACTCTCACATCCATACATGACCACAGGAAAAACCATAGCCTTGACTAGACGAACCTTTGTTAGCAAAGTAATGTTTCTGCTTTTGAATATGCTGTCTAGGTTGGTCATAACTTTCCTTCCAAGGAGTAAGTGTCTTTTAATTCCATGGCTGCAGTCACCATCTGCAGTGATTTTGGAGCCCAAAAAAAGAAAGTCTGACACCGTTTCCACTGTTTCCCCATCTATTTGCCATGAAGTGATGGGACTGGATGCCATGATCTTAGTTTTCTGAATGTTGAACTTTAAGCCAACTTTTTCACTCTCCACTTTCACTTTCATCAAGAGGCTTTTTAGTTCCTCTTCTCTTTCTGCCATAAGGGTGGTCATATCTGCATATCTGAGGTTATTGATATTTCTCCCGGCAATCTTGATTCCAGCTTGTGTTTCTTCCAGTCCAGCGTTTCTCATGATGTACTCTGCATAGAAGTTAAATAAGCAGGGTGACAATATACAGCCTTGACGTACTCCTTTTCCTATTTGGAACCAGTCTGTTGTTCCATGTCCAGTTCTAACTGTTGCTTCCTGACCTGCATACAAATTTCTCAAGAGGCAGATCAGGTGGTCTGGTATTCCCATCTCTTTCAGAATTTTCCACAGTTATTGTGATCCACACAGTCAAAGGCTTTGGCATAGTCAATAAAGCAGAAATAGATGTTTTTCTGGAACATACCTAGGCTCAAATTCATCTTTATTAATCAAAATAAGAAGCACTACAATCAACACATTTTTGTCAATGATTTTTTTTTCCTTTAGCATAAAAATCGGTGCCTCATGATTCAGCGAACTCTTGGAAAGAATTATATGTTTCCTGCTGGCTGTGGAAGCATTTTTCCTGCAAAAAGTTGTTGAGATGCCGGAAGAAGTGGTAGTTAGTTGGTGAGAAGTCAGGTGAATATGGCAGACGAGGCAAACTTCGTAGCCCAATTCATTCAACTTCTGAAGTATTGGTATGCGACATGCATCCATCTGGCCATTGTTGTGAAGAATTGAGCTGTTTCTGTTGACCAGTGCGGGCTGCAGCTGTTGCAGTTTTTGATGCATCTCATTAATTTGCTGAGCATGCTTTTCAGATGTCATGGTTTTGCTGGGATTCAGAAAGCTGTAGTGGATCAGACGGGCAGCAGACCACCAAACAGTGACTGTGACCTCTTTTTGGGGCAAATTTGTCTTTGTACTGAGCTGGTCATGACCGGTTGTCATATAAAATGTACTTCTGGTCGCATATCACAATCTGATCAAGAAATGGTTCACTGTTATGTAGAATAAGAGGAGATGATATTTCAAAACGATTTTTCTGCCCGAGGCACGAATCCCATGAGGAGCCTGGTGGGCTAGTGTCCTTTGGATTTCAGTGAGTCGGACACAACTGAAGTGACTTAGCACACAGCACGTGAGGCATTCACTTTGAGCTTTTTCACCTTTCCAGTTTGCTTCAAATGTCGAACAACCGTAGAATGATCAGCGTTGAGGCTCTTCAGCAGCTTCTCCTGTAGTTACAAGAGGATCAGCTTTGATAATCCTCTCTGTTGGTTGTTGTCAGCTTCTGATGGCCTGCCCCTGCACTCCTCATCTTCAAGGCTCTCGTCTCCTTTGCAAAGCTTCTTGAACCACTGCCGCACCATACATCTGTTAGCAGTTCCTGGCAGATGAATTGTTGTGAGTTGTCTGCTGCTTTACAACCCATTTTGAACTCCAGTAAGAAAATTGCTCAAATTTACTTTTTGTGTAACATTATTTCCCTAGTCTAAAATAAATATAAAATAAATAGCAAGTAATAAGTCATGAGCAAAAAAACATAAAGTGAGAAATGTGCATTAAAATGACATATAACATAACCACATTTATTTATTTAAGAATGTATTCTGGTATCAAATGGCAAAGTTCAGCAGTGCAAAGCCAGTCACTTTTGCGCCAACCTAATACATAGCTTTATGAAGGACAGCAGTTTTTTTAAGAAAGTGGGCAGTTAGAATGTATCTTTATATACCAATTACAGTTCATAAGTTTATATACTGTACTCCTTACCAGTGACTGCATTAGTGACAGGTATAGTCTATACCTCTTACTTAAGTCTTCTATATATATTGCTTTTTACTATCTTGCGTTCTTACCTTGTACATGTTAATTTTTTTCATGTATGATGTAGTACCTCATTTAGGCCGCAGGAGGTCTTTTTTCCTCCAACTTTATTTATGTATAATTGACAAGTAAAGACTGTGTTTGTTTAAGGTTTATGACATGACAATAAAATATACATTATGAAATGGTTACTACAGTCAAGCTGAACATGTTAACTAGCAAGTCTCATTTCATATAGTTATCTGTTTTTTTGCTTTTGTGATAACACAAGATCTACTCTCAGCAAATTCAAAGCTTTCATACAGTAGTTAATTATCATCACCGTGCTGTATGTTCAGTTCAGTTTAGTCGCTCAGTCGTGTCCGACTCTTTGCAACCCCATGAATCGCAGCACGCCAGGCCTCCCTGTCCATCACCAACTCCCGGAGTTCACTCAAACTCACATCCATCAAGTCGGTGATGCCATCCAGCCATCTCATCCTCTGCCGTCCCCTTCTCCTCCTGTCCCTAATCCCTCCCAGCATCAGAGTCTTTTCCAATGAGTCAACTCTTCACATGAGGTGGCCAAAGTACTGGAGTTTCAGCTTTAGCATCATTCTTTCCAAAGAAATCCCAGGGCTGATCTCCTTCAGAATGGACTGGTTGGATCTCCTTGCAGTCCAAGGGACTCTCAAGAGTCTTCTCCAACACCACAGTTCAAAAGCATCAATTCTTCAGTGCTCAGCTTTCTTCACAGTCCAACTCTCACATCCATACATGACTACAGGAAAAACCATAGCCTTGATTAGACGGACCTTTGTTAGCAAAGTAATGTCTCTGCTTTTGAATATGCTACCTAGGTTGGTCATAACTTTCCTTCCAAGGAGTAAGCTGTATGTTAGATCCCCAGAATTTATTCACCTTATAACTGAAGGTTTGTACCTTTAGATTACCAACATCATTTCCTCCATTCTACCCTCCGCTTCTATGAGTTCAGCTTTTTAAGATTTCACGTATAAATGGAATCACAGTATTTTTCTGTGTCTGGCTTATTTCACTCATCGTAATATCCTTCCGATTCATCCATGTTGTTGGAAATGGCACAGTTTCCTTCATTTTTACAGCTGAATACTATTCCATTGCATGCACATATACTGTATTTTATTGATCCATTCATCTGTCAGTAGACACTTAGACTGTTTCCATTTCTTGGCTTTGTGAATAACGGTGCAATGAGCACAGGAGTATGATACACTCTGCATTGTATCTGCATTGGTAGAGATAACTCTTTGAGATACTGGCTTAATTTCCCTTGAATGTGTACGTAGAAGTGAGATCATGGGATCTTGTGGTAGTTTTATATTTAATTTTTTCAGGAACCTCCCTCTGGTTTTCATACTAGCTGTTCCAGTCTACATTCCCACCAACAGTGTACAAAGGGTTTCCTTTTCCCCGTGTTCTCACCAACACTTGTCTCATCTTTATGGTACTAGCTGTCCTAACAGGTGTGAAATGAAATCTCATTTTGGTTTTGCTTTGAATAACCCTAGTTATTAATGATGTTGAACATCTTATGTTGTGTACATGAGAACATCATGTACCCATTGGTCATTTATATGTTTTCTTTAGAAAAATATGTACTTTAAAAAAAGAAGGAGAAAAATACCTACATGGGTCTTTTGTCCATTTTAAAAATCAGGTTATTTGGTTTTTGTTTTTTTGTGGGGTTTTGTTTGTTTGTTTGTTTTGCTGTTGAGTTGCATGAGTTCCTTGTATATCTTGCATGTTAACCCCTTAACAGATACATGGACTGCAAATATTTCCTCCCATTACATAGGTTGTCTTTTCAATTTGTTGGTGGTCTCCTTTGCTGTCTCGAAGCGTCTTAGTTTGGTGCAGTCCCACTTGTTTATATTTGCTTTTGTTGTCTGTGTTTTGGGTATCGTATCCAAAAAATCACTAGGTTGTTTGAGGTCTTTGAAGGTGATGATGATATATGACATTTTGTGATCCTTTGGTGTGGTATAGAGAGTGGGGTGGAAATATTAATATTTAGGTATTTGTTGAATTATTTGGTATTGTTATTTCAGTGAATGCTTTAGGAATAAAGTATTCTTGCCAAAAGGTTTTTAGATTATTTCAATGTACTGGACTTTGAGAAGGATTGAACCAAATCTTAGCATTCTTTAGGAATGTTTTTATACCCACCTAGAATTAGGCTGAGTGACTTCACTTTCACTTTTCACTCTCATGCTTTGGAGAAGGAAATGGCAACCCACTCCAGTGTTCTTGCCTGGAGAATCCCAGGGACAGAAGAGCCTGGTAGGCTACCATCTCTGGGGTCGCACAGAGTCGGACACGACTGAAGCGACTTAGCAGCAGCAGCAGCAGAATTAGGCTGCTTTGGGATTGCTAACACTTCATTTTCAAATCATGAAAGTGTATACTAAGAGACTTTGGATTAATATTTGAAACCAACTGAGAGCTTGAAGGAACTATAGATAAGATAAAACAAATCATAGTCCCCATTTTATAAATTCAGAAACTGAAGAAGACCTAAACTGCTTGACCTCTAGCAAGCTCTAGTCTCCCAAGTCAGAAACCACCTGATTCCTCCCTCCTGCATCCAGTTTGTTAGCATGGCCAGTAAGTCCCACTTCTAAAATGTATCTATCTGTCTCTCCATTTACATGCCCAGCACCCTAGATCAGATCACTCATCTTCTGGATCACTGCAGGGGTCTCCTAACTGGGTTTTGGCTTCCTTTCTTCTACTCCAGTCCTCTCTACACTGAAGCCACTTAATCTTTTTAAAGCAAACTATGATGATCTTTTTAAAGCAAACCTTGCTGTAAAAGTTTTAATAACTTTTCAGTCACTTAATCAAAACCACAAACTTTAGTTGTAAAGTTTGATAAAGAGTCCACCTGCTAAGTTTGATAAAGACCCCACATGCCTCTGAGCCACTCGGCCTGTGTGCCACAGCTGTTAAGCCTGCGCCCTGGAACCTGGGAGCCACACCTGCTGAGCCTTTGTGCCTCAGCTCCTGAAGCCCGAGCTCCCTGGAGCCCATACTCTGCAACAGGAGGAGGCACTGCAGTGAGAAGCCCACACACCACTAGAGAGTAGCCCCCCTCACTGCAACTGGAGAAAAGCCTGAGCAAATAAATAAAATTATTTTTTAAAAAACAAAGACTTTATAACTTGGTTTACCAAGCCCTGGGTAAGCTGAGTTTGCTGTTTCTCCAGCTGCATCTGCCCTTGTCCCTCATGATTGCTCCTCCAACCACATGGGCCTTCCTTTAGATCCTTCCCTTCCAGAATTGCTTTCCTTCTACAGTTGGTCACAGTTTCTAGTTTTGTAATATTTATTTGTGGGTAAGCTTCATTAGAACACAGATTGACTTTTTATTCATAATTTTGTTTTCTTGACCTGGAAGAAAGCCCAGCACATAGTAGATGAGGAATAAATACAGATGGAGAGTCTCTGACTGACTGGATGTTATTGAGCCCCCATTTACAATATATAAATTGTATATACAATTGTATATTCAGTATATAAATTGTAAAATAGTACCCACGGATGGTGGTGGAGGATTCAGCAAGAATATGTGTAATAAGCATTTGTTTCATTTTCCCTCTGTTGATTCTTCTTTGCTTATACAGCGTAATATAGTGGGTTGTTCTTCAAGCTGTTTTCTGGTCACTTATTGTTTCTGTTAAATTTTTTGCGGCTTGTGTTTATAAGTTATTGTGTGTAAGTGATTGTTTCTGTTAAATTTGTTATGGCTAATGTTTATAGTGCATTTCATTTATTGAAAATATAAGTGGCTATAACGTGTACTGGAGTATGAATGGTAGAAGAGCAGGGCTGGACAGGTATAATTGGTGATTAAAGAAAGAATAAGAATCTCATTTGGAGTTAGGTTCAGCTCCATGTGAAAAGAGACTGAGAATCACAGTGACTTAAAACAAGGCAGAACTATTTTTCTCTAACATAAAAGTCAGGAAGTGAGCGGACTTCCCTGGTGGCTCAGACAGTAAAGAATCTGTCTGCAGTGCAGAGCACCCAGGTTTGATCCCGGACCAGGAAGATTCCCTGGAGAAGAATTAGATATCCACTCCAGTATTCTTGCCTGGAGAATTCCATGGAAAGAGGAGCCTGGTGGACTACAGTCCATGGGGTTGCTAAGAGTGGGATATGACTGAGCGACTAACACTTCCACTTTTCAGAAAGTAGGCAGTCCAGGACTTTTATGGCAGTTCTGTCCCACGGAGTCCTCAGGAACCCAGATCCCATTCAGCTTGCTTTTCCACTACGCTAGACTCTGGTCCTTATTTGGTTTAAGATGGTGGCCAATCTTTCATGTTCCAGGAAGCAGGATGGATATGTCATTTGTTCTTCTAGAAAGTTTTCTGGAAGCCACATGACACCTCTACTTAAAATACTTGTTAGAAGTTTGTCTTGTGGCTCCTCACTAAAGGGAAACTGGGAGGTATTGTCTTTGTCGTGTGAGTATACTTAACTGAAAACTTGTATGTTCTAGTTGAATGGAAAATGGCAAAAACGGGTGCAAAATGTGTTCTTTGCAAAGAATGCATTGGAAAAGACCCTGATTCTGGGAAGGATTGAAGGTAGGAGAAGGGAACAAAAGAAGATAAAATGGTTGGATGGCATCACCGACTTGATGGATATGAGCTTGAGCAAGCTCCAGGAGTTGGTGATAGACAGGGAAGTCTGGTGGGCTACAGTCCATGGGGTTGCAAAGAGTTGGACACGACTGAGCAACGGAACTGAATTTGTTAGCACTGTGAAGTATATAGTAATATTAAAGATGAAAGAGTTAATCGTTCATTATTTATCACTATACAGTACTGGTAGGTTGAAACCACTTGAGGTCTTCAGATAACATTGGCTATTTTAGAAGTATGATTGGGTAAACATTTAGAAAATTGGTTCAGTTCAGTTCAGTCGCTCAGTCATGTCCAACTCTTTGCGACCCCATGAACCGCAACATGCTGGGCATCCCTGTCCATCACCCAACTCACGGAGTTCACCCAAACTCATGTCCATCAAGTCGATGATGCCATCCAGCCATCTCATCCTCTGTTGTCCCCTTCTCCTCCTGCGCCCAATCCCTCCCAGCATCAGGATCTTTTCAAATGAGTCAGCTCTTTGCATCAGATGGCCAAAATATTGGAGTTTCAGCTTCAACATCAGTCCTTCCAGTGGACACCCAGGACTGATCTCCTTTAGGGTGGACTGGTTGGATCTCCTTGCAGTCCAAGGGACTCTCAAGAGTCTTGTCCAACACCACAGTTCAAAAGCATCAATTCTTCGGTGCTCAGCTTTCTTCACAGTCCAACTCTCACATCCACACATGACCACTGGAAAAACCATAGCCTTGACTAGACGGACCTTTGTTGACAAAGTAATGTCTCTGCTTTTTAATATGCTGTCTAGGTTGGTCATAACTTTCCTTCCAAGGAGCAAGCGTCTTTTTATTTCATAGTTTCCCCACTGTTTCCCCATCTATTTGCCATGAAGTGATGGGACTGGATGCCATGATCTTAGTTTTCTGAATGTTGAGCTTTAAGCCAGCTTTTCACTCTCCTCTTTCACTTTCATCAAGAAGCTTTTTAGTTCTTCACTTTCTGCCATAAGGGTGGTCATATCTGCATATCTGAGGTTATTGATATTTCTCCCGGCAATCTTGATTCCAGCTTGTGCTTCATCCAGCCCAGTGTTTCTCATGATGTACTCTGCATAGAAGTTAAATAAGCAGGGTGACAATATACAGCCTTGACGTACTCCTTTCCCTATTTGAAACTAGTCTGTTGTTCCATGTCCAGTTCTAACTGTTGCTTCCTGACCTGCATATAGGTTTCTCAAGAGGCAGGTCCCATCTCTTTCAGAATTTTCTGCAGGTTATTGTGATCCACACAGTCAAAGGCTTTGGCATAGTCAAGAAAGCAGAAATAGATGTTTTTGTGGAACTCTCTTGCTTTTTCGATGATCCAGTGGATGTTGGCAATTTGATCTCTGGTTCCTCTGCCTTTTCTAAAACCAGCTTGAACATCTGGAAGTTCCCGGTTCATGTTTTGCTGAAGCCTGACTTGGAGAATTTTGAGCATTACTTTACTAGTGTGTGAGATGAGTGCAATTGTGCAGTAGTTTGAGCATTCTTTGGCATTTTGTTTCTTTGGGATTGGAATGAAAACTGACCTTTTCCTAGCTGAGAAATACATTACAGATGGAGAATTAAATCTGATCTCTTTCAAGGATTTTGAATTCATCATTTAAAAAATATATAGTGCCAGTTTTGCAGTGGCTCTGCTAATCACATGGAAATCTGACCAGTAGCCTAGAGAGCAACTGTTTCTTTATTCTTTGCACCTCACCCCCGCCCCCGACCCTGCTTCCTCGTACCCTGCTTGCTTTTAAATCTGTTCACAGACTTTTTCCAAAGTATATGGACTGGGGAGGCATATAACTCAAGAGGATTGTTCAGGATCCTTGAACTGTGAAAACTGTTTCTGAAACATAATTTGAACCCACCATTTTTTACCACAAGCTTTTATTTTTTAATACTCAGACTAATTTGGTGCGGAGTAATCATTTGGCATACCCTCGATAAAATATTTTATTCTGTAATAATCAATCTGGAGTTTATAAATTTTTAAGAGATAAGATGAGCTTTGGGTTGACTGTTCAGAAAGGAAAAATCATTTGTATCAAGAAAAGAAATTCTGTTGTAACAATATGGGGAACCTAAAAATAATCTTCCAGGATGTTAAACTTTTTATCAGTAAAATGAGAATTTTGAGCCAGCTTTTCCATGAATTAACTCTGTGTGAAAAGTAGGGAGTAAGCTTTTGAGAGGATACATTTTAATCTAAAGAATGGAAGGATTATGAAGTTGTCATTGAAATTGTTGGCCTATTAAAAAGTTAATCTGATATGGCCTAAAAATTAAATGCCTCACGAAAAAAAAACAAAAACAAAAACATTTTCTTGCATTGTTCAACTGAAAACGGCAAAAACCCCATTGTTGAATTAAATCTGCAGTTATTGTCCATTTTTCCTCCTAGCCATTTTCTCCATTCCTGATTTCTTCAGTGGCTTCCCTTGATGGCTCAGCGATAGACTCCTCATGCCAGTACAGCAGACCTGGGCGCCATCCCTGGGTCAGGAAGATGCCCAGGAAGAGGAAAGAATAACTCTCTCCAGTGTTCTTGTCCAGGATGGACAGAGGAGCCTAGTTGGGCTACAGTCCACAGGGTCGCTAAATGTCGGGACAGGACTTAGCAACTAAGCCACAGCAGTGTTTTCAGTACTCACTTACCCATGTCCTTTAAGATGTGAATGCCTTGAAATGAGGGGGCCTCTCATATTCAGTAGGAAATGTAAAACAGTGCTGTATGGCACTGTTAACATACAATGTTTCAGTAGTTTTTTTTATAAGTTAATGTATTATGGGCCAATACTTTTTATTCTTGCTCTTTCCCTAGGCTGTGAAATACAGTGAATGTGGAGGAATACAAACACCTCTTGCCTAAGTTTATTGCTCTCTTCCCCAGTAACACTTGGTAAGCACTAGTCTGGTTACAGGAGTGTAAAGTTTCTAGCAGGCTCTCTAGAGGCCTGAAAAGGGTGGGGACTTAGTAACAGGATGGAATCTCCAGACCCCCAAACGGAATCACTTCCCCAGTAGGGGCAGGTTGTCAGTATCCAGGGTTTCACAAGGAATATCTTTTAACTATCCTAAGTATCTGTAATAATACTATTATCTTTATTTTAAACTTTACTCTTAATAACACCACAAAGTAGATTCTGTCAGCTCTTTAGTAGATACTGAAATGATTCACGGAAATGTTAAGTAACTTGCTCAAGGTCACACAGTTACGTTTCCTAGTAGGAAGCCGGATTAGATTAGTTTGGTTACAGAGCCTGTCTTCTCAATCAGTGTTCTGTTACAGTGTGTTTCCAAGGTGAACATCTCTGGAGATTATTATTCTCAGAAGTCTAAGTCTTAGACTCAAGGACTAAAGCAGCTTGCTCAAAGACACAGCTTTGTCTTGGGATCTGAACTCCAGGCAGGCTGACTGCCGAGCCGGTAGTTTGAACCGTCATCAGTATCATTGTTCTATATGCTGTCAGCTTACACATTTAAGTTGCTCTCCCCCTAGAGGCACGGGATTCATTGTGCTGCACTTTAATACCCCCATGTTTACTGGTTGAAATACATGAATCCTGCCCCCACTGTCTTTTATATTTTTTCCACTCTATTCCTGAGTCTTGTGACATAATAGAATTTATTTCAGTGAAATTATTTACAGATGGAGATATTGGAGGAAACAATATGTATGTAGCATAGCCCCTACCTTCAAGGAGCTTGCTTTCTGTTTGGGAAAAACCAAAGTATAGAATTTGACCTAGAGCAAGAGAACAGGATGTACCTGCTTAGGTCTAAGCAGGTGAACTTATATACTGGAGACTTTAGAACAAGCTAAAATTGTCCGTATAAAAAGAGATTTTGTTTGGGGGGCAAGGCCCCCTGACAGTGACAGTATATTGTTACTATAGTGGTTTCATGCACGTCAGAATACTTGCATGTCTTTATTTTGACTTAAAACCATTTATATTTTTAAAAATAACTGAATTTTTAGCACACGTTAGTATTTTAGTACAGTTATGTTAGGGTTATAGGTTTTTTCTTAAATTGATAATGGGTTTTGTTGTTGAATTCTGGCTTTCTTGTTTATATTATGCTGGATTTTTTTCTTTTCTTTTTTTTTTTTTTAGTGTTCTGATAAATCAACTGACTTAAGTGTGTGAGGTAACATTAGCCCTGAAGTACCTATTTAAAAATAACTTGTTTGGGAATATTATTGCAATAAATAGTATGTTACTTTGTTACCTAAACTTTTCACAATCATTTAGATGATTTGTCTTCTAAGATCACTTTTACAGTCTGGTATTATAGATTACAGAACTCTTTGACGAGAGTGTATGCGTACAGTCAGTGGAAGCAGAGTAGATTAGAAAGAGCATGTGTTTACAATTAGGTACAGCTTTACTAATTTGCCAACTATGGATATAGTAATTTCTAAGTCTGTTTTTTCTCTTTACATATGGGAATGTAGCAGGGCCACTGTGAATATTAAATGAGAATGTAACATCTAGCACATCACAAATGTTCAGGAATATCATGTTTATTAATAAAAATGCTGGTTGACAGATGAAAACAAAGATTGAGGCAGAATCATAGTATTTTCTTGTCATTTTTCTGTGGGAAAATAATCCCGTCCTTAGTAAACCAAGAAATGGGGAGGAAACAGAGAAAGCCAACTATAAATTGGTTGTTTTTAACACTTATTTGTAGCTCCAGGATAATTACTTTTATAGGGAGGGAGAAGATTCTTTGCTTTGTGTTAACCCTTTACCACTACCAAGGACTTGAAACAATAGATTTATGTAGCTACTCAACAGATTTTAAGGCTTTGTTCCACATCCAGATCGGAAGACAGTATTATTTCTTTTGTGAAATTCAAGTGATTAGTAGAATTTTACAATTAGAATTTCTCCAATATGGGATTTTCATTTTTCTCTTTCAAAACATGATTTGGTTGACTAAATTTAACAACTCAGAAATTGTTAGTAAATCTTAAATTTCTTTTGTTTAAACTTCTTTACATTCTTGAAAATAACATACATGTAAAAATGGTCTTGAGGAAATAGGAAGAAAACCGTGGGTTTATGGTATTTATGTTCTCATAAAATGCTCCTCCATGTCTAGTTCTCTTTTATGGGTTCACTGCAGACATTCTCACTGCAGCTGTCACTATAGGGTTAAACATTTGCTGTATTGTAACATACGAAAGCAGTTAAACTGTTTGGAATTGTTTACTTGCTAAAACCAGTGTTAGTCAGCAGAGGCAGTACACCAGATTTCCTTGTGGCTTTTAGTGGAAAATGGTAAAAGCGCACTCATTTTTTGGTTATAGAATTTTTTAGTTTGATCTGGATTAGTCACAGAACTGGCATGAACCTTCTAATTGTGAAGGCTGTCCAAACGCACTGTTTTTTTCTCCTGCTGGAGGAAGTCACATCCGGAGCAGTAGCTCAGCTCTCTGGTAAGTGAAACATGTGAGCATTACTAGGCATTTCACCCTGCGGTTCTGCAGTCCTTGCTCTTCAGACTGTTGCTCAGTTGGAATGCTTCTATGGGGCCGATCCTGAGGTTCTCTATTTGTTAAGGACCTGCTACTCATTTGGAGGTGTCAGTGGCGGTTTGCAAGATCATATGAGGAACAGGAAAGCATCTGAAATCGACTGAAAAAGAAAACTGTAGCGGTTTTCACAGTGGAAGGAAACTATATTGGCACAGAGGCAGATGATTGAATAAAGTAGTTGGCTCAGAGAAGATGCACAGTCTGCTGTTTTTTCCTCTGAATGAAGACTCTTTGATGGAAGCTGCATTCATGTGGAGATCAAAGAAAACACTGGAATGATAAACTACTGGAGTTTTCTCCCTCTCTTTTTTAAAAATGAAAAGCCTGAAGCTGTAATTTGAGCTCAAATGCCTTCTAATTCCTTCGCAGCCTGCCTGTTCCATTAGGATTCTCCGCTAACACCGTTTCTGCTTGGTGCCTGTGCCCTTTTGCTGGAGCAGCCACAGACCACTGCCTGATGGAGGAAGAATGAACACTATGCTTTTCCTGTGCTGTCGATGGGAATAAAGCTAACTGTTTCTTCTCTTATATGGAATATCTGGATTAATCAAGCTGTATTCTAGTACCAAGAGTCTTATTGTCTCTTGTGGTCTGACTCATTGCATGTAAATGTACTGCAGCTTTGCTATTAATGCAGAGTGTTGTTTTTTTTTCTTTTTCAAACACAGAAAGAATTGTCAACCTCTGAGCAACATTTTGAGAGCTCTAGCTGTATTTTTTTTTTTTTTTTCTGGATAGTATCTATATTAAACCAGCGAAGCTGAAGAAGTGGAGACAAATTAGAAGTGGAAACCGAATAGTGAGATTTTATATTTTATTTTCAATGATAAGCAAGCCAGCTGCTGGTAACTATGACCTTGCAGGCAGGAGTGGGTATAGCTGTGATCGTCTGTCTCAGCACTTGCTCCTCGTCTTATTCTGTTGTGTGTGGTGCTATCACCCAGACAGTGATCTTTTTATGCAAGTGAATTTCTGTAAAACAGAGTAGTAATATGACTATCTTGGTAGCGGAAAAATAGTTTTAAATGAGCTTGTTCTGGATTCAGTTTTAGTTCTTGACATGTTGATGTGAAATTTCTTTTAAGTTTTACAGTAACCCGACAAAATAATAGAATTTGGGTTTGTTTGTTTTTTTTTTTAGGAAGTTATGTAGTTATAATTTTAAGCTTTAGTTTTTCTGATAGTACTTATTAACTTTAAAAACACCAGCTGTGCTTTTTAAAGGATGATTCTAAGCGCTGTACAGAAGAGGAGGAAAAGCTACTTGTGCTCTTCCAACTGTGACTTTTATCACATAGCTTAGAATTCAGCTTTTTAAAAGAACGAATGAGTCGAGTGTGTATTGTTGTTTTGGAGGAGGTAGAAGATGAGTCTCCTGAATTCATTTGTAAATTGCCACAGGAAAATAAATCCCTGCATTCTGCACCTTCGGGAAATGTATTGGTAAGATACGAGAGTTTATATGTTTACTATCTTTTATTGAACTAGCAGGGTAAATTTTATTTTTTAAGCATAAATGCAAGTTAATTTCCACTAGTTACATAAAAAACCCAAGTGAAAGCAATATAGGTGTGTGAGTGTGATGTAATATTACTTGTGTATAAATACACACATTTCCTATTTTCACTTTTTCAGATGTTTAGATAACATTTCAGACTTTATCTCTTAATCTGTTAAAATGAGTTTAAAAAATAATTTGAGGATAGTAGGCTACAGCACCCATGTTTCAGTTTTTACTTGTGGTTTTAGAAACTGATGTGGCAAGTATGAGGAACTGTGTGTTTTAGGAAAGTTGGCTGTTGCCAGCAGCACCGAGGCACAGCCTTCTCTGTAGTGAATTTTATATATGTACATGCAGGGCTGTTACAGAAAAAGAATCAGGCTTCATCTTTAATTTTATTTTTAAAGCTTTGTCAATTAATTTTTTGTTTGAGAGTATAATGTGATACCTTATCAGAGAGGCTATATCATTGATTAAGAACTTGTTATATTTAGACATGCATGTGTCTGCCTCTTCATGTTACTCAGATTTACAGTAATTTTTGGTCTTTGAATAGCAGTGATTTTCATCAGCTGTCAGGTTTTCTTTGGATTTTTATCTTTACACATGGAATGCTAACTCATGCAAATTATTCGGGTGCCCGAAACAGAGCTGCTCGAGGAGGCTTCCTCTGTGGGCTCCTTGTCAAATGCCTGTTTGACGAGCTGTGTCCTGCAAGTATGTGTTGAGATGTCTCACTTGTATTTATTTGGAAGATACTTTCTTTTTACCGTCTGTATAAAAAAAGGTTTCCACTCATATAAAATCTAATTATGGTTTTTATACTACCTAATTTTGGTCATATGGAATTGATTTTTTTTTAATTAGGCCTACTCTTTTTTCCAAAGAGGAATCTTGTACTTTCATATGATTTGACTTCATGAAACTTAGTTTATGTCAAAAGCCAAGTGATTTTTGTTGTGATAGGGAAGAAAAATTTTAGTTTAAAAGTTATGTGGAAATAGCTTAAGAATCATCCATGTGGTGTGATTAATGTTTTTATTACTCTCTTGTATTTTAGCCCTCACTGGTGCAAGCTATATTTAATGGAGATCCTGATGAAGTTCGAGCACTAATATTTAAGAAAGAAGATGTTAACTTTCAGGTAAAACAGTTTCACTGATACCAGCCTTGAAAAGCGTACTTTGCTAGAGTTGATGATTTTTGTTAAAAGACCTAACACAATTCTGTAAGTTTGTCTAAGCAAAGGTAGAAAGGTCTTGAGGCAAAAAGGAAAGGACTGGATATGTATATTCAGGGTAATTACTAAAACCTAGGACAACTAGGAGTCAGTGAAGGATTTTTGTTCCCCCAACCTTTTACTTTGAAATTTTTCACAGAAAAGTTGAAGAACTTTTTGAATACCCATATAACCTCCATCATTGATAACATTTGCCGTATTTGCTTTCTCTCCAATATTTACACAAGTTATTTTTATACTACACATATATTTATTCTTTTTCTGAATCCCATTTGAAAGTAAGTTATAGACGTCATGACACTTCACTGTTAAATATTCAGATGATGATTCTTTTTTGTGAACTTAAAATAAGAGACATGTCTTAAATTTATAATATATCTAACTTGGTTCTGAGGTCAAATTTGCTTTCTGTAAGCAATCATGGTAAACATTATACACAAAGATGCATCTGTTTGGGTATCACAGTAAATAAAAACATTGTTTGAAAGTTCTTCAGACTTTCAAAGATACAGTGGAATAACATTCAGGACTGACAGGAGGGACAGTTTTGGAAAGAGTGGGTATGTAGATAATTCTGTGTATGTTTCTCCAGTGGCAAAACTTTTTAATTTACTAAGCTGAGGTGGGTGAAAATATATAATTAACTGTAATAAAATCAAAATTTTTACTGTATATATTTTTACTGGAAGTTAATGTTTTCAGTATCTTTTTCATACGTGATTCACTTCTCTAAAAGATGGAGAGTAGGGAGAAGTCATGATTCATAAGGTCCCTATAGCAACAGCAAAACAGATGACCTGGAATTGATTGGCCAGTTCTAAGAAAGCCGTGTTCTGCCAGCTCATCTCCAGCTCTCATCTTTCCCCTGTTCTTTTGGATAGTGCTATCATGACCACTTGATGTTAAGTAGATATAAGAAGTATCTTATTTTTTAAGGTTGAATTAACTGAGTAAATTTGAATCATTAGTTAAAATGATTCATCCTTACATTCTAAAATGTAACCAAAATGCTGTCATTACATTTTTCCCTTAAGCATTGTGTTTAAGTTTATATTTACTGGAAACATTTACCTCATTCAGGATTTATTTTAAATGAAGTGCTGGTTACTTTATATAATTGGGGTGTCCTGGAGCGTATACTCAAGACAAAATAATTGTAGGGTATACGCTTAGGAGAAGGAGGAAAAGGCATTCTGTTCTATTTAACATACTGTTTTTTGTTTGTTTTAAACAGAACTAACAAATCTCATCTTATTGAGGAGGTTTGGTGTATAATCCTACTAACCATGGTTAATATGTCTATCATTATAAAGCCTCAATATAGCCAACTGCTTTTCTGCTATAATAATCAAATTATCTTAAATTTTAAAAGTTTTATGCTCAAAAGATTGTTTTTGAGAATCAGTTTATTCCACTGTGATAGCCTTAGAAACTGTTCTGGGTCTGTAGTGTGTGACCTCTTAACTTTTATGACTTTTCATCTTTGCTTTTCTCCTTATAGATTCCTTTCTTTGCTTACTTGTAAAATATTGTTTCTTAACATCTGCTAGCTTGATCGCTTGTCTGAAACATAGACCCACGCTTAGAACTAAAAGCTTGGTTAGTGTTTCAAATCAGTAGACCCTTCTTGAGGGTGATTTTGTCTTTAATGATTCATGGAGTTTTGACAGTTTTTTAATGGTTCCTTTCCTTTTGTGACTCTTGATAGTTGACAGTATTGTCATCATCATATTTGTTAAGTCTTTGGCCATTCTTCTAATTTAGGGTGGCAATTTTTTCCCCTTATTTTTATCCTCCATGATAAGGAATTGCATAGGATTTTAAGAGGCGAGTGTGTATGTTTGTAATAAAACTTACACTGTTCTATAATATAAAACCTACTCATTCTAGATAGGTAATAAAATATTTTTAAGCTTTATGTCAGTGCAACAGTGGTGTTTTCTAAAATAATTTATTCAAATGAGTATTTGAGAATGACATCTTTTTGAAACGTATATTTTTTAAAGTTATTTTTGTTCTTAGAGTGGGTATAAGAGTTCAGATTTGTCTCTATACTGTTAAATAAGCATTGTTATTAATTTAGGTTAGCTTCTTGAGTCATATCCTGAAGTATTGAATACTATGGACCACTAAATAGCATCTTTCTTAGTAACGTATCTGATTTTTTAAAAACTGATATAAAATATTATGCATTCATATACTTTGGTCTGAGAAGGAAGTATTTTATTATAGAAGCTACCTGAGATGATTTCACTAGAAAATATGGGAGTTTTCTTTTTGGAGACTTTGGCCCACAAGTGGTTGACTATCTGAGTAAATCCAGGAATTTGTTGCTTATACAGGAGTTTAGTCCAGAACAGGGTGTTTGGGGGTTGGTTAAGACAGTAATATCATGGCCCTGGATGAGCTTCTCTCTGAGACTCTTGGCTTTCTCCTCCTGGTAAAGAGATAACTGCTGCATCCTGCACTTAAGACAAACAACCAGAAAAACTGGAAAGGAAACTCTGTAAATTTCCTTTTTTTCTTCTTTAATCAAGCAAAAGCTCTTTTTCAGAATTGCTACAAAACTCCCTGAGACTCCTTGGTTACAAGCCCACTGTAAACCAGTCCACCAGCAGAGGTAGAATGGGATTAGCTTTTTGCTTAGATAAGTCATTGTTCATCACCAGGTTCATCCTGTGGCATGAGAATAGCAGCTTATCCTCAGTGATTATATTGAACTCTATCTGGAGAAAATCAGCATTTTCAGGAAGGAATAAAAGGAAATTGTTGTTTGGATAGGTAACCTAGTAGAAGATTTTTGATTGCCTAAAAACAGTTGAAATAGCAAACTTTTAGAAAAATAGGTCACTCAGATGTGGAAGAAGCACTGTATGCCAAATAGGTGAAAAAGTTAAAAAAAAAATTCAAAGGAAGCTTGATATTCATAATTTAAAGAATTTAAGAAGGCTTTCTTATCTCTGCTTGCTGTTCTTTGGAACTCTGCATTCAGATGGGTGTATCTTTCCTTTCCTCTGTTGCTTTTTGCGTCTCTTCTCAAGTTGAACATTCTGCAGTGAACAATGCAAAGAAAGAGGGAAACAATAGAATGGGAAAGACTAGAGAACTCTCCAAGAAAATTTGAGATACCAAGGGAACACTTCATGCAAAGATGGGTACACTAAAGGACAGAAGCAGTATGGACCTAACAGAGGCAGAAAAGATTAAGAAGAGGTAGGAAGAATACACAGAAGAACTGTACAAAACAGATCTTAATGACCCGGATAACCAACATGGTGTGATCACTCGCCTAGAGCCAACCAAACATCTTGGAATGCGAAGTCTAGTGGGCCTTAGGAAGCTCATCTACGAACAAAGCTAGTGGAGATGGTGGAATTCCAGCTGAGCCATTTCCAGTCCTAAAAGATGATGCTGTGAAAGTGCTGCACTCAATATGCCAGCAAATTTGGAAAACTTCGCAGTGGCCACAGAACTGGAAAAGGTCAGTTTTCATTCCAATCCCAAAGAAAGGCAATGCCAAAGACTGTTCAAACTACCACACAATTGCACTCATCTCACATGCTAGCAAGGTAATGCTCAAAATCCTTTAAGCTAGGTTTCAACAGTATGTGAACAAAAAACTTCCAGATGTACCAGCTGGATTTAGAAAAGGCAGGGGAACCAGAGATCAAATTGCCAACATCCGCTGGATCATAGAAAAAGCAAGAGGATTCCAGAAAAAACCTGTTTCATTGACTATGCTAAAGCCTTTGACTCTGTGGATCACAACAAACTGGAAAATTTTCTTAAAAGATGGAAATACCAGACCATCATACCTGCCTCCTATGAAATCTGTATGCAGATCAAGAAATAACAGTTAGAATTGGTCATGGAACAGTGAACTGGTTCAAAATTCGGAAAGGAGTACATGAAGGCTATATATCGTCACCCTGCTTGTTATGTGCCAAGTGCGGGGCTGGATGAAACGCAGGCTGGAATCAGGATCACCAGGAAAAATACCAGTAACCTCAGATATGCAGGTGACACTACCCTAATGGCAGAAAGTGAAGAGAAAGTAAAGAGCCTCTTGATGAAAGTGAAAGAGGAGAGTGAAAAGCTGGCTGAAAACTCGAAAAAACGAAGATCATTGCATCTGGTCCCATCCCTTTCATGGCAAATAGATGGGGAAACAGTGGAAACAGTGTCAGACTTTATTTTTGGGGGCTCCAAAATCACTGCAGATGGTGACTGCAGCCATGAAATTAAAAGACGCTTGCTCCTTGGAAGAAAAGCTATGGCAAACCTAGCAGCATATTAAAAAGCAGAGTCATCACTTTGCTGACAAAGGTCGGTTTGGTTCTTCCATTAGTGATGTACATATGTGAGAGTTGGACCATAAAGAAGGCTGAGCACTGAAGAATTGATGCTTTTGAACTGTCGTGCTGGAGAAGACTCTTGACAGTCCCTTGGACAGCAAGGAGATCCAACCAGTCCATCCTAAAGGAAATCAACCCTGAATATTCACTGGAAGGACTGATGCTGAAGCTGAAGCTTCAGCACTCTGAATAGGCCAGCTGATGCAAAGAGCTGATGCATTGGAAAAGACCTTAATGCTGGAAAGATTGAGGGCAGAAGGAGAAAGGGGTGACAGAGGATGAGATGGTTGGGTGGCATATTGACTCAATGGCTGTAAGTTTGAGCAAACTGGGAGACAATGAAGGACAGGGAAGCCTGGTGTGCTGCAATCCATGGGGTCGCAAAGAGTTGAATATGACTGAACAACTGAACAGCAACAATGTAAAGAACAGTTTACAAGATATTTGAACAGGAATATAATTTGAAAGGTTTAAGTGCTTCTTAGACATTATTGTGAAAGTGAAAGTTTCTCAGTTGTGTCTGACTCTTTGTGCCCTCATAGACTATATAGTCCATGGAATTCTCCAGGCCAGAATATTGGAGTGGGTAGCCTTTCCTCTTCTCCAGGGGATCATCCCAACCCAGGAATCAAACCCAGGTCTCCCTCATTGCAGGCAGACTTTACGAGCTGAGCCACAAATCCATTTTACTCTTTAGGACTTGCTTTTGTTGTAAAATGTGTAGGTTTACATTAATGGCCCTCATGGTTTTTTTCACACCCTAAACTTGCAAGGCACTAAAAATGTCAGACGAATGATCTCCTGCTTTTGTCCAGAAGTTTTCATTTGTGTTTTCAGTTTTATATGGCAATAATAATAATACCTTTCCCTAGTATTATCAAAATTTAATGCCATATTATGGAGCCCAAATAATTTGAAATATTAATTACACGTTTCAGAGAAAAGGTATGACTTTATTAGAAAATTTTCCACAAGCAGGAATTGTTTGTTTCTATCCAGAGTGATATAAATTGGTGTTAATTATTGAGTTTGTATTTCAGAGGCAGCAGTGTGCCTAAACCTTTTTATGGTTACTTGCTGTAACTCACACAACAATCTTGTAAAGTTGGTAGGTTGACATTTCCATCCCAGCAATAGGTGACAAAAATAAAACTCAGAAAGTGTTTAGCAGAACAGAATTTGAACCTATGTAGATTTGACAGAACCTGGGGAAGTTAAAAAGTAAATTCGAGATGTTTGTTTCTTTTGCCAAATAGTGCCATAAAACAGTAATGGTTTAAAAAAAAATGGATTTCTTTCCCCCTAAAAGTTAACATCCACATTCTGTATGCAAATATAATCCTAAATTTCATAATCAAATACTGGTAAATTTTAGCATTGCAAATAAGTGAATAAACAAGCCTCCCTTAGTGCCATAGTTTTGGGCTGGATAAAAATGTCATTCAAAGTAGTATCAAACCAGGGGTAATTATAATCCAGCCAACAGTGCTTTCAGTGTTTAAATCAGAGGAAGTCTTAGATTATGAATTCTGTGACTGTGACCCTTTTTAAACTCAGAAGAGTTGATTTAAGAACTAGTCAGTAGATCTTGCCTGTGTCATATAAGCTTGATAATTTTGAAAATGCTACCTTGTATATTTTGCATATTGGTTTCTAAATTTAGATGTACTTTTTTATTGAAAATTTTTTAGAATTGATTTTGCCAAAGTAGTCTTAAAAATACTGACGTCTGTTAAGCTTTCAAAAATACTTTCTGGGATCATGGAAATGAGGTTGCTTTACTCTCTCAGATGAAGTTGTTTGGCAAATACATACATGTGCATATATGTGTGTGTGTACATCACACGAGCAGATCATTTGTTTTCAGTATTATTGTAATAAGATTGTTGGCAGTTCACACAAAGTAGTAAACCATAAGTTTACACAAGTTGCCTGAACTCCACCCACCCTCATTCTTCAGTGTTCTCTAGCCTTTTCTAGAAATTACTAAGAAAAACCCTAATCTTTAACAAATCTTTCTGGTGACCACACGTTGCCTCTGCTGGCTGTCAGCACACCAAGCTGTTCATGTTCTGGAAGAGGTCTTTAACAGCCTCTTCTCTCAGTTGCTTGAGGTTACTATGGGTACTCTCTGTCCCCAGAACGTATGTGTGTGCCTAATCTTTTGCAGCTCTTCACAGTAATTGGTATTGGAGCCCACAAACCCCCAGCCCACCTCACGTGCACCCACACAGTTCCCAGCTGGCCTCCACTGAGCATGTGGTAAAGCAGGGAAGGATTGGAGAGAGAAGAGCCATCTTGGCTCCCACCCTTGAGAGGGTCACCTGTAGTTTCTCCATCCGGAAATACTGCACCTCTCCTCTGTTCTTGCTAGTGCTTCTAGGTTTCAGCCTCCGACTTTCAAAGTTTCTTTACCAGCATTCAGCTTTCCTCCAGGATCCATAAATGAGCCTGTGTTCCATGTCGTTGTCTGTGAATGTCTTATTATGATAGTCCGGAAACAAAGTTTTGTCCAATGAAACCAGCAGTTTTTGCAGCTAGAAACTGATAGTGACTTATCTCTGATGGTGACTTATCTCTGTATTCCACTAACTACTTTTTATTTAACATATGTTTTTCCCCATTTTTCCTTTTTTTTTTTATCCCCAGTGTATTTGGAGAATTAGTCCATACTAGCCCACTCCAGTACTCTTGCCTGGAAAATCCCATGGATGGAGGAGCCTGGTAGGCTGCAGTCCATGGGGTCGCTAAGAGTCGGACACGACTGACTGACTTCACTTTCACTCTTCACTTTCATGCGTTGGAGCAGGAAATGGCAACCCACTCCAGTGTTCTTGCCTGGAGAATCCCAGGGACGGGGGAGCCTGGTGGGCTGCCGTCTATGGGGTCACACAGAGTCGGACACGACTGAAGCGACGCAGCAGCAGCAGCAGCAGCCTAGAGAGAGCTTCCTTATTCCTTATATTCACATAGTTCTGCCCTTATGTGTTTATAAGAATTTATTTAATCAGTCCCCCTCTTAGAGGACATTTGAGTTATTTTTAGTCTTGCTGATTGGTAGTAAATGAGATAAATTCACCAAGTAAAGAAAAATTCTAATGAGCAAGCAGAATTTTTATTTAATAATTTTTTGTAAGTGAAAGGTTTATTTAGGGAGATACATAATCCATAGATGGGGCTTCCCTGGTGACTTAGTGGTAAAGAATCTGCCTGCAGTGCGGGAGACATGGGTTCAGTCCCTGGGTCAGGAAGATCATCTGGAGGAGGAAATGACAACGCATTCCAGTATTCTTGCCTAGAAAGTCCCATGGGCAAAGAAGCCTTGTAGGCTACAGTCCATGGGGCTGCAAAGTCAGACACGACTGAGCACATATGCACACACACTTCATAGACAGAGTGTAGGCTGACTCAGAAGGTGAGCGCATGCTAGCAAAACTTTTATAATATTGGAATTTATTATGAGTTATTATAAATATATTATCAGCTTCCCAGATAGACTAAATGTTCTGTAAGTTCTTTATTTGAAGCAATTTTAATGGACATGTTTATGTAAATTGGCGGTAGATAAATAATGATAATTATATAACAAAAATGTCATAGATTGTGTCCTGAATTTTAGACTGAGCTGAACTTGCTAATTGCTCTGATAAGTCTCAATTAGTGCCTCAGTCTATTTTTAAATTTTATTGAGATATAGTTGACATGCAGTAAGTTACATATATTTGAAGTGTACAATTTTATAAGTTTTGATATGGGTGTACGCCTGTGAAACCATCACCACAGTCAAGATAGTTAACATTCCTATTATTCTCAAAAGATTGTATTTGCCCCCGACCTCTGATCTACTTTGTGTCACTATCGCTTAACTTGAATGCTTTATATGGTAGGTCCTTCTTTTGTCTAGCTCCTTTAACTCAGCATAACTCTTCTGAAATTCATCCATCTTGAGGCGTATGCTAATAGTTCATTACTTTCTGTTGCTGAATAGTATTAATTTGTATTGATATACACAGTTTGTTTATCCACTCACCTGTTGATAGAGTTTGAGGGATTTTTTTTTTTATTTATTACAAATAAAGCGGCTTTGAAGGTATGTCTACAAGTCTTTGTATGAACATATGCTTTCCTTTCTCTTGGGTAAATATCTAGTGGCAGAATGTTTGGACCCTATGGTAGGCGTATGTTTCACTTTTTAAGAAACTGCCAGCTGTTTCCAAACTGGATCAACCATTATACATTCCCACCAGCAGGACCTGAGAATTCCAGTTTTTTCCACATCCTACCAATGTTTGGTATGATTAGTGTTTTCTAATCTTAAACATTCTAATAGATGAGTATCTCACTGTAGCTTTGATTTACATTTCTGACATAACTCATGATGTTGAGCATCTTTTCATTGCTCCTAGGGAGTCTTTATATCCTTTTGGAATGTCTTTTCAGATGTTTTTGGTAATATTTTGTCTTACTAGATGGTTTCTTACTCTTGAGAGCTCTTTATATGTTCTGAACACAAATCCTCAATCTGTGGCTTTATTTTCACTCTTATGAGTGTTTTTGGAGAGCAGAGGTTTAAAAATTTAATGATATCCAGTTTATCAATTTATTCTTTTATGGATTTTCGTTTTGGTGATATGTCAAAAAAAAAATCTGTATCTCAGTGTCACATAGATTTTCTCCTGTCTTCTAAAAGTTTTGTTGTTGTTGTTGTTCATTCACTGAGTCATGTCCGACTCTGTGAACTGTAGCACGCCAGGCTCCTCTGTCCTTCACTGTCTCCTGGTGTTTGCTTAAATTCATGTCCATTGAGTAGGTGATGCTAGCTGACCATCTCGTCCTCAGTCTCCCCGTTCTCCTTTTGCCTTCAGTCATTCCTAGTGTCAAAGGCTTTTCCAGTGAGTCAGCCCTTCTCATCAGGTGACCAGAGTATTAGATCCCCAGCTTCAACATCAGTCCTTCCAATGAATATTAAGGGTTGATTTCCTTCAAGATTGCCTAGTTTGATCTCCTTGCAGTCCAAGGAACTCTTAAGAGTCTTCTCCAGCACCACAGTTTGAAAGCATCAATTCTTCAGCGCTCAGCCTTCTTTATGGGCCAGCTCGCAAACATCTGTACATGACTACTGGAAAAACCATAGCTTGACTGTATGAACCTTTGTTGGCAAAGGAATGTGTCTGCTTTTTAATATGCTGTCTAGTTTTGTCATAGCTTTACTTCCAAGGAGCAAGCATTTTTTAATTTCATGGCTGCAGTCACCATCTGCAGTGATTTTGGAGCCCAAGAAAATAAAATCTGTCATTGTTTCCATTTTTTTACCTTCTTTTTGCCATGAAGTGATGGGACCCGATGCCATGATCTTCGTTTATTGAGTGTTGAGTTTTAAGCCAGCTTTTTCATCTCCTCTTTCACTCTCATCAAGAGGCTCTTTAGTTCCGCTTCGCTTTCTGCCATGAGAGTAATATCATGTGCATATCTGAGGTTATTGATATTTTTCCCAGCAATCTTGATTCCAGTTTGTGCTTCATCCAGCCCAGCATTTTGTGTGATGTACTCCGTTTATAAGTTAAATAAGCAGAGTGACAATATAAAGTTTTGTTGTACTCCTTTCCCAGTTTTGAACCAGTCAGTTGTTCCATGTCTGCTTGTAACTGTTGCTTCTTGACCTGCGTACATGTTCTCAGGAGACAGGTAAGGTGGCCTGATATTCTCATCTCTTTAAGTGTTTTCCACAGTTTGTTGTGATCCACACAAAGACTTTAGTGTAGTCAGTGAAGCAGAAGTAGATAAATTTTACATTTAGATCTATAGTCTGAGTTAATAATTGCTTGTGATACAGGGTATACATCAAAGTTCATTTTTTTAATATATGGATATATCCAGTTGTTAACATACTTGTTGAAAATGGGAGTTCCCCAGCAGCCTGGTGGTTTTGGATTCTGAACTTGTACTGACATGGCCTAGGTTCACTCAGTCCCTCATCAGGAACCACACAGCATGGTTCCCTCCCACTTCCCCCCAAAATCTTGAAAACTCTGTGCTTTTTCACTGAATTGCCTTTCATCTTATCAAAGTCAGCCGTGCCTGTGTGTGTGATCTGCTATGGACACTGTCATGTCCTGTCGATGTTTGTCTGGCTCCACACCAGTACCACACTGCTACGATAGCAGAGTTTTATAGTAAGTCTTGAAATTACCAGCTTTTTTCTCCTTCAAGATTATTTTGGCTATTCTAGGTCCATTGCATTTCTATGTGAATTTTAGAATCAGCTTGTCAGTTTCTTGAGGGAGAAAGAAATCGGGCTTGTGTTAATCTATAGATCAGCTTGGCAAAAATTAAAATTTTAGAAGTATTGAGTCTCCTTACCTTTGAGCAACTTATATATTTCTCTATTTAGGTCATTTTTAATTTCCCTCAGCAAATTTTTTAATTCCATTTTTACTTTTTTTTTTTTTTCAGATTTGTCCATATCTTACACATTTTGTTCCTACTATAAATGTTGTTTAATTTCAAAATAGAATAATTTTTCCCCACTCCTGAGGTAATTTTTCTTGAGTACATTGCCCAAGGCTCTGGGAGTGGTAAGTTTCTCGAGCCTGGCTGGTAGGAACAGTACACAGTTCCCTGTGTGAGGACTGAGTCCTGTCTCTTCTGATGCGTGTGTTCCCGTTGGCAGTGATATGCGCTGCTGTGTTAAGTCACTTCTTCGTGTCCAACTCTGAACCCATGCTATAGCCTGCCAGGCTCCACTGTCCATGGGGTTCTCCAAGCAAGAATACTGGAGTGGGTTGCCATTTCCTTATCACCTCCAAATTGTGTTTTTTGTTGGGATGCATGAGTGTGTGTGAAAAATCTTTCATATTATAATGATTCGTGGCCCCACGGGCCAAAGAACATAAATTAGGTACACAGTCATTAAAATTTCCTCAAGGCAATTAGGAAAGAATAGTCTAAAAAGTCTCTTGGGTTCAAGTGAT
The DNA here is from genome assembly GCF_002263795.3 of Bos taurus. Classification (NCBI taxonomy): domain Eukaryota; kingdom Metazoa; phylum Chordata; class Mammalia; order Artiodactyla; family Bovidae; genus Bos; species Bos taurus. Next base: position 152,813,489 of record NC_037328.1, on the reverse strand, counting down.
AAAGAAAAAAAGATTGAAAAGCACTGCTTTAATCATTTTGGGTGGTTCTTTTCACAAGTCTCCACTCGTTACAAGTCCCTTGCACATGTGCTGCTCAGGTCTTAGCACAAAGGATATTGTGCAGGTCTCTAGGATTCTCTTTTTGCATCATCTCTCCACTCTGATACTCTTCCCTGAGAACTCTTATCCTGGTTTTCTCCCCAGACTGCCAGCTCTGTCTCTTCAGCTCAGGGAAATATGCCTATTAAAAATATACTTAGCTCTGTAAAAGCCATTGAGAAGCATTTTACTGATTGAAACAGCTGACATTCCAGTGAGTGTTTTCACACTTGCACCTTACATGTTTTATGGAATGGCAATTTTCTATGATAGTCCAGCAGTCTTTTTGAAAAAGAATTTTTCTACATTAGTTTTCAAAACAATTGTGTTGTATCTGATAATTAAAATTGCCCATTCATAGATGGCATCACCTTTGCCTCCTCTTACTCTTATTGATATGGAATTTTGGTGTTTTTCTTTCTTTCTTTTTTTTTTTTTTTAAATGAAAAGCAAGTAAGCCTTAGCCTAGGAATATCTGATTGCTGCTAAATGTGTACACCAGAGAGTAAATTCAATGTTTAGGATGGTCTGTGGACTTGTCGTTTTAATATTACTACTGATAGAGTAATATCTAGATTACAACATGAATTAAAACTAGATTCAAAACTTCTTAAATAGAATTTGCTCCAGGGCAAGAATCAAGCCCTCGATTGTGTAAGATGGATAGCACTGGAAAGGGATTTTGGAGGTATAGTAGTTATGTCATTCAGCTGAGACCCCTGGAGTTTGATGTGATCACTTGCATTTAGCAGAGATAGCTTACAAGCCTCATTTTCTTAATGTCCAGTTCCGTTTTCTGTCCGTGTTGTCCCCACTGGCTTCTCACCCCTGTTTCTGCCCAGTGACTTATGATTAGAACAAATGTCTTAGCTTTTCTCTTGTAGCTATAAGTGTGTAAGCCCTTGGTAAATATTTGGTAGTCTGACTTGATAGAATTTGGCATGCTAGTTCACTCCCTTAACAATATTGTGCTGTCAGTTGTGCCGGGTCCCGGGGAGACCGTCATGCATGCTCTTCCCGTGTCGCTGACACTCTGTCCCGGCTCTGGGGGTCAGCTGTGCCCACATTGCTCCCAGCTTTCTCTATCTCGCCTTCCACTTGTGTTCATTCTACCAGTTGCAGCTCACGGCAGTCAGGGCGCTTCCAGTGGCCCACAAAGCCCTCCTTTCCTGGTGTACATATCCTGTAGAACCCCCTATACTGTAAATATGATAGGGTGGCACTTGTGTGAGTCTATGACATCTGGCACAGTTGACTTTCCAAAGGTGAGATTAGCTGGGTGGGCCTGACCTAATGACGTGAACTGTTTAAATCTGGGTCTAGAGTCAGAAACAAAGGGAGTAAGGAATGTGATATGAGACAGATTCTGTGTTGTTGGTTTTGAAGATGGAGGGGCCACAGGTCAACGATTGTCTGTGGGAGCAGAAGGAAGGAACTTTCTGGTTGGTAGTCAGGAAGGAAGATTGGAACTTCAGTCTCACAACCACAGGAACCAGATTTTGCCTGAATGAGCCTTGGAAGTGAATTCTTCCTTAGTCAGCTGTCCTTTTGTGAGCACAGCCCATTGACACCTTGGTTCCAGCTTTGCGAGCTACCCTCAGCAGAGAACCCAGCCAACACCATACCTGGACTTCTACCCTACAGAACTCTAACCAGTAGATGATTACTGCTTCAAGCTGCTGTACTTACGGTCATTTCTTATGCTGCTATACAAAATGAATATAAGGTTTAAGTGTCTCTTTTTATGGAGCACCTTTCCAGGCCCCCCGGGTGGTATTATGTCACCCCAATCAGATGGCTGTATTGCTTTGAACATCTTTGTAACATCTTAATTTAGTTGTGTCATGTTCAGTAACTCTCTGGAGATAGACACCTTGTTTGAATTCTCTGTATTTACACCCAGCATAGTCATCCCTAATCGGTAGACTATTGGTTCTAGGAACTCCCCACTGTTACCCTATCTCATCTGCCAGATAGCCAAAATCTGTGCATGCTCAACAAGACCCTTGTATGAAATAGTAGTATATGCCATTTGTATAACCCATATACATCCTCCCATTCTCCCATATACTTTAAATCATCTCTAGATGACTTACAATATCTAATACAGCATAAATACTATGTATATAGTTGTAAATACAATGTAAATGCTATGTATAGCCGCTGGCCTGAGACAAATTCAAGTTTTGATTTAGGGAACTTTCTGAAATTTTTTTTCTCAAGTATTTATGATCCAGGTATACAAAGGACTGACTATAAGTTCAATTCTGTTCAGTTGCTCAGTCGTGTCTGACTCTTTGTGACCCCATGGACTGCAGCATGCCAGGCTTCGCTGTCCATCACCAACTCCTGGAGCTTGCTCAAACTCATGCCTATCGAGTCAGTGATGCCATCCAACCATCTCATCCTCTGTCATCCCCTTCTCCTCCCGCCTTCAATCTTTCCCAGCATCAGGGTCTTTTCAGATGAATCAGTTTTTGCATCAGGTGGCCAGAGTATTGGAGCCTCAGCTTCAGCATCAGTCCTTCCCAATGAATATTAAGGACTGATTTCCTTTAGGATGCCCTGGTTTGAAATCCTTGCAGTCCAAGGAACTCTCAAGAGTCTTCTCCTAACACCACAGTTCAAAAGCATCGGTTCTTCGATGCTCAGCTTTCTTTATGGTCCAACTCTCACATTCATACATGACTACTGGAAAAACCATAGCTTTGACTAGATGGACCTTTGTCATCAAAGTGATGTCTGCTTTTTAATATGCCATCTAGGTTGGTCTTAGCTTTTCTTGCAAGGAGTAAGCGTCTTTTAATTTCATGGCTGCAGTCACCATCTGCAGTGATTTTGGAGCCCAAGAAAATAAAATCTGTCACTGTTTCCATTTTTTCACCTTCTGTTTGCCATGAAGTAATGGGACCGGATGGATGCCATGATCTTCGTTTTTTGAGTGTTGAGTTTTAAGCCAGCTTTTTCGCTCTCCTCTTTCACTCTCATCAAGAGACTCTTTAGTTCCTCTTCGCTTTCTGCCGTAAGGGTGGTGTCATCTGCATATTTGAGGTTATTGATATTTCTCCCAGCAGTTTTGATTCCAACTTGTGCTTCATCCAGCCCAGCATTTTGCGTGATGTATTCTGCGTATAAGTTAAATAATCAAGGTGACAATATATAGCCTTGATATACTCCTTTCCCAATTTGGAAGCAGTCTATTGTTCCATATCCGGTTCTAAATGTTGCTTCTTTACCTGCATACAGATTTCTCAGGAGGCAGGTAAGGTGATCTGGTATTCCCATCTCTTATTAAAGAATTTTCCACACTTTGTTGTAGTGTCAGACTTTATTTTGGGGGGCTCCCAAATCACTGCAGGTGGTGACTGCAGCCATGAAATTAGAAGACGCTTACTCCTTGGAAGGAAAGTTATGACCAGCCTAGATAGCATATTCAAAAGCAGAGACATTACTTTGCCAACAAAGGTCCGTCTAGTCAAGGCTGTGGTTTTTCCAGTAGTCACGTATGGATGTGAGAGTTGGACTGTGAAGAAGGCTGAGCGCCGAAGAATTGATGCTTTTGAACTGTGGTGTTGGAGAAGACTCTTGAGAGTCCCTTGGACTGCAAGGAGATGCAACCAGTCCATTCTGAAGGAGATCAGCCCTGGGATTTCTTTGGAAGGAATGATGCTAAAGCTGAAAGTCCAGTACTTTGGCCACCTCATGCGAAGAGTTGACTCATTGGAAAAGACACTGATGGTGGGAGGGATTGGGGGCAGGAGGAGAAGGGGACGACAGAGGATGAGATGGCTGGATGGTATCACTGACTCGATGGACGTGAGTCTGAGTGAACCCCAGGAGTTGGTGATGGACAGGGAGGTCTGGCGTGCTGCGATTCATGGGGTCGCAAAGAGTCGAATGCGACTGAACTGAACTGAATGCAGTCAAAGGCTTTGGCGTAGTGAATAAAGCAGAAGTAGATGTTTTTCTGGAACTCTCTTGCTTTTTCTGTTATCTGATGGCTGTTGGCAATTTGATCTCTGTTTCCTCTGCCTTTTCTAAATCCAGCTTGAACATCTGGAAGTTCTTGGTCACGTGCTTTTGAAGCCTTGCTTGGAGAATTTTGAGCATTACTTTGCTAGTGTGTGAGAGGCATGCAGTTATGTGGTAGTTTGAACATTCTTTGGCATTTCCTTTCTTTGGGATTGGAATGAAAACTGACCTCTTCAGTCCTGTGTAGCCATCTGTAAAGTGTTAGAAATGAATGAATAATAAGACATAATCTTCGACTTCAGCAGGTTTATAACCTTGAGTTTGGCTGTGTTGTTGTAGGTGTTTTCCTTTGTGTCAGGCATATGTTGGGTTTGGTTTTAGGACAGGAGCAATCTTCTGTCAGTTGTTTAATCTCTTACGTCGCGTTCGACTCTTTGTGACTCCATAAACTCCAGGCCACTAGGCTTCTCTGTCCATGGGATTTCCTGGGCAAGAATGCTGGAGTGGGTTGCCGTTTCCTTCTCCAAGGATTGAACCCTCATCTCCTGCGCTGGCAGGCAGGTGCTTCACCACTGAGCCACCAGGGAAGCCCCTACTGCTGTCAGTTGCCCAAGTCCTTTGAGCTAAACTGGCTTCCTTTCTTGTATTCCCATCAGTACTTGCTTAGACAGTTCAAATCACTTTAACATAGGAAGGGTGAATTCTTTAAAAAAAAAGGGGGGGGGGCCAAAACCAAAAAATACGTGCACTTGAAGTGCAGGCAAGCAAAGGCTCTTATAAAGAGTAATCTTACCGTATGCCCCGTTCTGCTGGAGGTCTGTCAGGAATACTGACTGTAAAGGGGACGGCGGGAGGTGGGCTTGCTCTGCCTTGTTCTCTGCCAAAGGCTCCCTCAATGCGGAGGGATGGATGTTGGTTCTTAAGGAAGGCATTTAATTAAGTTTTTAACATTGCATTTCCCTGCCAACCCTCAAAAGCCAAACTTTACTGTTGAATGACAAGTCTAACTCATAATCAGTAAATAAAAGTAAAGTTTGCAGGATTGCTGAGCAAAGCTGACAAGCAGCACAGGAAACAATAGAAAGGTCACAGGTGAAGAGGGGATTCAGGGACGTTACTCTGTATTAAGAACTGCCTAATAAAGCCAAGAACTGTGCAATAAAACCATTTCTTGATAATATGGGCTTCAGTTTTCATTCAGGTCATGCTGCCAGAACAGCACACAAAAACAAGTCTAGCTACCTAATACATTGGTAAACTGAAGAACCTGTACTAGCCAGAGTCGGATTTGGGGAAGGAAACTTCTGATGTTCCATCCCATCCCAAATCATGTATTCACAAATAAAATATTTTAGATGATAATTTTAGAATATCTACTGTGAAAGTGAATGATTTGAGTCAATTAAACAAATACACGTTTTCATTAAATTACAATGATGAAACCTTGAGAGATTTTTTCATATCTTAGTATAATTACTTTTGGAGGAAAACATGTAAATTACATAAATATTTTATTAATGTATCATTTTTTTCCCTCAGTAGTTTTTCTAGAGACTCAGTGATTTGAATATTTCTTACCTAAGTGATAATGCAGCATGTTCCTTTGTACAAGCTCAAAAAATAATTATCTATTCATTTTAAAATATATTTGTCTTTGTATATAAGAAAACAGTTAGAAAATTCTATTTGTCAAGCTTTTATCATTAGTTTGGAAGATAGATATGTACAGTGAGGATTTGGGGATTTTGTTTACATAGAAACTGTATTACATTAATTCTTTTATTTGAGTTTTTTCAGATTGCCTTGAGCAAATTTCTGGTAATAAAATTTCTATTTTTATTCTTAATTCCCTTGTAGATCCAAATGATAGTTGGGGGAAAGGCATGGGTGTAAGGGTGAGTAGCTTTCTTTTCCAATACTCAGGTGACTTTCATTTTCGTTTCAAACATTAGTTCAGGAGAGTGAAACTTGACAAACCAACAAAAGAAGCTACTTTTCTGAAGCTGAAATATCATTTCAGAGTCTGTGTCTTCTGCCAATTTTTTGATGTATGTTTCCTCTTAGTTCAAATGTGTTTTAATTGATATTTTGAAAGAATGTTGAAGCACTCATATCTAAATTTTTCTCCTTTTAATCTCTTTAAAATTATGAAATATAGATCACTTAAAATGTGTAAACAAGTAGAGAATATAATGAATTATTTAAATGTAACCTCTACCCAGATCAAGAAACAGAACATGCTGGCACCTCACAAGGGCCCTTGGTGCCCCCTTAGTGACTAGAGCTGTCTCCTCCCACACCACAGTGTGACCAGTAGCCTGACTTTATTATAGTCTCTTTCTTAGTGTTCTTTTATAATTTTGCCACCTAATTATTCTTTCCTAAGCAATATAATTTAATTTTGCATGTTTAATTAAATGAGTCATACCACATGTATTCTTCTGGATCTGGATTCTTTTGCAGAAACTATCTCATTTAAAAAATTTGCCTGTGTTATGTGTTGCTAAAGATTGTTCATAATATTCCACTGAATGCTTGCACCACAGTTTATCCGTGTTCTTCTGTTGGTGGATAGTTGGGTTGTTTCCAGTTTTTGCCTTTTGTAAACAATGCAGCTGTTCATAAGCTTGTCCATAACCATGCATTTCTATAAGGTATATATGTAGGCATAGAATTCCTGATATTTAAGGCTATGCATATATTCAACTCAATAGAGAATGTCATATTCTTAAACAGTCTGCACTCCCATTAGCACTGTATGATAATTCTTGTTGGTCCACATCGTGGAACCATGTTCTTGGATTTTGTCATACTTCCTTATTTAGCCATTCTGTGGTATGTGGTAGTATCTTATTATTTATAAAGTTGGAGAGGTGTTTGTTTGTTTTGTTTTTTTTTTCTTGTAATAGTGTCAGGTACCTTTTTATATGTTCATTGGACATCTGTATAGTCTCTTGGGGCTTCCCAGGTGGCTCAGTGGTAAAGAACCCACCTGCCTATGCAGGGGATGCAGACTCAATCCCTGGCTCAGGAAGATGCCCTGGAGAAGGAAATGGCATGCCACTGCAGTATTCCTGCCTGGGAAATCCCATGGACAGAGGAGCCTGGTGGGCTACAGTCCATGGGGTCGCAAAGAGACAGAGACACGGCTGAGCGCACACACACAGATGAAGTACCTGTTAAACACTTGCCTGTTCTTTTTACTTCTCTCTCTCCGTACTAATTTGTGGCAGCCCTTAATATGTTCTGGATGTGAACCCTTTGTGAACCGTGTGTTTTACAGATACCATCTCCCATTCCGGTTTGCCTTTTCATTCTTTATTGTGTCATTGAACATATCTTAATTTTAATGTAGTCAAGTTTTTCAGCATTTTCCTTTATTGTTAATGATTTTGAGTTTTTGTTACCTCAAGAAGTCTTTCCTTAACCTAAGTCACAAAGGTAATGTATTTGTTTCTGATAGCTTTATCATTATACTCTTTAAATTTAGCTTTATGATACACTTGTAGTTAAATTAGGCATGTAACATAAGTTAGTGGATTTTTTTCTTTTTCTTTTCCAAATGGATACTACATTATCCCAACACAATTTAATTAGCCCCATTTTGTTGGACTCTTTTCTTATTTTTGAATTTTGAAAGTACTTTGTATATTGCAAATGCAAGTTCTCTGTCAGATGTGTGATTTACAGATGTTTTCTGCCAGTGTATGTCTTGTCTTTATCCTCTTAACTGATATCTTCCTTTAAACAAAAGTTTTTCATTTGATCAAATTTAAAATATCAGTGTCATGGACTGTGCTTTTGGTTTCATATCCAAGAACTCTTTGCCTAACCTACATGTTTTCTCATGTCTTTTTTTTCTAGACGTTTTAAAATGTTGGATATGGCAGTTAGGTCTACGATGTTTTTGAGTTAATATATGTGTTAGGTATTAAGTATAGATTAATGTTAATGTTTTTGGCACGCAGATATCCAGAACCATTTGTTTAAAAGATTATACATCCATTCAATTGATTTTGTACTTTTGCCAAAAATCAGTTGATTATATTTGTGTGAGTTGATTTCTGAGCTCTTTATTCTGCTTATGGCTCTCCCTTTTGATACCATACTGCCTTGATTATTGCAGCTTTGTAGTAATCCTTGAAATCACGCACTGTGAGACTCCCAGCTATGTTCTGTTCTATCAAAATTGCTTTGACTATTTTAACGTCTTTGCCTTTCCTCATAAATTTGAGGTGGTTATATCTACTATAAGTCCTTCTGGGATTTTGATTAGGCTTGCATTGGATCTATAGATCAATAGATCAAATTAATATGTCAGCAATAATGAGTCTTCCAATCTGTGAACATGGTTTCTCTCTCTATTTAGGTTGTCTTTATTTCTTTCATGTTTTGTGGTTTTCAGCATACAAATCTTGCAAAATTTTTGTCAGATTCATATCTAAGCATTTCTATTTTCTTTTTCTTTCATTCTTTCATGTTGTAAATGTACAGTTTTTAAAAAATATTTTTTTACTTGTAGATGTTAATTGCTAGTATTCAGAAATACATTTGTTTTTTGTATGTTAATGTTGCATTCAGCAATTTTTCTAAACTCATTCTAGGATTTTTTTTAATAGATTCCTTGGGATTTTCTCTACAGATAATACTCCGTCTGTGAATAGAGACAGTTTTATTTCTTCTTTCCTAATCTATATGCCTTTATTTCTTTTTCTTTACTTTGCCAACTAGAACTTCTAGTATGAGAATGAACAGAAGTGACGAAAGTAGACAAACTTGCCTTGTTCCTGATCTTAGGATATTAGCTTTAATTTTCGTAAATATTCTTCATCAAGTTATAGAAGTTCCTTTTTATTCCTAGTGTGCTGAGGGTTTTTTAAAATCATGAAGAAATACTTTGTTAAAAATGTGATAATCATGATTTTTTTTTCTTATTTAGTCTAAATTTGTTGAATTATGTTGGTTCTGTTTGAATAAGACTTGTGATCCCAAAATAAACCCCACTTGTGTGTGACGTAGTATTCCTCTAACACGCTGCAGGATTCAGTCTGCTATATATATTTAGTTGAGGGTACTTGTGTCTGTGTTGATAAGTGGTATTAATCTGTGGTTTTCTTGTAGTATCTTTGCCTGTTTTGAGTATCAGGATATAACATACTGGCTTCATAAATTGGAAAGCCTTCCTTCCTCTTCTGCTTACTAGATGATGTTCAAATTTGTATCATTTCTTCCTTACATGTTTAGTAGAATTTGCCATTGAAACTGTCTGGGTTTCAAGTTTTCTTTCTTAGAATGTGTTTTTACCTATGAATTCAACTTTTTAAAATAAATGTAGGACTATTTGAGTTACTGTTTTTTGTCTGTTTGTTTTCCTTTGAGTAATTTGTATGTGTCTTTGGAAGTGGTTGTTTCATCCAGATTGTGGGATTAAAAAAAAAAAGTTTATTTATATTATTGGCTGTACTAGGTACTGTTGCTGTGTGGGCTTTTCTCTACTTGGGGAGCGCCCCCTTGCAGCCCGTGGGCTTCTCGTTGCTGTGGCTTCTCTCCTTGTGGAGCACGGGCTCTGGGCGCGTGGCTTCAGCGTTGTGGCTCTCAGGCTCTAGAGGTCAGCAGCTGTGGCACACAAGTTTCCTTGCTCTGTGACATGTAGGATCGTCCCCACTCAGGGATCGAACCCGTGTCTCCTGCATTGGTAGGTGGATTCTTTACCACTGAGCCACCAAGGACGCTCCCAAATTGTGGGATTTTTGAGCATAAAATTTTTCATAGTACTCCTTTAATCTTTTTGATGTTTTGCTGCTAAGTCACTTCAGTCATGTCTGACTCTGTGTGACCCCATAGACGGCAGCCTATCAGGCTCCATCGTCCCTGGGATTCTCCAGGCAAGAACACTGGAGTGGTTGCCATTTCCTTCTCCAGTGCATGAAAGTAAAAAGTGAAAGTGAAGTTGCTCAGTCGTATCCGACTCTTCACTGGACTGCAGCCCACCAGGCTCCTCCATCCATGGGATTTTCCAGGCAAAAGTACTGGAGTGGGGTGCCATTGCCTTCTCCAAGGTATTGATAATCCCCTCTTTGACTCCTGATGCAAGCTTGTGTCTTCTTTTGTAATTTTTGTTAGAGGATTATCAGTTTTAATGATTTTTTTCAAAGAAGCAGCTTTAGGATTCATTAATTTTCTCTCTTTTTCTGTTTGCACCTTCATTAATTTCTATTCTTTATCATTTCTATTCTTCAGCTTGCTTTGTGGTTCTTCTATTCTTTTTCTAGTTTAACTGTAACAGGTTATTACAAAACCTGTGCTATATAGTAGGTCCTTAATTAGTTACCTGTTTTATGTATAGTAATGTGTATCTGTTCATCCCAAACTCCTAATTTGTCCCTCCCTCCCTTTACCCTTTTGGTAACCATAAGGTTGTGAGAACGTCTTTTGTGCTGCTGCTGCTGCTGCTGCTAAGTCGCATCAGTCGTGTCTGACTCTGCAGCCCCAGAGAAAGCAGCCCACCAGGCTCCCCCGTCCCTGGGATGCTCCAGGCAAGAACGCTGGAGTGGGTTGCCATTTCCTTCTCCAATGCATGAAAGTGAAAAGTGAAAGTGAAGTCGCTCAGTCGTGTCTGACTCCTAGCGACCCCATGGACTGCAGCCTACCAGGCTCTTCCATCCATGGGATTTTCTAGGCAAGAGTACTGGAGTGGGTTGCCATTGCCTTCTCTTTTGTGCTAGAAACATTTAATATTTAAATTGTCCTCTGAATACTGCTTTAATTTTGATATATTTTCATTTTCATTCAGTTCAAAATACTTTCTAATGTCCTTTGAGATTTCCTCTTTAGATGGGATATTTAGAATTAGTTTTCCCCTTTTATTCAATATGCTTTACTATTAAAGAATATACTTTGATTTTCAAATACTTGGGGTTTTTCCAAGTGTCTTTCTCTTACTGATTTCTGGTTTAGTTCTGTCATGGCCAGAGTACATCCTTTGTATGATTTCATTTTATTTTATTGTGTTAAGTTATGATTTTTGGCCCAGAATATGGTCTGCATTGCTGAATGTGTTAAGTGCAGTTAAAAATAATGTATATTCTTTTGTTCTTAGGTGGAATGTTCTGTAGCATTCTGTAAACACTGGCTTAATTGATTAATAGCGTTGTTTAGGTCATCTGTATCTCTGCTAATTTTTCTATTTACTTGTTCTTTTTGGTGCTTGTTCTTTTTGATACTGGGAGAGACGTGCTAAAGTTTTTTATAATTGTGGATTATCTGTCTTTCCCTTCCTGATGAAATCACTTTTTGCTTCCATGTACTTTGAAGCTGTTATTAGGTATAAATACATTAATGTTGTCAATGGTTTTTTGTTTTTGTTGTGTTTTTTCATGAATTGACCCTGTTGTGTTCAGATTATTACATTTAATGTATTTATTGATATGGCTGGATTCTGTTAATTTTGTCCGTCCCTTTTAATTTTTGCTCCTCTATTCCCTCTTTTCTTCTTTTGGATTATTTGGATATACTATTTTTGCATACCTAATGGCATTTTGACCATTAGGTCAAAATTTTATTATTTTCTTAGTAGTTCTAGGGATTGTAACATAAATATATATCTTTTCAGTCAATTTTACCACCTCAAATTTTAAAAAATCCAAAGTCCTTACTCTCCACTCTGTGTTAGATTTGCCATGTAATACATGTAGTACACTGAATTCCTTCCCAAATAACGTTAAAATTTTTTGCTTTCAATAAATCCTGCTTCTTTCATATTTGAAGATCTGTTTCCCTCTGGTAACATTCCCTTCAGCCTGAAAAAAACTTCCTTTAGCATTTCTTACAGACCAAGTCAGCTGGGAATTAATTTCCTTTAGTTCTCTTTTATCTGAGAATGTTTTTATTTTGCCTTCATTTCTAAAGGATCCTTTCATGTCATACAGAATTCTTGTTTGACAGGTTTTTATTTTTTTATTTTTTTTCAGTCTTCTGAACTCCCTGGTTTCTGATAAGAAATCCACAGTATTTGAGTATTTCTTTTATATGTAACTTGTCTGTAAAAGCAGCCTGAGAAAAACTATTTTTCTTTATCATTGGGTTTAACAGTTTGATACTGGTATGTCTCAGCATGGTTTTCTTTCCATTTATCCTATTTGTTGTTCATTAAATGTATTGAATGTATAAATTTATATCTTTGCCAAAAATTGCAAAATTTCCAACTGTTATTTCTTCAGAATTTTTTTCTTTTCTTAGTTTCTTTCTCCTCTCCATCTAGGACTCCAGTGACACAAATGTTAATTTTTTAATATTTTCCCAAATTGATATTGTATTACAACAGATATTTATGCTGAAAATGTTACTGAATACAAGGATAATTTCTTTAAAGGTATCGACAACTCTTGTTATGTAACTGGGGAAAGTCTTCCTTTTGGTTCAGCTGCTGAATGAAAAAAAAATATTAGTTATATAAATCACTTAAAGAATAACATAAAATCACTTAAAAAGTAAAATGCTGCTGCATAGACTTGACTTTAATACATTTTCATAAACCCTTTTAATAAAGTCGATCATTTTGTTTCCCACACCCAAAAGAGGTTTCTGTGTGTAGTATATTTACAGAGCCACATTGATTCCTCAGTTCAGTTCAGTTTAGTCGCTCACTCGTGTCCGACTCTTTGCGACCCCATGCATCGCAGCACGCCAGGCCTCCCTGTCCATCACCAACTCCCAGAGTTCACTCAGACTCACATCCATCGAGTCAGTGATGCCATCCAGCCATCTCACCCTCTGTCGTCCCCTTCTCCTCCTGCCCCCAATCCCTCCCACCATCAGAGTCTTTTCCAATGAGTCAACTCTTCGCATGAGGTGGCCAAAGTACTGGAGTTTCAGCTTTAGCATCATTCCTTCCAAAGAAATCCCCAGGCTGATATCCCAGGGCTGATCTCCTTCAGAATGGACTGGTTGCATCTCCTTGCAGTCCAAGGGACTCTCAAGAGTCTTCTCCAACACCACAGTTCAGAAGCATCAATTCTTTGGCGCTCAGCTTTCCTCACAGTCCAACTCTCACATCCATACATGACCACAGGAAAAACCATGGACCTTTGTTGGCAAAGTAATGTCTCTGCTTTTGAATATGCTCTCTAGGTTGGTCATAACTTTCCTTCCAAGGAGTAAGCGTCTTTTAATTTCATGGCTGCAGTCATCATCTGCAGTGATTTTAGAGCCCCAGAAAATAAAGTCTGACACTGTTTCCACTGTTTCCCCATCTATTTCCCAGGAAGTGATGGGACCAGATGCCGTCATCTTCGTTTTCTGAATGTTGAGTTTTAAGCCAACTTTTTCACTCTCCACTTTCACTTTCATCAAGAGGCTTTTTAGTTCCTCTTCACTTTCTGCCATAAGGGTGGTGTCATCTGCATATCTGAAGTTATTGATATTTCTCCCGGCAATCTTGATTCCAGCTTGTGCTTCTTCCAGCCCAGCGTTTCTCATGATGTACCCTGCATGTAAGTTAAATAAGCAGGGTGACAATATACAGCCTTGATGTACTCCTTTCCCTATTTGGAACCAGTCTGTTGTTCCATGTCCAGTTCTAACTGTTGCTTCCTGACCAGCATACAAATTTCTCAAGAGGCAGGTCAGGTGGTCTGGTATTCCCATCTCTTGAAGAATTTTCCACAGTGTATTGTGATCCACACAGTTAAAGGCTTTGGCATAGTCAATAAAGCAGAAATAGATGTTTTTCTGGAACTCTCTTGCTTTGTCGATGATCCAGCAGATGTTGGCAATTTGGTCTCTGGTTCCTCTGCCTTTTCTAAAACCAGCTTGAACAACTGGAAATTCATGGTTCACATATTGCTGAAGCCTGGCTTGGAGAATTGATTCCTACCCACCACAAAAAGCCATGTTTGTATTTACTCACCATGTTAGAGTTCAAGCATAGGATTTTCGAGATAAGATCAAATCTTTCTAGTGTATCTAATGATTTTAACTGGTATATTTCAAATCAGGATGAAGACCCACCCCCCTAATAGTAGCTGTGACATCTGATTCTTACTTGATTTTTTTAGCCCTATTCTAAATTAATGTTTAAGGTTATGTATAATACATGTAATTTGCTGGTGGAGCATATTTAGATTATCTATTAATTGAGAATGTATGTTTGATTAAATAGTTAAATATCATGACCTTAGGACATATGCATATATTTGTGACTAGATTTCTTTTTCTCAAGCTGCTGATAATATAAAATGTTATCTTGTGCTGAAGATTAATATTTATAGTTGAGTGAGGACATGTTTGAGTTAGCCTTATTTAAAATATTTGTTTATAAATGGAGACTTCAAAATAAGTTTCACCAAGAAATATGATGAATTGGTGTGTGTATCTTCCTGTTTGAAAGTGAAAGTGAAAGTCGCTCAGTCGTGTCCGACTCTTTCCCACGCCATGAACTATACAGTCCATGAACTTCTCCAGGCCAGGGTGCTGGAGTGGGTAGCTGTTCCCTTCTCCAGGGGATCTTCCCAACTGAGGGGTTGAATCCAGGTCTCCCACATTGCAGTAGGATTTTTTACCAGCTTAGCCACCAGGAAAGCCCCTTCCTTGTTTACTAACCATAAAAAACTGTTAATAATTTTAATAAATGTTTTAATAAGCATTAATTTAATAAATTTTAATAAATGTTAATGTAACTTTCAGTTACATGTATTTTCTAGTAGGCAATGTGATATTTTGTGTTTAAATTATCTAATGATTGAGTCTCCTGTTTTATGTGATTCGTTTCTAAGAACTGAAAATGTCTCTTATTCCTGGAGTTTGTACTGTGAGTTTCACTTTATAATTGTAATTACCACAGATAGAGGGCTATAAAAAAGAACATTAAGGTTGTCATGCTATATGGAAATTTTTTCTAAAGTGGGACCATATTTCTACAGTTATAGGATAGTTTATGAGTCCTTTGTTACTGCTTTAAAAAATTATGTATTTATTTGTTTTTGACTCACTGGGTTTTCGTTGCCGTTTGGGCTTTTCTCTCCTTGGGTGAGCAGGGGCTACTCTTGGTTGTGGTGCATGGGCTTCTCATTGCGGTGGCTTCTCTGGATGCAGAGCACAGGCTCTAAGCCTTCATGCTTCAGTACTTGTGGCCCACAGGCTTAAGTTGCTCCACGTCGTGTGGAGTCTTCCTGGACCAGGGGTCAAGCCCATGTACCAGATTCTTACCTACCGTACCACCAGGGAAGTCCACTGCTTTGATTTTTAAAATATATTATTTTCTAAAATCCAAATATGTGCAGATATTTACAGCTACACACATGGATATAAAGAATGCTAGCTACCACACTGGTGCTGTTACCTTATTAAACTGTAAGAAGGTAAAGAGATCCAGAATGTACTCGCAAGAGGAACCTTGGCTTCTAAGTCAGACAAACCAGGTTCTAGCCTGTGTGCCCTTCCAAGGTTCAGCCTCTCTGAACCCTGTTTTTCTCATTTGTAAAATAAAGCAATTGAACTAGGTGACCTTTGAGGCTATTTTTCTGTGCAGTGGTGGCAGCTCTGTGAACTGTTCTACTTGCTCTGTGGATTATAATATACCACTTAAGCCTGGGTTATTTCACAGTGATTTTAGGGGTGACAGCAGGATGCTCCGCCAGATTCTAGCTCATAACACAGCTAGTGATTCCTTTTTCTTTCATTCCATTTGTCTTTTCAGTGGGTTGTAACAAAATTGCTTTGACTTTCTTCTCTAATGGGTGTCTTGCTTCTTCTGATATTTTCCTCATACCGCATTGCCTAGCAAACTCAAAGTAGCAGAGACTTTGGCCTCTTACTTAGTGTTCATTAATTTTCCCCTCCTTCTGGTCAGAGGTCTGACTTTGTGTGGGTGACAGTGACAATAAGGAACAGGACTGAGGAATCAGGGTTATTTTGTTTCTAACAGAACTGAGAGTACCTATGAGAGTAGATAGATCAGCTGAAAATGTGTACAGTAATCTCTAGTCCAACCATTAAAATTTTTTTAAAGTGCAACTGGTAGGCTAAGAATGTAGAGAAAATGGATTTTTATTAAATTCATGCTCAAGTAAAACCGCAAAAGGCAGGAAAAGAGTTGAAGATAAAAATAGAAATAAAGAATGAGGGAAACAAATAGGAAAGTGTAATGAAATAAAGAATGAGGGAAACAAATAGGAAAGTGTAATGAATATAGTAAATATTAATCCAAGTGTATCAGGAGTCGTGCTCTAAATGAGCCAATTGAAAGTTGCTTTCAAACTGTGGTACTGGAGAAGACTCTTGAGAGTTCCTTGGACAGCAAGGAGATCAAACCATTCAATCCTAAAGGAAATCAACCCTGAATATTCATTGAAAGGACTGATGCTGTAGAAGAAGCTCCAATACTTTGGCCACCTGATGTGAAGATCCAACTCATTCAAAAAGACCCTGATGCCAGGAAGGATCAAAGGCAGGAGGAGAAGGGGGCTACAGAGGTTGAGATGGTTAGATGCCCTCAGCAATTCATCAGACATGAGTTTGAGCAAGCTCTGGGAGATAGTGAAGGACAGGGAAGCCTGGTATGCTGCAGTCCATGGGGTTGCAAAGAGTTTGACATGACTAAGTATTGAAGAATAGCAATATGTTGTGTATAGGAAACTCACTTTAAACAGAAAGACACATACAAATAAAAGTAAATGGATGAAGAAAAAAAATACCATGCTAACACTGATCAAAAGAAAGCAGACGTATGGGAATGTAAGTTGGTACAGCCACTGTGGAAACATTATGCCAGTACCTCAAAAAACTAAAAACAGTTACCCCATATGATCCAGCAATCCCATTTCTGGGCATATACCCAGACAAAACTACAACTCATAGAGATATATGCACTCCTGTGTTCATAGCACTATTCATAGTAACCAAGACATGGACACAACCTTGTTGTTCATCAACAGATAATGAATAAAGAAAATGTGGCTCAGCCATAAAAAAAGAATGAAATAATGCCGTTTACAGCAACATGGTTGAATCTAGATATGATCATACTAAGTGAAGTAAGTCAGACAAATACCATATGATACCACTTATATATGGAATCTAAAACCTGACATAAATGAACATATCCACGAAACATAAACAGACTCACAGGCATAGAGAAACAGACTTATGGTTGTCAAGGAGGAGAGTGGATGGAAGAGGGATAGACTGGAAGTTTGGGCTTAACAGATGCAAACTATTATATATAGAATGGATAAACAACAAAGTCCTACTGTACAGCACAGGGAACTGTACTCAGTGTCCTGAGATAAACATAACGGAAAAGAGCACTAAAAAGAATGTGTGTGTGTGTATACATATGTAATATACATATATTATAGCTCAGACGGTAAAGAATCTGCCTACAACGCAGGAAACCTGGGTTCTATTCCTAAATTGGGACGATCCCCTGGAAAGGGAAATGGCAACCCACTCCAGTATTCTTGCCTGAAGAATCCCAAGGACAGAGGAGCCTGGCAGGCTATAGTCCATGGAATCACAAAGAGTTGGACACAACTGAGTGACTAACACTTCACTTCATTCATATGAACTGAAATTACTTTGATGTGCAGCAGACATTAACAGAACGTTATAAATCACTATATTTCAATTTTAAAAAAAGGACAAAGCAGGAGTAGCTGTATAAATTTCAGACACAATATACTTCAAAGCAGGGGTCGTTATCAGGGATAAAGAAGGGCCTTATATAGGGATAAAAGGGTCCATTCTTTGGGAAGACATAACAACCCTTATATGTATGCATCTAAGAAAAGAGATCAAACTATGTGAGAGAAAAACTGATTGAACTGCAGGGGAAAATAGATGAGTCAGGTGTTAGAGATGGAGACTCCAGCACTCCTCTGTCAGAAATAGATCAAATAGCAAAAAATGAGTGAGGACGTAATCAATAGCACTGGCAAACAGCTGGATATAGTTGACATCTGTAGACTGCTTCATCCAGCAGCTTCAGAGTATACATTCTTCTAAGTTCACATGAAATATTTACCATGATAGAGCACATTCTAGGCCATAAAACACACTTTCTTTAACAAATTCAAAAGAATAGAAATTATATAATGTCTGCTCTCAGAACAAAATGGAATTAAACTAGAAGTCACTAATGGAAAGTTAACTGGAAAATCCCAAATACATGCAGATTAAAGCAACAAACTTCTAAATAACAATGGGCCGTGGAAGAACTCTCAAGTGAAATATAAAAGGTTTTGTATTGAGAATGAAAGCACAACTTATTAAAACTTGGAGGATGCAATGAAAGCATTGATTTTTCTGGAAACTTGCACCATTGAATGTACATATTAGAAGAGAAGATTAGTAATCTAAGCTTTTAGGCAACTAGGAAAGGAAGAGCAAGTTAAATCCAAAAAAAGCAGAAGAAATAGAGCAAAAGTCAACTAAATTGATTTTTCTCTATTGATTTTCTGTTTTCAGTGAAAAGAAAAGCTAGTTCTTTAAAAAGATTGACAAAACAGATAAGCCTCCACCAGGTAAGAAAAAAGAGGAGGTACGGATTACTAATATCAGAAGTGAAAGAACGGCGGCCACTGTGGGGCCTGTGGACCTGAAAAGGATTATAAAGGAATGGAGCAAACAACTCCGTGCCCGGAAATTGGACAACCTAGATGAAATAGACAAATCCTTTAAAAAATTCTTTTGCTGAGACTCTCACAAGAAACAGACAGTACAAATAGGTTATATCTATTAAAAAATTGAGTCAACAATTAATAACCTTCTAAAACAGCACCAGGCCCAGACAGATTCACTGATGAATTCTACTAAACACTTAAGAAATTATACCAGTTCTCTACAGTCTCTGTCAAAGGCAAGAAGCAGAGGGAATATTTTCTAACTCATTTTTTGAGGCCAGCATTACCCTAGTATGAAAATGAGACAAAAACAATATAAGAAAAGAAAACTACAGACCAGTATCTCTCATGAACATAAGATGTGAAAGTTTCTCAACAAAGTGTTAATGAATCAAATACAACACTATGTAAGAAGAATTCTACAACATGGTCAATTGGGATTTATGCTAGCTATGCAAGTCTGGTTCAACCTTTGAAAGTTAATTCATGTAAACTCTCATATCAACAGGCTAAAAAAGAAAATCACAAAATCATACCTGTAGTGTAGAAAAAGTGTTTGACAAAATCCAACACCTGCATGATAAAGTCTCTCCTTAAGCTTAGGAATAATGGGGGAACTACCTCAACTTGATAAAGAATGTCGACAAAAAAATCTACAGCTAATGGTGAGAAACTCAAACCTTTCCCAGTAAGATTGGCCCCTTTCAACTTCTTTTCAACATCATCCTGAAAGTTCTAGCTAATGTGGAAATAACAAGGGAAAGGAAATAAATGGTATACAAATTGAGAAGGAAGACGTAAAACTTGGATGCATCCAAGTCGGCTGGATGAAGCACAGACTGAAATCAAAACTGCTGGAGAAATATCAATAACCTCAGCTATGCAGATGACACTAACCTTTTGGCAGAAAGTGAAGGGAACTAAAGAGCCTCTTGATGAGGGTGAGAGGAGAGTGAGAAGGCTGGCTTAAAACTCAACGTTCAGAAATCGAGATCAAGGCATCTAGTCCCATCACTTCATGGCAAATAGACGGGGAAATAATGGAAACAGTGACAGACTTTATTTTCTTGGGCTCCAAAATCACTTCTAACAGTGACGGCAGTCATGAAATTAAAAGACGCTTGCTCCTTGGGAAAAAAGCGGCGACAAACTTAGTGTGTTAGAAAGCAGAGACGCTACTTTGCCAACAAAGTTCCACATAGTCAAAGCTATGGTTTTTCCAGTAGTCATGTATGGATGTGAGAGTTGGACCATAAAGAAGGTTGAAGGCTGAAGAATTGATGCTTTTAAACTGTGCTGTTGGAGAGAACTCTTCAGAGTCCCTTAGACAACAAGGAGATCAAACCAGTCAATCCTAAAGGAAATCAGTCCTGAACATTGATTGGAAGGACTGGTGCTGAAACTGAAACTCCAATACTTTGGCCACCTGATGTGAAGAGCCAAGTCATTGTACAAGACCTTGATGCTGGGCAAGATTGAAGGCAGGAGGAGAAGGGGTGATAGAGGACAAGATGGTTAAATGGCATCACCAACCCAATGGACATGAGTTTGAGCAAACTCTGGGAGGTGGTAAAGCACAGGGAGTCCTGGTGTGCTGCAGTCCACGGAATCACAGAGTCGGACATGACTGAGTGACTGAACAACAATGACAACAAAGATGTCCTTCAATCGGTAAGTGGATAAATAATAGATTATTCAGCACTAAAAACAAATGAGCTCTCAAGCCATGAAAAGACATGAAGAAACCTTAAATGCATATACTATAGTTAATGGAAGAAACCAGTCTGAAAGGCTACATACTGTATGATTCCAACTGTATGACTTTCTGGAAAAGTTAAAACTGTGGAGACAGTATAAACATGAGGGGTTGCTAGGGGGTGGGAATGAATAGGCAGGGCACATGGGATTTCTAGGGCAGTGAAAATGCTCTGATACCATAATGATAGATACATAAGTACCATTAAACATTTGTCCAAACCCATAGAATTTATAGCATCAAGAGTGAACCCTAAGGTTCTGACTTTGAGTGATGTCATATATTGATGTGTTTAAAACCTAAAACTGCTTTTGGAAATTTCACTGACTGACTAATCACAGTGGACACACAGGGAGTAGAGGACTTCTGCTACTGGATGGTTGCTGGGTGTTGTCTGAGGTGGACCAGCTTGAGATGAGCCTTTACACTGTGGTTGGAACATGTAGTTGTGGTTGGCAGCAAAGTGGACAGGTAGGATTTCTGAGAGAGACCTCATTGATGTCATTGAGCTACTGAGTCAACCGGTGTTGTCCCTGCCCTTCTGAGAGGAGATCTTTTTGTTTTAAAACCATTTTTAATTGGTGTTTTTCTGTACTTGAAAAATAAGAGGATACAAATAAAGAACTGTAAACATTTTCTGTCCTGAAAGATGGTGCTATTTTCAGAATCTCATTAATAACATGTTAAACCAAGAAAATAACTTTCACCCTCTTCTTTGCCTTCTTTTCCCCCTTCCCCAACTTCCCTAGAATATTTTTATAACTGTGACCTTTACAAGGATGATTGAAAGTTAGGTAAAATCTCCTTGTCTCTATTATCCAGAATGACTGTTACTGTCAAAAGCTAAACATTTCAAGTTCCTTTCAGCTTTGAGTTATGCTACTCATTGACTTTAATTTTTATCTGTCTTATGAGATTTGCCTGTGAGTTTGATAAATTCAAGCCAGTAGATATTTATTGAGCATCCATTTTACTGCTCTGAAGTTTTTAAAGTTTGGCTTGCATTTATTTTACTGAGATTAGGGTTTGTAAAGCATCTGTTGCTGTGTTTAAGGTACATTATTTGAAATGAATTGTTTTTGGTTTTGTGTTTTAGTTTAAGCAGCACAACTAGGTAATTATGTTATTTTTAATATAGCTGACTTACTGTGTATTCATTGTTAAACTGTTGGGTATATATTTTCTTGTTAAGTGTTTTCGGAAGTGTGGGAGTATAGACGTTCATACCTAGGTATTATCCCTGGTACTTAAATGCAGTTGATCCTTGAACAGCATGGGAATAAAGGACACCCACCTCTACCCAGAGATCAAAGCCAACTTCCGCTGGATCATTGAAAAAGCAAGAGAGTTCCAGAGAAACATCTATTTCTGCTATATTGATTATGCCAAAGCCTTTGACTGTGTGGATCACAATCAACTGTGGAAAATTCTGAAAGAGATGGGAATACCAGACCACCTGACCTGCCTCTTGAGAAATCTGTATGCAGGTCAGGAAGCAACAGTTAGAACTGGACATGGAACAACAGACTGGTTCCAAACAGGGAAAAAGAGTCCATCAAGGCTTTATATTGTCACCCTGCTTATTTAACTTCTATGCAGAGTACATCATGAGAAACACTGGACTGGAAGAAGCACAAGCTGGAATCAAGATTGCTGGGAGAAATATCAATAACCTCAGATATGCAGATGACACCACCCTTATGGCAGAAAGTGAAGAGGAACTAAAAAGCCTCTTGATGAAAGTGAAAGTGGAGAGTGAAAAAGTTGGCATAAAGCTCAACATTCAGAAAACTAAGATCATGGCATCCGGTCCCATTACTTCATGGCAAATAGATGGGGAAATAGTGGAAACAGTGTCAGACTTTATTTTTCTGGGCTCCCAAATCACTGCAGATGGTGACTGCAGCCATGAAATTAAAAGACGCTTACTCCTTGGAAGGAAGGTTATGACCAACCTAGATAGCATATTCAAAAGCAGAGACATTACTTTGCCAACAAAGGTCCGACTAGTCAAGACTATGGTTTTTCCAGTGGTCATGTACGGATGTGAGAGTTGGACTGTGAAGAAGGCTGAGTGCTGAAGAATTGATGCTTTTGAACTGTGGTGTTGGAGAAGACTCTTGAGAGTCCCTTGGACTGCAAGGAGATCCAACCAGTCCATTCTGAGGAGATCAGCCCTGGGATTTCTTTGGAAGGAATGATGCTGAAGCTGAAACTCCAGTACTTTGGCCACCTCATGGGAAGAGTTGACTCATTGGAAAAGACTGATGCTGGGAGGGATTGGGAGCAGGAGGAGAAGGGGACAACAGAGGATGAGATGGCTGGATGGCATCACTGACTCGATGGACGTGAGTCTGAGTGAACTCTGGGAGTTGGTGATGGACGAGGAGGCCTGGTGTGCTGTGATTCATGGGGTCACAAAGAGTCGGACACGACTGAGTGACTGAACTGAACTGAACCTCTACCCTGCAACCAGCAGGTGCAGCTGAAAATTCATGTATGATTTTTGACTCACCTAAAATTATTACTAATAGGTTACTGTTGACTAGATGCCTTACCAATAACATAAACAGTTGATTAACAGATAAGGTATGTTATTTGTATTTTATGGGCTTCCCAAGTGGCTCAGTGGTAAAGAATCCACCTATTAATGCAAGAGACTCAAGAGATGTGGGTTTGATCCCTGGGTCAGGAAGATCCCCTGGAGAAGGAAATGGCAACCCATTCTACTATTCTTGCCTGGAAAATCCCATGGACAGAGGAGCCGGGTGGGCTACTCAGAGTAGGGGGTGCGAAGAGTCAGACATGACTGACCATGCATGCACTATATTCTTAAACTAGAAAAAAGGAATGTTATTAAGAAAATTTTAGGAAGAGGAAATACATTTACAGTACTTAACTGCATTTATCAGTACTGTAAGTCTGCATCATCTGTTTATAAGATGAATCATCTCTCTCACCACCCCCATCAATATTGTCTTATAATGAAACAAATCACTAGATGTTATATGTATTGCTACAAAATAGAAAATATGAAAAAGAAACTCGTGTTTATTTACAACAATTCATGCAGTGATATTGAAGCAGCAACAATATGATTGCTCTGTGGTAGCCTGGTGTAATCAATTGTTTCTCAGAAGCCTAGCCTGTACAAAAACAACTTATTTGTGTTATTGATAGGCTGGTAACACAGTCTCTCCAATTACAAGATGGGGGAGCAGGAGAAGGAGGGAATACCATATAGTAATATAAGCCTTTGAAAGCAAAGTTAAAGCATGGGTGGTTCAGTGGTAGAAAAACTAACATAAATATATTAAATATCACTCACCTTATGCCTAAGTAAGGATAGACTAGTATCTACATGTATTTTATGCCTTCATGATACCTAGCTTTTTCTTAGTTTTTTCAGTATATGTAGACTACATAGTTCACTTGTAAGTCTTCCAAATTGTCATAGATCTCCAGCATTTTTCCTAATATATTTATTGGAAAAACCTGGCTTATATATGGACCCACACAGTTCAAACCCATGCTGTCCAAGGGTCAAATGTATATGCAATCCTGGATTTCTGGCTAGCACACTTTTCTAAAGAAATGGAAGGAGAAATGGCCTGCCCAGTTATTCCTTTAGCCATTCCTTTTCCTTTCTGTGTGAATATAGAAAGAGAATATTAGAGGGACATTGTTTATAGGCCAATGATAGTTCTGCTCTGTGTGTAGAAGGAATAAGCGAGATTTCACTGTCCCCAAGTGTGGGGCAGGTCAGCCTCCAGCCCAGGGAGCTAAGCCGTGTACTTGTAGCTGTTTTGCTTTTTTCACAATTCGCAGGAGAATCCACAGCTTACCAAACTTTGATAAATACTTTTAATTGGTCTGTTGTTAACAGTGTTTTGGTGAAGAGCCTAGGTTTAAAAGCAGGCATATTCTTAAGAATAATGCAGGCTAAACCGTACAATCATTTTGCAAAGTAAAGCAGATATGTGAAATGCCTTATGCAGTGCCTGCCACAAAATAAAGATCTGTGGGTTGCACTCCTTTTCTGAAAAGCTTGTTGTCCCACATGGTTACTGCACTCTGTTGGTATACAGGTAAGCAACCTGCCAAAGTGGAGTCTATCAGAATACTATTCTGAGGTTTAAAATTAAAGACTTCTCTTGGGTCTGCTGAATTTTTCAAAGGAAACCCCAGGATCTCTATTGGTGTTATTTCCTAATGTGAGGGAAAGTGTTGTTGGTAAAGGCAAAGGAAAGAAGCTGATGCTGAAAAAACAGAAAAAGACAAGAGT
Organism: Bos taurus; assembly: GCF_002263795.3. Lineage (NCBI taxonomy): Eukaryota > Metazoa > Chordata > Mammalia > Artiodactyla > Bovidae > Bos > Bos taurus. The sequence continues at coordinate 152,788,759 of NC_037328.1, read as the reverse complement.
CCTGAATGTTTCATGCTCCCCTGTGGCCTTGCCATGTGCCTTCCTTACCAAAACTGTAGTTGTTTGGTGCTCAGCTCCATGAGGTATTCTGGCATCCTTCTGATAGATTCGTTTTACCTAAACAGATTCAATTTAGATTTCTTTCCCTTGCACCCAGTAATGCCATCTAAGGTATGTGTTCAGTAAACAGTAGCTGTTAGGAATAGTGAGAGAAACATAGACCATCTACTAGTCGAAAATACTTTTTACTTAAAGTTCCATCGTTCTGCTAAATGCAGATGATTTTTCATGTTGTAATCTGAAACTTAAAGGTTCCACAGAGGTTCTCAAAGTATTCCTTGGAAGAGAATCATAACAAACATTATAGAACTAGTTGTTAACTCATTTTTATAGTTGTGTGTTCCCAGAGATCTGGGTAGTTGTCTGTCAGAGGCTCTTCTAGAATGCACTGTGTTCTAGGACCCCAAAAGTCGATATACATGTCTCTTACAAGCTGCATTACATTAGTGTATCATTGATTCATGGTGAATTTTCTTCATTAACATTTTAATTTGTGTAAACCTCTCTAGTGCCTGTGGGGTATGTAACTTTCAGCCAGGTGCTGTGGGTATAAAATTAGATAGTTTGCTTCCTCCAGATACTTATTACCTAATTATGAAACCATGACATAAACCAGAGTTGAGCAATAACAAGAATGCCACCTGAATAGTACAAATGATAATGTCGTAATAGAAGCACGGGGTAGAACGATCCCAGTGAATTGACATGGTCCTGAAGACTGTGGCGGAGATGAAATTTGAACTGGGCCATAAAGAGTAGGAAGGATTTGGGCAGGCAAAATGCATTCTTGGTAAAGGAAACAAAGGTGAAAGATGAAAATGTGCCACTATTCTTTCTATTAGTAGAGATTAACTGGTTTCAATAGGCAGCATATTAAAAAGCAGAGACATTACTTTGCTGACAAAGGTCCGTATAGTCAAAGCTGTGGTTTTTCCAGTAGTCACATATGGATGTGAGAGTTGGACCATGAAGAAGGCTGAGTGCTAAAGAATTGATGCTTCTGAACTGTGGTGCTAGAGAAAACTGTTGAGAGTCCCTTGGACTGCAAAGACATCAAACCAGTCCATCCTGAAGGAAATCAACCCTGAATATTCATTGGAAGGACTGATGCTGAACCTGAAGCTCCAATACTTTGGCCACCTGATGCGAAGAGCTGACTCATTGGACAAGACCCTGACCCTGGGAAAGATTGAAGGCAGGAGGAGAAGGGGACGACAGATGAGATGGTTGGATGGCATCACCGACTCAATGGACGTGAGTTTGAGCAAGCTCCGGGAGATGGTGAAGGATGTAAACCTGGCATGCTGTAGTCCATGGAGTCGCAAAGAGTTGGAGATGACTGAGCGACTGAACAGCAACTGGTTTCAGCGATAGGTTAGTGCTTTCAAACATCAGGTTAAGGAGGGAGAGTGGAGATGATTGGTGCCACTAAAGGTGATTGAGCTAATGATTTAGTGAATGTGAAATTGCCTTCCAACTTTGATCTGCTGGCACATAAAAATAAAAATTAAAAACGCAACCTGAGGATTCTTCCAGATGGTTCTTAAGTGTACAGAGTGTCACTTCCATACTGAAAAAAACTAGGGTTCTCTTATTTGAAGCATCTTAGACATCCACCAGCGCCCTATAAAACTATATCCCCAAGGCAGAGGTTAACCACTTCTCCGAGTGCAGGGTCTTGAGGACAACCAGCTATCATAACTTACTTTATGAAGAGGTGAAGACAAAGAGTAGATTTGACTCCTTTCTGGGTAACTCCAGCTGAGTTAATGTGGACCAGAAGCTGATACCCAGATTTTTTAACAAAGTTTCAGTCTGATAGTAGTAGAAATAAAAGTAAAAATGATAAGTGGCAGCCAAGAAAGTAACCATTAGAAGAAAGTAAATGGAAAACAGAGAAAAGAAAACTACTTAGAAAATTATAAGAAGTTTGATAAGAAAAAATGAAGTCAGGCCACAGGTTTTGAGGGAGAGTGGTTAGTTTTAAACAAACAATGGTTCAGTGTACAATGGAGCCTTATAGAGTGTGTATAGTAAATTGAGATTCTCAGGTGGTGCTGGTGGTAAAGAACCTGCCTATCAATGCAGGAGACATAAGAGATACAGGTTCGATCCCTGGGTTGGGAAGATCCCCTGAGAAAGGCATGGCAAACCCGCTCTAGTATTCTTGCCTGGGAAATGCTGTGGACAGAGGAGCCTGGTGGGCTAGGGTCCATTGGGTCGAATAAGTTAACAGCATGCACCCTGGAGCCCAACTGCCGGTGCTTCTGTCCTGATTCTGCCAATTCCAGATGAGTAAATTCCTTAAACTTTTTTTCTGTGACTTGATTTCCTATTCGGTATTCATTTTCTTAACCTGCTGAGGTAAAATGCTTAGAGCGGTCCCAGCATATAAAGCAAGCTGTGTGATGCTAGTGCTACTGTCCTTCCTGGTTTCAGCTAATATACACGAAAGCTTCAGCACCTGGAGCAGGGCAGAATTACGGATTTGAGTCACTGCTGCGGAGGATGTAATTGAATCCGTATCAATAGGTGAATTCTTAGACTCTCTATTTCTCCTTATACAGATGTGCTGTCTCTCAGTTTATCATTTCTGTCTTTCACTTAACTATTTTTATATAGTCCCTGGGGTCGCCAAGAGTTGGATACGACTGACTACTCACATAAACATTTCCTCCTATTCCAGCCAGGTCCCCAGATCTGCTTTAAGTTAAAACTTCCACAGAAAATGTTGAGAACGTAGAGGTGCAGTTTGAGTTCCCAGGTTTAACGTAAGGCACTTCCTAGTGGATCTCACCCTTTTCCTGGCCTGTGCTGAGATGCACCATGGATTCCCTTCTTTCTCACAAGTTGTTAACCTTGCTTGCCTGTGTTTTGGTGAGCATTTCAAAGTTCACCATTTCAAAGTTCACCATAAAACAGCATAAAAACTAAAGTATAATTCAGGATGTTTCTGAACACTTTTTAAAAACCTTATTTTGGAGAAATTATTTATGGACACTCCAGAATTTTAAAAAATGGTACAGAGAGGGTTTTGTGTTTCCATCTTTCAGATTCCTCCTATGATGACCTGTTACTTACAGTGCATTATCAGAAGCAGGAAGTTTAGGGTTTTTTTTTTTTGGTTGCACTACAGCATGTGGGAGCTCAGTGCCCCAACCAAGGATCGAACCCGTGCCCCCTGCATTGGAAGCATGGAGTCTTAACCACTGGACTGCCAGGGAAACCCCCAAAGCAGGAAGTTGATACTGGCACAGTACAGCTCAATTAGACAACACATCTTTCTTGGGTTTCAGCAGTTTTTGCATGCACCCATTTGGGGGGAGGAGGAACGGAGTAGTACTAATGTCTTCGTATATAATTCTGGGACATTTTGCCATATGTGTAGATTTGTATAACCACCCACAGGTTCAAGATGGAGAACTGTTGTACCACCACAAAGTAACGTCCTCATTGTCCAGTCACTGGTACGCACTGCACCGGCACAGCATTTGCCTATGGGGCTCGCCTGGTGGCTGAGACGCTAAAGACTCTGCCTGCAATGTGGGAGACCCGGGTTTGATCCCTGGGTAGGGAAGATCCCCTGGAGAAGGGAGTGGCAACTCACTCCACTACTCTTGCTTGGGAAATCCCATGGACGGAGGAGCCTGGTGGGCTACAGTCCATGGGGCTGCAGAGAGTCACACAGCTGAGCAACTAACACTATCAGCTTTAAGTGGTTAGCAGTCACTAGTCTCCATTAATGTGTGTCCTTTTTTCATCTTCGGGATAATCACTTGTAAGAGCTAAAGCTATTTTTTGTTTTGCTTTTATTGAGGGAGGGTAAATAATTTTTGTAGTCCTGATCATATGCACAAAATATCTTTTCAGAGCACCACGTGAGAACTACAAGAAAAATGTGTTTACTTCAGTGGATATAATCAAAAAGCTTTGTGATCAAATGAGTTAAATTTTTTATTTGCGTCTGTTTTGTGTATTTAATAATTCTAGTTAAGTTTGTTTGAAATACAACATGGAGGTATGGTTTCTTTAAAAACTGATTATGTAAGAAACATTTTTTTTTAATGGGCACTTGGACTTGTAAAAATGCCTGGTATGGGAAGTTATTGAAATGCTTTTCAGCTGATTGAAATGTTATTTTTAATTTTTTATTTTACTATTTGAAACATGTACATGGTAGTAACTCCAGGCAGTACCAAAGGCCACAGATGGTGAGAAGTAACTCTCTCACCCTCAAACTCTCGTGTGTCAGTGATCTTCACCTAGAGGCAGTCACTGTATCTTAAATATACAGGATATCCTTGAGTATCCTTGAAGGATGTTTTATGCATATTCAAGTCTAGGAGTGTGTAGAACCTTTAACACAATTGTTGCTAGGCTGCATTTTTCATTTAACACTTCGCTTTAGAGATGTTCCATTAATAAGGAGCACTGGGGTCTGCTTGTTATTTTAAATTGAAAGCATAGTGTAATATTATGGTTTATAATAGGAAATATATATATTTAGTCTTAGTCTCTATTTCTAGCACAGAAAAAACTTTGACATTTCCTAGGAGGAAAACCGTGGTGCCTTATGTTAATGAGACGACTTTTGGAAAGGGGTCCTTGCCTGTGGAGCCAACCACGTGATCGGAACTTTTAGTCTCACCCTCTGATCTCTGAGGAGAGAAGGGCTGGAAATTGAGTTCAGTTGCCAGCAGTCATTGGGAACTCATAAACCCACAAGGTGAGGGGTTCAGAGAGTTTCCAGGCTGGTGAACCAGAAATGCTTAAACGTGCCACTGGGCCAGGCCTCAGACTCTGAGGACGGAATCTCCTTTGTTTAGGATCTTGTCCTGTGTTTCTCTTCATCTGACTGTTGTAATTCATATCCTCCAGCATCTTGTGTAATAACCTGGTAATCTAGTTAGCAAACTGCTTTTCTAAGTCTTGTCAGCAGCTCTAGCAGTTAGTCACAGCCAAGGAGGTCAGGGGAACCTGGGTTTGTAGCCAGTCAGCGGTCTGATAACAACCTGAATTTGCTGTTGACCTCTGTGGTGGGGCGGGGAACCCCTCTTGTAGCACTGAGTCCTTAGCCTGTGGCATCTGATGCTGTCCCCTGGCGGGTAGTGTCAGAATCGTGTTAAGTTGTAGGAGAGCTAGCTAGCCTTGGGACGTTGTGTGGATGTGTGGGGAAAACCCACACACTTTGGAATTGGACATAGTGTTTCATTCCATGGATATACAGCTCCAAGACTCTAATCTAAAAATGTGCACAACTGGTAGTTGATAAGCTAATCAAAGTCTGACAGAAGGAAGCATTTTAAATGATCTTTAATCATTTTACTGTAATAATGTGTAATATTCCAGCTGGTTTTTAAAAATCAGGGTAAGGCTTTTGGTTGACAATGTGGAGTCCACTAACAGGAGTTCAGTGTTACTTTCCTTGCATAGCCCATTGCCCAGGGTGTTAGCTCTAATTCCCATTTGGGGTTTCTTAAAGTGATGTAAGAATTTAGATACCCAAGACAAGCTCTGCGTATATTAACTGCCTTAGTGCATCAGTTGTCTTGGCTGCACCCAGTTCAACAGTACTTTTTTTGGTAGCTTGTATTGAGTCTTAATATAGTATTTAACCTAGTGATCATACAGACAATTTGCTTTTTCTTCACTCCTGTTTCTCGGTTTAAATAATATGTAAACAAATCGCACGTGTGATTGCAGGCGCAGTTGGCGCAAGCAGGTGTGTTAGCACACCTCTCTCCCCTTGGTGCACACACCCAGTGATAGGGGTGCACGCGCAGGGCCGGCTGCCGTGGTCTGATACTCAGAACACATGCTGTGCCAAAGTCACCCTTAGTTTTACTCAGGAAACAGAATGTTGATTAACCTGAGTCAGTTAAATCAAGGTTGGTTAAGAACTGCTTGCGTTTCATAATTTTTTAATAACCGTTTGCTTGTTGATGGGCATTTAAATTGTTTCAGCATTTTGCTTCCAACTATGGTCAGTAAATATACTTAAAGTTTTTCTCACACATAGCAGTATCTTTATCTAAAAAAAAAAAATCCTTGAAGTGAAATTCAGCGTGTGTAAGAGGATTTTTTCATTCTAATAAATTTTGTTAAAAGGAACTTAAGTGTTTTATTGTATCATTTTCAGTATTTAACTGCAGCTAAATTTGATAGGTAAAATTTTTTCTTTTAAAATTAATCAATTTGTTCCTTAGTTTTTCCTCTCTACAGATCAAAGGGAAAAAACGTTCATAGTCATAAAATACATTAATAGGATTCAAGGCATTGAGTCATAGAATTCCATACATCTCTCACACATAAATGTGAGTGTGTATGTGTTCTGTGAGTGCTGTGTATGTGGTTTATACTGTGGAGGAGATGTTTTCCTCAGTTTGAGTGGGTTTAAAGAAGGAAAGAAGGTGAAGTCGCTCAGTCGTGTCCGACTCTTTGTGACCCCATGGACTATAGCCTACCAGGCTTCTCCATCCATGGGATTTTCCAGGCAAGAGTACTGGAGTACGTTGCCATTTCCTTCTCCGGGGGATCTTCCTGACCCAGGGATACCATAGGGTAGAGAAGGAAATGGCAGATCACTCCAGTATTCTTGCCTGGAGAATCCCCATGGACAGAGGAGCCTGGAAGATTACAGTCCACGGTGTTTCAAGAGTTGGACACGACTTAGCGACTAAACCATTGACCACCAAATACCATAGGGAAGTTTGATGTGTTAGTGATTAACACTGAAAAGCCTTCAGCCAAGGATCCTTTTATTGAAGTGATTAAGTTTAGGACTCAGCTTTGAATAAAGCCTTATATTTTAGTGCTTCTGTGTTAGCTTTTTCAATGACTATTTGTCCGATAATTGCTATGCAAACCATTTGTTTAATGGGGTATGTATTGGAAGAAAAAATACGATCTTGTGGAAATTAACTGGGCTTTAGAGAGACAAGAACTCTTAGCTTATAAAACAACAGTAACAACTACTATATCAACCTCTTTTTTTTTTATCACCTGTTACTATTTTAAGGACACAAATATATTAACATTATATGAAGAAATGTATATGGGGCCAGTTATAATTATGTATTATACATATTTTCTAATAATTTTATATAAATACATCTAAACCTTTTTAGAATTGCCTGTGAATATTTTTAACCCCTGTTTTGATTAGCAGTTTTTTCCCCTAATTTATTCCCATTTGGTATAACAATCTTTTCTTAGTATAATTGGAGTATTGCCAAACTGGAAGATTATTGTGATGTGAAATTTTTCATTTTTTTAGTCTTGAAAGTTACAATATCATAATACGAGACCCCTCCAAAAATACCCATTTTATGATTGTTATTTACTTACTTACTCATGTGTGGCCGCACTGGGTCTTTGTTGCTGCCGCGTGGGTTTTCTCTAGTTGCAGTGCATGGCGGCTGCACTCTTAACTGCGGTGCTGGGGCTTCTGCGTTGCTGTGACTTCTCTTATTGTGGAGCACGGGCTCAGGAGTTGTGGCACACAGGCTTAGGTGTCCCTTGGCATGTGGGATCTTCCCGGACCAGGGGTCAAACCCATGTCCCCTGCACTGGCAGGCGGACTGCCAACCACTGGACTGCCAGGGATGTCCATGATACCTATTTAAGAATTTTATTTCTCTTAATAGTCTAGAAGTCAGTGGTTCAGCTGTTTGTTGTTGGGGCAGCTTTGCTCTACAAGATCATTCAGTACGTTTTGCTTAAGTCTTGTAGGATATTAGCCTACCTCTGCATGGTCAAAGCTGGCACAGTTTGACACGTGCTATTCAGTGTGAGGGAGGTGGGAAATGTTAGTCTTGGCTCTGGAGTAGTTTCTTTTAGGCTGAAGTTGTCAAAGTTGTGCCGTTCCTTTCTCCCACACATGATCTGTCCACACTAAGTAACAATGCTTCAAGGCATGCTAGGAGTCTGTTCTCTTGCTGGGTGGGTCAATAACCAGGTAAAACTTTATTCCTCTGGGCAAAGAGGGAAACGGGTAATGAAAAAAAACTAACAGTCTGGCTCAAAAAACCAGTATCTAAACATTTGGTTGTAAATTTCAAAATAAATATTTGTAAATGAATAGCTTTCTCAGATGCAGTGACTTCAGCAACACTGTTGAAACTTTAGATGAGGTATACTTTGAACTGAACCTGTAAATGTGACGTTACTCTAAGATCCTGCTTCTCAAACTGGAGGACCTTATTGTTGAGGCAAGACGTGTACACAGCCTTGCGCTTAGATATAGCTTCCGTTTCTAGAGGAAGGTTGGAAGACTATGTATAGGATAGGAATATATTTTAGAGCCAAAACCAAAATTGGCAGGAACTTTAAGAAAAACCTTAAGATTATTTTAAGAGATAATTTCAGATCCCCAGAGATATTTTCTACTTTTGCCACTGTAGTTCTATGGAAACATTTGAAATGTTCCCTGGTGAGGAACATTTTGATAAGCAACCTTTTTGGTTTGTTAGGGTTTGTTTTATAAACTGTGTGAAATTGTGGAAATATATTTGGGGTAGGTGGGCAAGTAGTGTGAAGTAAAGGAAATTTTCCTGTATATTTTAGCAATGTAAATCTTTATTCAAAGAAAGTCTAAGAAGCTATTGCTTTGTCATCTTAGATTTATCTTTTATTCTTTACTGTATTTTATACTATTCTTTTAAAGCCAAAATATATTTTTTAGGCTTTTCTTCTCCTAGCAAAGAAATACTCTGTTAATGGGACTTGCATACTAGAGTTGTGGAAGTAGTAAGCTAGTTTATAGTGGGTTTTCTTCATTTAAAGTATATTAAAATTAACTTTATATTAAAATTTATGTTCCACCTTTCCTTCTTATCACAGGACAATGAAAAGAGAACTCCACTGCATGCTGCTGCCTATCTTGGAGATGCAGAAATCATTGAATTGCTTATTTTATCTGGTATGGTCAGCTCTGTGTAAGAGCACATCATGTATATTTTTGTCATGAATATTTATTAAACCTCACTATTTCCTCATATTTGTTAGACAACCTGAAACTTGTTTATCCTAGAAGTAATGATCTCATAACATGTCCCAGGTAGTCTTCTGGTACTGAGTACATTGGAAAACAAGTCACCTCCTTTGTGGAGCATATAACTGAAGAAAAACAGGCTACAGATACAAGTAAACTTTACAGCATGTAAAATGAGATAAATGCTATGGGAAAATGAAAAAATAGATCAGAATGAGGTCAGCCCTCTGTATTCATGGGTTCTGTATTCATGGATTGAACCAACCATAGGTGAAAAATAGATTGAAAATATTCCAGAGTGTTCAAGGGGGGAAATTTGAATTTACCATTCAGTGGCAGCTATTTACATAGCATTGTATTCTATTTACTGCTATTTATATAGTGTATTAGGTATTATAAGTAATCTAGAGAGAATTTAAAGTATTCAGAAGCACATGTATAGGTTATATGCAGATACTATAACATTTTACATAAGAACTGAGCATCTGTGAATTTTGATATCCACAGGGAGTCTTCCAACCAGTTTCCGTGCGAATGATGAGGGACAGCTATGATAGAGTGGGATAAGCATTATATAGGGTTGGGTGTTACACAAAGTAGTCATACAAGGCCTCATTGACCACAGAGTTACTAGAAGCTGATTACAGTTCTTCAAGGAGGAGGTGATGGTAGCTTGGAGCTAGTCTAGCATTGGAGGGGTAAGAAATTATATGATAGTAGGTATATTTTGAAAATGATGGCAGCAAGATTTATGTCTTTAAATATCATATATCTAATTCTTTTTGAGGGCCTGTAAAATTTATTTTAGGAAATTGTACTTTATTTTTAACTTCTAAACTGTTCAAAACCTTATATATGAAGAAATGGTATAACAGTCTCCTATAGAATAGCTCCTATGGCAGTCAGACTTCTTGCAAACCTAAAATAGGTGATCAAAGAGAGCTTAGAAATATTTTTGTAGTACCCAGATTATTTTACAATAATCTGATACTTATTGAGAAAGGATGCTTATGTTCAAATTCAGCTTGTGTTGTCAGATTGCACAGAGATATGCATAAGGCAGTTGGAGAGATAGTATCATTCCTTTGATATTTGGGAGAAGGAGCACTGAAGAGACATTCTGAGTGAAAATCCTACTAAATAGTAGCCTGAACAGAATTTTTGCCATAATAAATTAATAAATTTTTTTTACTGTGGTTTTTATAACAAGTTGCATGAGTGTATAGAGTTATATTAGGTTGGTGCAAACGTAATTGTGCTTTCAGACCATGAATTTTAAATAATTATAACTAGGCTCAAACACATCTTTATTAATCAAAATATGAACCATTATAATCAGCACATTTTTGCCAATGAGAAATAAGTTTGTGTATTCCTATAGCATAAAAATCTGTGCTTCAGGATTTGACAAACTCTTGGAAAGCATTTTCTGCCTCCAGCTGGTCGTGGAAGCATTTTCCTTGCAAAAAGTTATTGAGATGCTTCAGGAAATGGTAGTCGGTTGGCAAGAGGTGTCAGGTGAATATGGCAGATGCAGCAGGACTTTTTAGCCCAGTTCAACTTGTGAAATGTTGGTTGTGCAACAGGCGGTCAGGCGTTGTTGTGGAAAAGAATTGGGCCCTTTCCATTGAACGGTATCTACTGCAGGCGTTTCAGTCTTCAGTGCATCTCATTGATTTGTTGAGCATACTTTGCAGATGTAACGGTTTTGTCATGATTCAGAAAGCTGTAGTGGATGGGTAACAGACAACCAAACAGTGACCATGACCTTTTTTGGTGCAAATTTGGCTTTGGGGAGTGCTTTGGAGCTTCTTGGTCCAACTATGAACACTGGTTTTCATTGTTTAAAATCCACTTTTTGTCACACAAAATAATCTGATCGAGAGGTGGCTCATTGTTGTTGCAAAGAGTAAAAGAAGACGACACTTCAAAATGACAATTTTTTTTGTTTTTGGTCAGCTCATGAGGTACCCATTTATTGAGCTTTTTCACCTTTCCAGTTTGCTTCACGTGTCGAGTAACCATAGAACTGTCAACACTGAGTTCTTTGGTAACGCCTTGTGTAGTTGTAAGAGGATCAGGGCTGTAGTGATCAAAACAGCATAGTATTGACATAAAAGGAGGCACACTGATCAGCGGAACAAAAAGAGCCCAAAAATAAACTTGTGCGAATCATGGTCAATTAGTTTATGACAAAGAAGCAAGGATATATAGTGAGGAAAGGACCATCTCTTCAGTAAATGGTTTTGGGAAAACTGGACAACTGTCTTACATTATACACAAAAATCAACTTAAAATGGGTTCAAGACTTGAGCATAAGAATCATACTCGTAGAAGAATACATAGACGGTAAGACTGATCCTTGGCCTTAGTCTTGGTGATGACATTTTAGATTTGACACCAATAACAAAAGAAACAAAAGCAGATATTACAAGTGAGACTACATCAAACTTCAAAGTTTCTGCATAGCAAAGGAAACCAACAAGACGAAAAGGCATCCTGCAGAATAAGTGAAAGTAATTTGCTAATCACAGCTCACTCCAGTATTCTTGTCAGGAAAATCCCGTGGACAGTCAGTCCATGGGTCGCAAAGAGTTGGACACCACTGGGCAACTGCAGAGATGGGCTCAATAAAGCCCATTCATGCAAAGATGAGCTCAATAAAGGACATAAATGATATGGACCTAACAGAAGCAGAAGATATTAAGAAGAGGTGGCAAGAATACACTGACAACTGTACAAAAAAGATCTTCATGACCTAGATAATCACGAAGGTGTGATCACTCCCACTCACCTAGAGTTGGACATCCTGGAATGTGAAGTCAGGTGGGCCTTAGGAAGCATCACTACGAACAAAGCTAGTGGAGGCAATGGAATTCCAGCTGAGCTATTTCAAATTCTAAAAGATGATGCTGTGAAAGTGCTGCACTCAATATGTCAGCAAATTTGAAAAACTCAGCAGTGGTCACAGGACTGGAAAAGGTCAGTTTTCATTCCAATCCCAAAGAAAGGTCTTATGTTTTAATGGAGGACATAATTGCAAGTTAATGTATATAGTTTGTCATGCGATGATAATTGCTATGGATAAGGTAAAGGAATAGTATGTTGGGTGGGGATCAGTTGCTATTTGTGTTGGATTATGAGGAAAGAATTCAGGGACATACGAGGAGATAACTGAAGCAAATAAGGAAGAGAGCCTTGCGTGTGGTGCAGTAACTTGGTGGAAATGAAGAGATAAGAACTAATACCACAGAGTGTAGCATATGTGAAGGCAAGTGAAAGAAGCAGCAGGGAATAAAGCAGAGGTGGGCGCATTCCAGTTAAGGGCTTGCTTTGGCCCTTAAAGTGATCTGGAAAACCAGTGGAGGGACAGCCTGACCTGGGTTTTTACAGATTCGTTCTAGCTGTGGCTTCAGATTCTTGACTGTGTTTTAAGGCATATCTATTTTGCTTTTGGTTGTTTCTAGGCTTTCATCTTTAACTGCTTTTTTCCTTTTCTCGATCCTGGTCTGCCAGCTCTCATCTCCTTGCATTGTCTTATGTCTTTCTTAGAGCTCTTTGAGGTCTTTGCTCAGAATTTAATTTCTCTGAAGTTGTGTATAACACATGCGTGCTCAGCCGCTTCTGTGCTGTCTGGCTCTCTGCAGCCCTATGGGCTGTAGCCCGCCAGGCTCCTCTGTCCATGGGATTCTCCAGGCATTAATACTGGAGTGGGTTGCCATGCTCTCCTCCAGGGGATCTTCCCAACCCAGGGATTGAACACGTGTCTCTAGTGTCTCCTGCACTGGGAGGCAGGTTCTTTACCACTGGCACCACCTGGGAAGCCCCTGTGTGTAATAGGTAGTTCACACATTCTTCCTCTCCTTTCCTGGGATTACTTTCAAATATATTTACCTATTAACTACCTTGCTCAGTTTTCTCTGCCTTTGTGTATTTTTGCTCTAGTCCCGTGCTAAATCCTTTAAGATTGTTGGTTGGTGGGGTGTGGCTTGACCAGGGATTGAACCTGAGCCCTTGACAGTGAAAGCACAGAGCCCTAACCACTGGACCTCCGTTATATATCACTGAGGAATATGTTTTCCCAGAGCATCTATCAGTAAAGAATAGAGTAAGGAGGGGCAAAAAGTGAGCATCACTTGTGTTTGTTTCTTTACCTAGCTCTCAAACTGAATATGTTTTCTGTCAGTCCTGGTAGCTTAGCTTCGCTTATTCTTGATGTACTACAGATAGTTGGGGCAGCAACTTGGATCATAGATTCTTAACTTAGGTTGTGATCAATGGTGATTGATTCTTATCCTCCATTTCCAGCAGCTCTATCAAAAATAATGAAGGTGCTTGTTTGGTCTCTCATGCAGCGTCCTTAGCTTGTTCTTCTGTAGCATGAAGGGAGATTCTCCTGAGGATGACCTCTCGATCATCGAAAGGATGTTAGATAGGGATTCTGGGACGCAGACAGTGGAGAGAATGGGTCAGAAGGACATGTGCATCAGTATGACTTAGATGACTTCGTAGCTTTCCCAAGAATTGAAGAAGCTTCACCTGACACCCTTCATTTGGCACAGATTTCACTGTATTTGGTAGAAATTCTTCATACTGTTGTCTGTGATTGTAACTATTTGCTTCTTCTATTGAAGGTGGTGTTTCCTCCCCTTCTCTTTTATATTTTGGCCAGTTAGGTTTGTTTTGCTTTTTCTGAGTAAAACTACTTACTCCCTTTAACCTGCAGTCCAGAATAAATTCACTAGAAATCAAATATTTATACATGATGCATCTTCAAGATTTGTGGATGAGGGGTATAACTTCGACATGTTATATGTAATCAAACAAGTGTATTCATCTGTAGAATCTATATTAACACTAGAGCTTAGTAGAATTAATTTTACGATTATTATTGAATGGGATGAAGTAATAGGAAGCAGTGAGTGTACTCTCAAGTACTATATTAAATTTACCTTTTTCATGTATGATCGCATTATACCGCTCTTATCTCTAAAGGTATTATTATCAGTAAAGGAAACTAAAGCTTTTAGGAACAGTTAGAACCAGACATGGAACAAAAGACTGGTTCCAAATTGGGAAAGGAGTATGTCAAGGCTGTATATTGTCACCCTGCTTATTTAACTTCTATGCAGAGTACATCATGAGAAACGCTGGGCTGGATGAGCACAAGCTGGAATCAAGATTCCTGGGAGAAATATCAATAACCTCAGATATGCAGATATGACCACCCTTATGGCAGAAAGTGAAGAACTAAAAAGCTTCTTGATGAAAGTGAAAGAGGAGAGTGAAAAAGTTGGCTTAAAACTCAACATTCAAAAAATTAAGATCATGGCATTTAGTCCCATCACTTCATGGCAAATAGATGGGGAGACAGTGGAAACAGTGACAGACTTGAGTATTTCCTTGGGCTCCAAAATCACTGCAAATGGTGACTGCAGCCATGAAATTGAAAGATGCTTGCTCCTTGGAAGAAAAGCTATGACCAACCTAGACAGCATATTAAAAGGCCAAGACATTACTTTGCCAACAAGGTCTGTCTAGTCAAAGCTATGGTTTCTTCAGTAGTCATGTATGGATATGAGAGTTGGACCATGAATAGAGCTGAGTGTCGAAGAATTGATGCTTTTGAACTGTGGTTTTGGAGAAGACTCTTGAGAGTCCCTTGGACTGCAAGGAGATCAAACCAGTCCATCCTAAAGGAAATCAGTCCTGAATATTCATTGGAAGGATTGATGCTGAAGCTGAAACTCCAATACTTTGACCACCTGATGCAAAGAACTGACTCATTTGAAAAGACCCTGATGCTGGGAAGGATTGAAAGCAGCAGGAGAAGGGGACAACAGAGGATGAGATGGTTGGATGGCATCACCGACTCGATGAACATGAATGTGAGCGAGCTCCAGGAGTTGGTGATGGACAGGGAAGCCTGGCGTGCTGCAGTCCATGGGGTCGCAAAGAATTGGACATGACTGAGCGACTGAACTGAACTGCACTGAAAGCATTTAGAGATGCAATAACTGGCTGAAAATAATATTGCTAATAATAGCTAGAGCCAGCTTTCAGACCCAGGCTGTGTGACTACAGGGTTTATATTCTTAACTCTGCTACAATCTGAACCACTTTTCCTCTCCTCTACACTCTACCCACCCCCATCTACTTAGCATGTAGTAGAATTTGTGTAGGCAGTGACTTGAAGAACTTCTGTTTTAAGAACTTAATTTTTTGATATCCTTCTATAGATAATTTTATTGGGAGCTATTCATTTAATGCTCGTATTTTTGAAACCATCCCCAAGAAAAAGAAATGCAAAATGGTTGTCTGAAGAGGCCTTCCAAATAGCTGAGAAAAGAAGAGAAGTGAAAGGCCATTTAAAGGAAAAATATACCCATTTGAATGTAGAGTTCCAGAGAATAGCAAGGAGAGATAAGAAAGCCTTCCTAAGAAAACAATGTGAAGAAATAGAGGAAAACAGTAGAATGAGAAAAACTAGAGATCTCTTCAAGAAAGCTAGAGATACCTAGGGAACATCTCATGCAAAGATGGGCACAAGTAAGCCCAGAAATGGTAGGGACCTAACAGAAGCTGAGGATATTAAGAAGAGGTGGCAAGAATACACAGAGGAACCATACAAAAATGATCTTCATGACTCAGATAGCCACCATGGTGTGATCACTCAACTAGAGCCAGTCATCCTAGAATGTGGGCCTTAGGAAGCATCCTGTGAACAGAGCTAGTGGAGGTGATGGAATTCCAGCTGAGCTCTTTCAGTTCCTGAAAGATGACCCTGTGAAAGTGCTGCACTCAATATGCCAGCAAATTTGGAAAACTCAGCAGTGGCCACAGGACTGGAAAAGGTCACTTTTCATTCCAGTCTCAAAGAAAGGCAATGCCAAAGAATTTTTAAACTACCGCACAATTGCACTCATTTCACATGCTAGCAAAGTAATGCTCAAAATCCTCCAAGCTAGATTTCAACAGTATGTGAACTGAGAACTCCCAGATGTTCAAGCTGTATTTAGAAAAGGCAGAAGAAACCAGAGATCAAATTGCCAACATCTGTTGGATCATCAAAAAAGCAAGAGAATTCCAGAAAAACACCTACTTCTGCTTTATTAACTATGCTAAAGCCTTGTGGATCACAACAAACTGTGAAAAATTCTTGAAAGATGGGAATAACAGAGCACTTTACCTGCCTCCTGAGAAACATGTATGCAGGTAAAGAAGCAACAGTTAGAACCGGATATGGAACAAAGGACTGGTTCAAAATTGGAAAAGGAGTCCATCAGTGCTGTATACTTTCACCCTGTTTATTTAACTTCTATGCAGAGTACATTGTGCGAAATGCCATGCTGGATGAAGCTAAAGCTGGAATCAAGAATGCGGGGAGAAATATCAGTAACCTCAGATGTGCAGATGACACCACCCTAATGGTAGAAAGCAAAGAGGAGCTAAAGAGCCTCTTGATGAAGGTGAAAGAGGAGAATGAAAAAGCTGGCTTAAAACTCAACTTTCAACAAAGGAAGATCATGGCATCTGGTCCCATCACTTCACGGCAAATAGATGGGGAAACAATGGAAACAGTGACATTTTATTTTCTTGAAAGTTATTCAGTTACGTCTGACCCCTTGGACTATGCAGTCCATGGAATTCTCCAGGCCAGGATACTGGAGTGGATAGCTATTCCCTTCTCCAGGGGATCTTTCTAACTCAGGGATTGAAGCCAGGACTCCTGCGTTGCAGGCAGAGTCTTTACCAGCTGAGCCACAAGAGAAGCCCAAGAATATTGGAGTGGGTAGCCTCTCCTTTCTCCATCGGGCTTCTTGACCCAGGAATCAGGGTCTTCTGCTTTGTAGGCAAATTCTTTACCAACTGAGCTGTCAGGGCAGCCCCTTAGTGTCAGTAACGCCCTCCTAAATGGTGTAGTGCACCATTGGGGCGGTGGGGTGGGGATGGTCCAGCGTCACGGGGAAAGTGGGAGTGCACTCGCCTTTTGCTCATTCTACTCCCAACCTCAAAACAGAGTCTGAAGCTTTGACCCTGGCTTTGGTAGTCAGCCAAAGGAAAGCATTATTTCCAGTTTGGGAAGAGTGCTAAACTACTTGGCTCCTGGCCCAGCTCACTGGGTATGGACTGTCTCCTCTGTGGCTTAGGAGCAAAGAAGAAAGCTATGCTCTGCAAGCAGGAGTTTTAGAAAATTATTAGTGAGACTGTGATTATTACAGACACATAGGAAAAGAGAAATAATTTTAATAGTATCAACTCTCAAGTTCTTTGCCTAGATCAGAAGTTGATAACCTTATGTGAGGGGTCATCCAGGCAGTGGCAGCTACTCATCTTGACTCCTGTAAGGTGGTAAAACTACAAAATAGGTGGCTGGCAACCTGTGGGCTGAACTTGAAGAACCCTGACATTGATTATAGTGATACTGCCTTATTAATGTAGGGTAGGGTATTTAATAAGCATGAAATAATTTATTCTGAATATTTCAAAATAAAATAGAATATCATCACTGGAAATGGATCGTAGAGATCATTTGCCATAGCCCTTATTTTACCCATTGTAGTATTCTTACCTGGAAAATTCTATGGACAGAGGAACCTGGCGGGCTATAGTCCATATGATCGCAAGGAGTCAGACAAGACTGAGCAATTAATACTTTCACTTATTTTACCGGTAACAGGTTCAGAAATCAAAGAATTGGCAGATCTTGGTGAGCGAACAGATCAGGGAGAAAGCAGATGAATTAGTCTTCTTGCAGAGAAGACCTGAGAGACCTAGAGTCAATTGGGACACTGGTGATTTGAATGCCTGAGTTCACAGAACTCACTTTGCAGAAACAGGTGCTCCCTATGTTATTTTAACCTGGGGTCCAGCCTGGGGCCTAGCCAGTCCATCCTAAGGGAGATCAGTCCAGGGTGTTCAATTGGTAGGACTGATGTTGAAGCTAAAACTCCAATACTTTGGCCACCTGATGCCAAGAGCTGACTCATTTGAAAAGACCCTGATCCTGGGAAAGATTGAGGGCAGGAGGAGAAGGGGACGACAGAGGATGAGATGGTTGGATGGCATCACCGACTCGATGGACATGGGTTTGGGTGAACTCTGGGAGTTGGTAATGCACAGGGAGGCTTGGCGTGCTGTGGTTCATGGGGTCGCAAAGAGTCGGACACGACTGAGTGACTGAACTGAACTGACTAGCCTCCCTAGAGAGAGACAGAGACGTGTGCGTGTGTGATGTGGTTATGTACACACATACACACACACACACACACACAGGGAGATTACATTTCATAAAATGAAGCTCCAGGGGTAATGAGGCGCAGCCCCAGGTCACAGCCTGCTGATTACAGGGCCATTATTAGATCACAGGTCTTCCCCCTGGGCCCCTCCGTCCACAACCCGCCTGTCTCCTCGACCTGTGCAGATCTCTCGGGCTGCACTGCTGGCAAGAGCCCATAATAGACTGATGTAGGTGAACCACATATTTTATTTTTTAAAATTAATTTGTTTTATCTCCAAATGAGGTAGATATTTATCTAATTCTGAAAGGACTCTTACCTTAAGTATCTTTAAAAAGCTGTTGTTTCTGAGTGTATTTTATATGTATGAATTAGTAAAAGGAAAGATTGGTGAAAGGAAGATTATGTGGGTTTTTCCGTCTAATATAACTGTGCTACCAAGTCTAATCACATCTCTAAAAAGGTAAATCCAAATTCAGATATTTTATGTGGCATAGGTTCTGGCCGCTTATTTTTCTTAAAGGAAAGCTCAGCTGATCTAGGGAAGAGGGGATTCTAGTAAGGACTACGTTTGATTTATGCAGTTGAGCATAGCCTTGGGTTTAGGGAGGTATGTTCCTGGTGCTCAGGAGGCTTTCTGTGGGTGTCGGTTTGCAGTGGTTGTAGGCGATGCCTCCTCAGAGTGCTGTCTGGTCTTGTTTCCGAGCCGTGCCTCTCCTACCACACAGCCTCCCAGTAGCCTGATTTCAGCAGTTGAGACAGTGCTGCTGTGTTCTGTTCTGTTCTATTTTAGTGATTGGGAAATAGTAAAGAAAGGAATCTTTTCTTAGTGACTTACGGTCATCCTTTTACATCACAGATACTATGTACTCTGCCAGGTAGAGAGCCTGTGACGGAGCCCCCAGAGCTGTTACCTTTGGTTTCATTTCTCTGTAGGAAGACTGTTCTGTATTATAAGTGGATAGGATTTCCTTCTCTTTCCCTCCCTTCTCCCTCCCCCTCCTCGCCTCCTCCCCTCCCTGCTTCACGCCTCTTCCCTTCCTTCTCCTGCTCCCTCTCCCTCCTCTCTCCGTCTCTTTTGCCTGTCTTCATCTTCTCTGTGGCTAGTCTTCAGCTGTTGGATTAGTTGCTTTACTTTGGAAATGTCTTTTCCATTACTGGAATAACTTTGTAATTTGTTATATGAATATGTAATTTTGGCGCTCTGTGTGTGGATGGACGTCTGGTTGCCTTCAGAGAGCTCACAGGAGATGACTTCTGGTAGCCTGGACGTCTGATGTGCCCTGCCATGTTTATTACTCTAAAGCCACTTTTCATTGTGCATCCAACTGCTGCTCTTATAATGCTCATTGCCATGTTTGTCTGTTAATATATAAAGCACGTGCTAATTAACCCATGTGGGCAGGGGAATTTGTTGTATTATGCCCTTAGAGGTAGCCCAATCATTTCTCACATACTTGACCTTTAATTTCCAAGGGATTAAAATATCTAATTAGTGTTATTAAAATAAATATGATTTAATGGAATATAAGTGTCTTCTGAGAAAGGATATGATCAGATGTCTAAAATTACATTGTGTTGATCTTCCTGAAGTATCTTTAGAATCTTCAAAAAGAGCAAGCCAAATCCATCAGGTTGTCTACTAGTTGCTGATGGCAGCATGATGTGTCCTCATTAAGCCACTAGTGGATTATTTGTTACAACCACTCATGTTTTTGATAAAATTAACTTTGACTTTGTTATTAAAAGAGACAGATGATTTAATTAATTACTGTAACTTAAAATGGAAGAATGAAGCCAGCAGGACTTTTTACTTTGGACTGCCAAGTGCACCATAAAAATTAGATTTTCTTCGTTCACTCGTCTTATCTGATAACCCATTTCCAAAAGAAAGACTATTTTTACCTTCGTCCTACTTTGCAACTTTTTTCTTTGTACTTGAAGCCAAATTCTTGAAGTGTTTTTTATTTCCTCATCAGTAAATTTCACTTTCTAAATATATAGTATTTCTGTTTCATTTCCAAATTAAAATGGACACACCTTTAAAGGCACACATTTCAGCGCAGCTGCTTTTGCACCCTCGTTTCCCTCACATCATCCAGTCCTCAGCGTCCCCACTGCCGATACAGATAGGCAGCCACCATTTTTGATGGCTTAGCTTTCCTCCAGGGTTTCCTTTTGTAAACATAGATGTTTAACTCTTCCTTTTTCAGGTAAAAGCAAAGAACATTATTTATACAGTTCTTATTGCTGTTTCCACTTTTCTTTTCTCAGATCTTTATCAGCACACAGAGGTCGTCCTCATTGTGACAGCTACTCTCTGTTTCCTTGTCAGTTAATACCTAGGGTCAGACTCATGACCCTTTCCATTTGTGGAGACTCAAAAACATCTTCAGCCCTCTAGAAAGTCTCTGCCTCTGTCTTTCCAGGGTATTTGTGTCTTCTGAGTGTCTGTGTCACTACCCTTCAGGCATAAAATGCCAGGACCTGCCCTTCTCCTGTGCACATAAATACAAAATCATAGAAAGAGGCGCGGGGACTATAGAGAACCAAGCGGTGAGTGGGGAGAAGGAAGCCGCCCCTCCACGGGCTACGCCTTCAGGTGCTTGTGTTCTTACCCAGAACAAACACTGGCTCAGTTGTGCTCAGGAAAGTCTGTTTTCACCATTTTGGCCTCCAAAGAACTTGGCTGGTAGTTGTTCTGATGTTTATTACATGGATATACACACTGTGTCTGGCTGTTTTATTTTTGCTGACTCCCCTTCTTTCTCCCACAGCCTTAAGCAGTCTTGAAAGCTCTCCTGCTGGTTCAGGATTCTTTTAAGTGTCCTGCTGGTTGGCCCTGCCCACACAGAGTTCAGCTTCAGCTGCTGCATTTGTGGATGACTTCCTACAGCTGCCTTTCATTCATTTTCTTTCGCAGGCAGGCTTGTAAAAATCTACCTCTACTATTTGTGCCCTGTGTGTACTAGATAGAGTGGTTATATGTCAGTTTATTTATTTTTTGCTGCACTGCACAGCATGTGAGATCTTAGTTCCCCGGGCAGACATGGAACTGTGCCCTCTGCGGTGGAAACACAGAGTGCTAACCACTGGGCCGCCAGGGAACTCCCCTCATTAATCTCTGTAACAGGGTATTAGGAGATCTGTCTTATAGCTGAAAATGTAGGTTCAGAGGGATCACAAAACTCGTTAGGGCTGTAATTTAGAGTCACTACACTTGATTATTACCTAGAAGCTCACACTCAACTAGTTAGGGACCTATAGCTAGAGGTTATTCAGGCTGTAACTTGGAGTCACTGCACTTGATTGTTACCTGGAATCTCACACTCAAAACATAGAATGTAAACATTAGGACCTTAGGATGTCTGAATTCTATCCTCGGTTCTGCTGCAGTTGATGGCATTGAGCCGCTTCCTTGTACCAGTGTTTGATCATCTGGGAAGTCTGGGGGCTGGACTAGGTACCTAAAGCCTCTTTTCACGAGCTAGTTATGATTCTAGAT